>NC_079197.1:5190152-5552652 GCF_029499605.1 Hyla sarda | reverse complement strand
TGAGACCATATGCTGGTGCGGTTGGCCCTGGGTTCCTCCTAATACAAGACAATGCTAGACCTCATGTGTCTGGAGTGTGTCAGCAGTTCCTACAAGAGGAAGGCATTGATGCTATGGACTGGCCGCCCGTTCCCCTGAATCTGATTGAGCACATCTGGGATGTCTCGCTCCATCCACCACAGACTGTCCAGGAGTTGGCGGATGCTTTAGTCCAGGTCTGGGAGGACATCCCTCAGGAGACCATCCTCCACCCCATCAGGAGCATGCCCAGGCGTTGTAGGGAGGTTATACGGGCACGTGGAGGCCACACACACACACACACTACTGAGCCGCATTGGGACTTGTATTAAGGACATTACATAAAGTTGGATCAGCCTGTAGTGGGGTTTTCCACTGTGATTTTGAGTGTGACCCCATATCCAGACCTCCATGGTTTGATGATTTCCATTGATAATTTTGGTGTGATTTTTGTTGTCAACGCATTCAACTATGTAAAGAGGAAAGCATTTCATACGATTAGTTCATTCATTCAGATCTAGGATGTATTATCTTAGTGTTCCCTTTATTTTTTTTGAGCAGTGTATTTTTCTTACTGACTCCTAGCTAACAACTGGCCACTGCGTTTTTGGCCAAAATAAAGTCAGGCTATGTTCACACGTCGGAATTTCTGTGTGGAATTCCACAGGGAGATCCTGCAGCAGCAGAGTCCCATTGGAGAAGCAAGTCAGGACCTGATAAAGTTTGTATCCCCCTTCTCCGTAGACTCAATAGAACCGTGTTTGCCGCCCTTTATGGGATGCCCCCTTAGGCAGAGGCCTTATTTATCTCCCACTTGCAATAAATCAATAGATTTCCCCATTTAAATCCCATTTTCTCTGCCTTTGCTTTTTGTCGCAGTGAACGTCACTGTCCCCATATCAGCCCCTGGATGTAGAAAACGTTGCGGGACTCGTTGTGTTAAAGGAATGTTGAAGGCTGATAATAACCAGAAGAGCGGGTTAACTTTTTTTTTTTCTCTGGTTTTCCTTGTTCTTGCGTGGGTGTCGCTGAGAGGAGACCTCTCTCTGCCAAGGGTGAGCTCCTCGCCTCAGTCACTGACAGGCAGCGGTGGAGGATCTGAGGGGGCTTCTGGGATGGTCTTGATGCTGCAAAAGCCTGGGGTCCGGCTGGTGACCATCAGCTTCTCATGAAGGCAAGGCCTGTGTGTCTGTGTGTCTCTTCTCTGTCTCTAAGGCCAGTGCTTCCCATCCGGTGCGCCTCCAGCTGTTGCAAAACTACAACTCCCAGCATGCCCGGACAGCCAACGGCATGCTGGGAGTTGTAGTTTTGCAACATCTGGAGGTCTGCAGGTTGAAGACCACTGGTCTATGGGACTTTAGTGCATGCCTGGGAAGAGGGGGGCACTTAAATTTTTATTTCCTTTTTTAAATTTTTTTCCTTTTAAATAAATGCACAAATTTTGTTTGGATGTTTCCTTAAGCCAGAGAGGACTAAGAAAGTCATATATATATATATATTTTTTTATTATTGCGTACGTTCTCTGGCCGCCTCTTTTTCTAAATATTTCTGCAGTGCTATAAAGGTAACCGTCCTCACCTATAGGGGCTCGCAGTCTAAATTCCATATTAGGACTCGTATTCCACTAGTGTGTGTTTTGGAGTGTGAAAGGAGCCCCAAGAACATGCCTTTTACTGTGCAGTTGCCCCTGGTTGGATTTGAACCCAGGACCCCCACCGCCCACAGCAGTAAGTGAACAATGCTGAAAATTGAGCCGCCATGCTGCCCCGTGTAAGATGTGGAGATTGCTTCCAAAGAGAGAAGGGAAATAAATCCCTTTAAATTGCATCTCCAGTGTCACCATGACAACACTGCCTGTCGAGGAGAACACTGCGAAATGCACATGACAGGAAGTGTTGTCATGGGGACACCCTACACTTGTATCATAGATGTCTCCACAGAGGTATAATGTACTTAAAGAGAAGAAAAAAAAAAAGTTTTCACATCTGTAATGTCTTTATAATGTTATGGTATTTCTCCGAGAAGTTAATCTATCATCTAGATAAGGGGGTAAGTGTCTGATCGTGGGGGTCTGACTGCTGTCCAATCTCCTGTACAGGGCCCACTAATGTACATGTCCTTGGCGTGCTCTGGCCCCCACCTTCCGAGACAAGTGGGAGTGACGGCCCTCTCATCCAATCACCAGCTGAGACTGGGTCCCATGTCAGCTGGTGATTGGCTGTACTGGGGTCTGGTCTGTGTTGACGTCTGGGGGTCTGGTCTGTACTGGGGTCTGTTCTGGGAAATGAGGGTCTGGTCTGGGATATGAGGGTCTGGAGGTCTGTTCTGTGGTCCGGATGCCTATACTGGGGGGTCGGTGCTGTGTTAGGGCTCTGTACTTGGGGTCTGGTCTATGCTGGGGTCTGGAGGTCTGTATTGGGTTATGGGGGTCTGCTGAGTCAGGTTTGTGCTGGGGGTCTGGAGGTCTGTACTTAGGATTTGGTTTGTGCTGGGGTCTGGAGGTCTGTACTTGGGGTTTGGTTTGTGCTGGGGTCTGGAGGTCTGTACTTGGGGTTTGTTCTGGGCTGAGGTCTGTACTTGGGGTCTGATTTGTAATGGGGTCTGTGCTGGGGTTTGGAAGTCTGTATTGGGTTACGGGGGTCTGCACAGGGTCTGATTTGTGCTGGGGGTTTGGAGGTCTGTACTTGGGGTTTGTTCTGGGCCGAGGTCTGTACTTGGGGTCTGATTTGTAATGGGGTCTGTGCTGGGGTTTGGAAGTCTGTATTGGGTTACGGGGGTCTGCACAGGGTCTGATTTGTGCTGGGGGTTTGGAGGTCTGTACTTGGGGTTTGTTCTGGGCCGAGGTCTGTACTTGGGGTCTGATTTGTAATGGGGTCTGTGCTGGGGTTTGGAAGTCTGTATTGGGTTACGGGGGTCTGCACAGGGTCTGATTTGTGCTGGTGGTTTGGAGGTCTGTACTTTGGGTTTGGTCTGTGCTGGGGTCTGGAGGTCTGTACTTGGGGTCTGATCTGTTCGGGGGTCTGGTATGGGGTTCTGGTCTGTGCTGCGTTCTGGAGGTCTGTATTGGGTCCTGGGTGGTCGGCCCTGGGTTCTGGAGGTTCGTACTGGGGGTCTGTTCTATGCTGAGGCCTGGGGATCTGAAGGATTTTACTGGGGCCTGGGGGTCCGGTCTGTAGTGTGTTTTGGTCTATACTGAGCCCTGAGGCTCTGTGCTGGGATCTGGAGTCCACTGGGGCCTGGGGGTCCAGGCTGTACTGAGCCCTGGGAGGGTCTGTGCTGGGGTCCTCATTTTATGGTGTCCCCCCTCACATTCAGTTCCTGTATCATGTCCTATAATCTGCCAGTGATACATGATACTAATGTTATGTTATTGCCTTGTGCCCTTGACAAGAACCTGGTGAGAAAACAGAACCGTCGCCCTCCTGGTAGCTCGCTGGGATTTTACATGAACCAGGAATGGACGGGTTTTGTTTTATTTACTAAAAGAAACAAACAAGTTTTTCTTTTTTGAAGCAAATGATATCCTTAGGTTCTGTGTAACATTCAGCAGAAAACACTGTCAGGTCTCCTCTCACATCTCCGGCTATAATGTGCACGTAAGGCCTCATCTCCTTATAGATAATCAGGGAACAGGTATCTGCTTATTGTGTTATCACAGAAACCACAGAGAACCATGACCATCAATTTACACTTACCATAGGAATTGATTTTTCTCTGATACGGTGCAGTAACATAATGTTACCTATAGGTGTCACTGTATTAGACTATAACTAGTGGGGATCTGGTTACTGGAGAAAACTGGAAACAGTGCGGCCATATTTACCATGTAACCTGGGTATATACTGTATATAATATATATGTACAGCTGGTATAAGTTATATATCTCCTGTATATAGTGATATGGACCATGCTGGTATAACCTGGGTATATACTGTATATAATATATATGTACAGCTGGTATAAGTTATATATATCTCCTGTATATAGAGATATGGACCATGCTGGTATAACCTGGGTATATACTGTATATAATTATATATGTACAGCTGGTATAAGTTATATATCTCCTGTATATAGTGATATGGACCATGCTGGTATAACCTGGTATATACTGTATATAATATATATGTACAGCTGGTATAAGTTATATATATATCCTGTATATAGTGATATGGACCATGCTGGTATAACCTGGGTATATACTGTATATAATATACATGATGTACAGCTGGTATAAGTTATATATCTCCTGTATATAGTGATATGGACCATGCTGGTATAACCTGGTATATACTGTATATAATTATATATGTACAGCTGGTATAAGTTATATATCTCCTGTATATAGTGATATGGACCATGCTTGTATAACCTGGTATATACTGTATATAATATATATGTACAGCTGGTATAAGTTATATATCTCCTGTATATAGTGATATGGACCATGCTGGTATAACCTGGGTATATACTGTATATAATTATATATGTACAGCTGGTATAAGTTATATATCTCCTGTATATAGTGATATGGACCATGCTGGTATAACCTGGTATATACTGTATATAATATATATGTACAGCTGGTATAAGTTATATATCTCCTGTATACAGTGATATGGATCATACTGGTATAACCTGGTATATACTGTGTATAATATATATGTACAGCTGGTATAAGTTATATATCTCCTGTATATAGTGATATGGACCATGCTGGTATAGCCTGGGTATATACTGTATATAATATATATGTACAGCTGGTATAAGTTATATATCTCCTGTATACAGTTATATGGACCATCCTGGTATAACTGGGTATCCTCTGTATGTATATATGAGATATACTGTATAATCTCCATAGTTACATATCTGCAGTATTAGAGCAATACACTGATTCTTCCTATAGATATATATATATATATATATATATATATATATATATATATCTATATCCATGGCACAGACCATATAATGTCTTCTCTTACATCACATTGCAGATGTTTCCCTATTTTAGGAAGAAATAAACCACAATTTTCGGCGGCTGGTACATAACCATCTCGGGGCAGCCCTGATCGACTCTATATTTATCCTCGGCGTGCGGACGGGGTGAGTCAGATCTGATCTTGTGCAATTACAATATGGAAGCGATGCGGGGAAATGTTCACTTTGTCATCGCTCGTTGTAGATATCAAAATAATTTCCATGGTGCAGGAGAACGATCTGTTCCCGCCGGCCGGGGCCTTCTGGTTCCTCAGGTGCCTTTTCTATATGACCGACCTTCAGGGAATGTAAAGGAATTCTGCCAGAACTATGCCTCATTTTATTGTTATGAGTCCTATAAAAACCTATGTTGTCGCAGCCCTGCGCTTTTGTCAGTAGCCGCCCTAAGGGGTTATACACGTCGACACAAAGATTTTTAGTAGTTGTGGGCGGGCAGACTTTTTAACCCGTTTATTTTCTTTATAGGGCCATTAAAGGGGTACTCCCCTCCCAGCGTTCGGAGCATTTGGTTCCAAGCACTGTGTGCAGGCTTCGGGGGTCGCCACGCCCCGTCATGATGTCACCACCCCGCCCCTTCAATGCAAGTCTATGGGAGGGGGTGTGACTATCGTCACACCCCCTCCCATAGACTTGCATTGAGGGGTGGGGCGTGACTTCATGAAGGGCGGAACATGATGACGATCTCAAGGGGGTGTGGTGACCCCTGAAGCCCACACCCAGCGTTCGGAACTAAATGTTATTAACACTAAGGAGTGGAGTATCCCTTGAAGGGAGTTTGGAGAGCCCGCTTCATACCCAGCCGCACCTGGTTCAACAGATCCGGGTTGGTGCTGTGCGATCTCCACTGTCGGCTCTTAAAGGGGTATTCCCGTGGAAAACTTTTTTTTTATTTTTTTTTTTAAATCAACTGGTGCCTGAAAGTTAAACAGATTTGTAAATCACTGCTATTAAAAAATCTTAATCCCTCCAGTACTTTTTAGGGGCTGTATACTAAAGAGAAATCCAAAAAAGAAATGCATTTCCTCTGATGTCATGACCACAGTGCTCTCTGCTGACCTCTGCTGTCCATTTTAGGAACTGTCCATAGATATGATTGCTATGGGGATTTTCTTCTGCTCTGGACAGTAACTAAAATGGACAGCAGAGGTCAGCAGAGAGCACTGTGGTCATGACATCAAAGGAAAAGCATTTCTTTTTTGGATTTCTCTTTAGTATACAGCCCCTAAAAAGTACTGGAAGGATTGTTTTTTTTATTTTTTTTTTTAATAGAAGTGATTTACAAATCTGTTTAACTTTTTGGCACCAGTTGATTTAAAAAGAAGTTTTCCGCGGGAGTACCCCTTTAACCCTTTACATGCCGCTGTCAAAGTTGACAGCGGCATCTAAATGGCCGTAACAACGAACATTGGTGCAGTGGTCAAGATCTCTCGCAACACTATTGTCATGGCAGCCTGAGGCTTCGTCTAGGCCTGTGTAGCTGCTGGGATTCTGCTATTAATAATCTGCCTATGACAGGCTGGACCAATAGAACACAGATCTAACGAATTAATAAAGTTCATATGTATTGCATTGATTTGTATGAGCTATAGAAAGAGTTCTCAAAAAAGTCTCCTCGGAGAACTAGAAAAGTGTAAGTAAATACATAAAAAAAAAATCAAAAATATAAATAAACCCTTTCCATATAAAAAAAAGAAAAATCATCCCTTTTTTTCATCTAAGAAAATAAAGTAAAAAAAATTAAAATAAACACTATTTTGGTCATATCACATCCCAGAAAAAAATGGAAAAGGGAATAAAGTTATCAAAAATTCTCATCTATTCCAATTTATAATAATAATAATAATAATTGACCAACTAATATATTATAAAAATAATTGCATCTCTACATATTGAAACAATATTCTCCAGCCATAGCAGGTTGGGGATCACTAGTCCAGATAGATCAGCGGTCTTGAAACAGGTTGCAAAACTACAACTCCCAGCATGCCCGGACAGCCAACGGCTGTCCTGGCATGCTGGGAATTGTAGTTTTGTAACATCTGGAGGGCCACAGTTTGAAGACCACTGAGATAGATGCTGATTTACTAATGGAGCCCCCTGCTGTCAGGTGGATGCAGCTGCGGGGTATTAGGTGGTCAGGGCATGTTGAGAGTTGTAGTTTTGCAACAGCTGGAGACCCACAGGATGGCTTTTTTTTTTTTTTTTTTTTTTATAGTATTTTGCCAGTGGTAAATTATTCTGTGCAGAAATCCTAAGGGCTAGTTCACACTGAGGAATTTCAGACGGAATCCGTGCAGAATGTAACACTCTTTCTGCATTACATTTTAAGTTTAATTTGGCCTTGAATCAGAGAACCATTAATATTAATGGGATTTCAACATTCATACAGGCATTTCTTCTATCAGACATTTCTTCCAACAGAATTTACAAGTAAAATCCCATGAAGTCGAAATTAATGCAAATTCGGCTTTATTTTAGCATGGAGTAGAGGATTGCTGCTCCAAAATGTCTGAAAGCTTTAAAGAGGTACCGTATTTTTTGCCGTATAACACGCACTTTTTCTTCCCCAAAACTGGGGGGGAAAAGTTGGTGCGTCTTATATGGTAAATACACCTTTAAAACCCTGTCCTATCGCGGCGGTCCCTGTGGCCATCAACGTCCGGGACCCGCAGCTAATACAGCACATGTATTAACCCTTCAGACGCGGCGATCAAAGCTGACCGCTGCGTCTGAAGCGAAAGTGAAACTAACCCGGCTGCTCAGTCGGGCTGTTCGGGACCGCCAAAGTTCAGATACTGATCTGAAGAAGGGGGTGGCTCCCCCGAAACGCGTATTCTTAACTTGTATCACTCTTTTATTGCTTTTATTGGTTTTATTCATTTGCAATAAAATCCACAAGCTTTTACAATATTCCTCCTTGGATTTTGGTTTATTCCTACATCTCCACGGATCCAGCAGCGCCATTTGCGAGGTCTTTTTTGCTCTTTTATGATTACCTAAGGTTTCACCGCGGCATCCCAAACAGCTTACAGGACACCGTGAAGATCCCTACCTGCCTCCTCGGTGTCCGATACGTGAATGACTGCTCCGTGCCGGAGTCCCCTGCATGGCCAACGCTCTCCTTCGTCGTCATCACGTTGTCGCGCACGCCGTCCCGTCATCCAATAGGAGCGGCGTGAGTTGCGACGTGATGGCGGCGACGGAGAGCAGAGACATTCCGGAGCAACGGGGACACCCCGGGGACGCGGCGACAGCGATGGAGGGCGACATCCAGGGCAGCGGTGATGGGTCCGGAGCGGCGGGGACACGTGAGTATTACCTCCTATACCAGCGGTCTTCAACCTGCGGACCTCCAGATGTTGCAAAACTACAACTCCCGGCATGCCCGGACAGCCGTTGGCTGTCCGGGCATGCTGGGAGTTGTAGTTTTGCAACATCTGGAGGTCTGCAGGTTGAAGATCACTATCCTATACTTTACATTGTATTTTTTCTAGATTTTCCTCCTTTAAAATTATGTGCATCTTATATGCCGCAGCGTCTTATATGGCGAAAAATACGGTAATTCTCTGTATCCGGAGAGCAGCTGAGCTGTGTTTGTTGGGGATGTATTTGTCTTCGGGGTGAAGTCCTCTTTATATTGGTAGGAATGTAGGTTATGGAGATGTTCTATAGGTCCGGGCTGGTATTATCAGAATACTTTCCCTCTTTAGGGGTAATAGAAGTGCATTCTGTACAGACTCTTCTTTATAGTTCTTGTCACTTGTCAAACACTTATATTCCCAGAATAGACTCTTGTAAAAATCCACAATTACGTAAGAGCTGAATTCTTCTGATCAGGGTTCCTCTCTGTACTAGAAGGAGAGACATACAGTAGTATCAGAGACATAAAGGGGCCATTCTTATTAAATTAATTCACAAAGAACCTACTAATGTTGAAGGGACTGGCCAACTTTCAAATGTGCATAGGGGTCTATCATTATCATAGGGGTCCTCTGATGGCAGGGATTGGGTATGTCTAGAGGGGGACATGGAGGTGTCTGAAAGATGGGAGCAAAGAGGTGTCTGGAGGGGAAGCAGAGGGTCTGGAAGAAAAGGAGCGGAATTCTGGAGGGGGGGGGGAGCAGAAAGTATGGAAGAGGAAGAGTCTAGAGGGGAAAGCAGTGGGGTCTAGAAAAAAAGGGTAATCTGAGGAAGGGGTACAAGGCCCCCAAAACGCGTCATTATCCGGTTTGTACATTTTTGTTATTTCAAGATTTGGATTAAATCTTCGGTATTATCTGGAACTTGATATGGATGTCGGACATACAATCGAATGGTCTATGTACAAGAAAAGAGGGAGTCTGGAGGGGAAGTAGAGAAGTTTGGAAAAGGAGGAGTCTGAAGTGGGGAGCAGAGAAGTCTGAAAGAGGAGGAGTCTGGAGGGAGAAGCAAAGCAGTCTAGAGGGGGGAGCAGAGGAATCTGAGAGGAGGAGGAGCAAAGAGGTCAGTGGGGGGGGGCAGAGAGTCTGCAAGAGGAGGAGCATAGGATTCTGGAGGGAGGAGCAGAGGGGTAAGCAGAGAAGTTTCCAGAAGAAAGGGGAACAGAGAGTCTGAGAGGCATAGTGGAGGAAGTAGCAAAGAGTCCTAAAGGAGGAGCAGAAAAATCTGGGGGGTGGGGGAGCAAAGGAATCTGGAGGAGGAGACTGGAGGAGGGGACTGTGGAGTCTGGAGGAGGGGACTGTGGAGTCTGGAGGAGGAGTCTGGAGAGGGGACTGGAGGAGGGGACTGGAGAGGGGAGCAGAAGGCTCAGGAAGAGTGGAGTCTCCTCATTGAGAACAAATATAAGGCCACCTTTCATTATCCAGACCAGAGAGCCACTAAGTACCATCAGTACAACCTGTGGGTAGGATCTGGGTGTTTTTTAGAACAGACACGTCAGGAGCCCCCAAGATCTGCATCAGTTTGGGGGGTGAATGGGTCCTAATAAGTGATCTGATTATCATTGATTTGCTGTGGGGGCCCCTATCCATTTGCCTAATGATATATTATGTTACAGTGCAGTCTGTGGCCCTCAGACATAAGGGGCCCAAGTATAACTATACCGTCTGTATGCCCCTTATGTTTTCGCTCTCTTGCCCTTCATGATGTGCAGATCGGGGCAGATGACTCACGGACACCTGTGGGAGAGGATTAGACATGTAGAGGTTCCTGGCAGCGGCATCGCTTTTCATTACTCAGACTCTCTCTGAGAAGAAGGGAGATTTCTGGCATCAAATTCTCCCCCCCCAGGGCTTTCCTTGCCGGGAATAAAATGTGATAACTCTCCTTATGGAGATGATGGATGCCCGACACTTACCCACATGCTGAGTCATGTTCTTCTGCAACCCTGTCAGGACCATACTGGGAGTTGTAGTTCCACATAATCTAAAAAAACAAAAACTAATGTCATATACAATAAGCTGCCATAGAAGGGTCTAATACCGCATCATAACACCTTTACATTGGCATCTGCTGCCGCCCGCCATCTCTCTGCCCATCTTGTGTTATGTTATAGATCTAGGCCGTATGAGATTCCTATCATGTCTGGCTTTATTATTATTATTATTATTACTCCGGAATGAAAACACTAGAAATAGGTCATTCACATAGTAGGCTATGTCGGCTGTCTTGGCATGCTGCAAGTTGTAGTTCTGCAACATCTGCAGGTCCACAGTTTGGAGACCTCTGCTGCAGGTTCATCATAGAAGAGACCTGCTAATCCCCTCTTATTGAGTCAGTTTCACTCTTGCCCTCTCTCTATGGCACACCCTTTCTCTCTTTCTCGGTCTCTCTCTCTTTCTCTCTATCTCTCTCTGTTGCTCTCTCTCTATCGCTCTCTGTCTCTATCGCTCTCTCTCTGTCACTCTGTCTCTGTCGCTCTCTGTGTCTCTGGTGCTCTCTGTCTCTGGCGCTTTCTCTCTCTGTCACTCTCTGTCGCTCTGTGTCTCTCTTTTTCTCTCTGGCGCACTCAGGTGCTGTATCGTACACTCTGGCTCTCTCTCTAGCGCTCTATGTATGACTCTCGCGCGCTCTGTCTGTCTTGCACTCTGTCTCTTTAGTGCTTTCTCTCTCTCTCTCTCTCTCTCTAGCTCTCTGTCTGTCACTCTAGCACACTCTTTCTGTCTTTCTCTGGCGCTCTCTGCCTCTCTCTCTGGTGCTCTCTGCCTCTTTCTTTCTTTCAATCTTCCTTTCTTTCTCCCTGTCCCTCTCTTCTTTCTTTCTCTCTGGCGCCCCCTCTCTCTCTGCCTCTCTCTAGTGCTCTCTGTCTTTCTCCCTCTCTCTCTGCCTCTCTCTAGTGCTCTCTGTCTTTCTCCCTCTCTCTTCTCTCTCTGCCTCTCTGTCTTTCTCCCTCTCTCTTCTCTCTCTGCCTCTCTAGTGCTCTCTGTCTTTCTCCCTCTCCCTCTTCTCTTTCTCACTCTGGCGCACACATGTTTTTTCTCTGTTGCTCTCTCTCGCACATGTGTGCTCTCTCTCACTCGCCTGCGTTCTCTCTCGCACATGTGTGCTCTCTCTCACTCACTTGCTCTCTATCTGCAGCACCTCGTGGGCGGGTCCAGCTCAGGACAAAGCTTTCTCAGGGGCAGAGTTAACCACCTTTTATAGGAAATGTCGATTACCCCAAACATTTTTGTTGGGGGGATATAGGCATTTCCTATAATGTGAGATATGTCCTGAGTGGGGGGTTTGGTAGATTAAATCAGTTCCAGGAAAGGCCCAATATTTCTATGGCGCCCCCTCGTTCCTCTATATACACCATGTTTTTTTCTATTCTATGAACAGCTCCAGTTCAGCTTTGCAATAAATTGTTGACTTCTAGGAAACACAGTGCCTGCAGGACATCATTGTAAATGAATGCAAATAGGCCAGATGATCTAGTCACTACTGGCGCCATAAACACAGAGGCAGCGGATTGGTTGGCCACAGGTTGCACCATGTTACGGAGCTCGGATCGAGCCAATGTCATTAAGATCGGGGAGATACATGTGAATTCCATCTTGGTCCTAATGTATTGAGTCAGGATCTGCATAATCTCTCATTGTTGGCATGAGCCGGATGGTTCAGTGCCAGTCTTCATGATAACGGGCGAGCGGGTGGCGGTGACTTCACCCCGTGCTGCTCTCATTAATTGAACACGTTGCGGTGATTCACGTTGATGTTGACAGCCGACCTGAGCTGTCAACACGTGCAAAACCATGCTGTGTGAACAGTGACTTAATAATGAGCCTTATAGAAGGGAGAGCTGTGTTTTTAAAGGGGAACTCCACTCCTAGACATCGTATCCAAAGGATAGGGGATAAGAAGTCTGCTGGGACCCCCGTGACCTCTGTGCAGCACCCGGCGTTCATTTAGAACACTGGGTGTGGGGGTCGTGCCGTCAGCCATGCCCCCTTGTGCCGTCATGGACACGCCCCTTGTGATGTGAAGTCGCAAGGGGCGTGGCTGTGACATCACGACCCCCCGCCGCCTGCTCCAAGCATTCGGAACTTGGAGGCTAGGTTCACAATATGTCAAATGTATTGTTTTTTTTTAATTATTTATCATATTTTTTATGTTTTTGAAATTAAAAAATAAGTACAGTGGTCCCTCAAGTTACAATATTAATTGGTTCCATGGACGACCATTGTATGGTGAAACCATTGGATGTTGAGACCAGAACTCTATGGAAACCTGGTAATTGGTTCTGAAGCCACCAAAATGTCATCCTAAAATAGGAGAAAGTGAGGATTAAAGAAAAATAAGTAGATAACTAATACAGCTAAAGCAAATCCTTATATATAAAAGTCATAAAGATCTGCTGGGAGCTGTAATCATTGTCTATGTCAGTGTTTCCCAAGCAGGGAGCCTCCAGCTGTTGCAAAACTACAACTCCCAGCATGCCAGGACAGCCAAAGGCTGTCCGGGCATGCTGGGAGTTGTAGTTTTGCAACAGCTGGGGGCACCCTGCTTGGGAAACACTGGTCTATGTAGAGGACAGGAGCTTCTTCAGGGTCCTGTACAGTAACATGGAGTTGCCCTCACCTGGTGTCCAAAGGAGCAGCTAACCCTGGTACAGGTAAAGAGTAGTACAGAACATGTAATACCTCCCTATACTGTAGGGGGCGCTACCAGACACCAGTCAGTGCATACACTTCAGTAATACAGGTAGAGAGTACAGAAC
Source organism: Hyla sarda (assembly GCF_029499605.1). Lineage (NCBI taxonomy): Eukaryota > Metazoa > Chordata > Amphibia > Anura > Hylidae > Hyla > Hyla sarda. Next base: position 5,539,454 of record NC_079197.1, on the reverse strand, counting down.
ATGTAATACCTCCCTGTACTGTAGGGGGCGCTACCAGACATCAGTCAGTACATACGCTTCAGTAATACAGGTAAAGAGTACAGAACATGTAATACCTCCCTGTACTGTAGGGGGCGCTACCAGACATCAGTCAGTACATACGCTTCAGTAATACAGGTAAAGAGTACAGAACATGTAATACCTCCCTGTATTGTAGGGGGCGCTACCAGACATCAGTCAGTGCATACGCTTCAGTAATACAGGTGTTTTACCAGTAAATTGCCCATTCTGATTGCTTAGTTCTTCCGGCCATTGACACGTTTCACAGATCTGGACTGTCTGTAACATTGTATGTTGAGTCTGGTTTCAACTTACAATGGTCCAGAAAAGACCTTTGTATGTTGAAACTATTGTATGTTGAGGCCATTGTAGGTTGAGGGATCACTGTATTGGTATAAATTTTCTACCAACAAAACATGAAGTTCTCTTTTCTTTATCTATGCACAATTAGTCCCGAGGACGCAGAATTTTTCGGGTAAATGGCCACGTATTACACGAGGAGGGTTGGCTTTATTATGGGTAATTTCCTCATCATTAACTGTACATAATGAATGGACAAAACCAACAAGTGATGACGTTATAAGGTATCTATTGTGTCCGCACAATAGTGTTGTGTTTCCCTCTAATAAAGGACATTGTGGACTGATGAGTCAATGAGATGTCACTTGTGTGATGAGGTCGGTGTCGCCTGTCGGAGGTGACATATTCGGGGAATCCTGTTATAGGCATGTGTGAATATTTTACGGATTTGTTCTATTGTTTATATGTTTTTATTTTGTTATTTTAGGTAAATTCTCTGTTGAATTGTTACATTCTCCGCACACTTCTTATGGGGGTCCTCCTTCCGCATCCTTTGTGTTTTTTCTCGCATACTGACAAGTATATGATGTGTTAGACTAAGATTGGTGTTTCTCAACCAGGGTGTCTCCAGCTGCTGCAACTCCCAGTATTCCCGGACTGCCAAAGGCATGCTGGGAGTTGTAGTTTTGCAATATATTAGGACCACAATGACCCTAATGCGATGTTTCCAAACCAGGGTGCCTCCAGCTGGTGATGTTTTTCTACATAACTAGTTATGGGAAAGCTGTGTGGGAAGCAAAAGGTGTATCATGGCTGCAACCAGCAAAAAAAAAAAAAAAAAACTCCATGTGGTCACGTATGTTGACATTTTTTTTCTGTTGTTTTTTGTGTTTTTTTTTTATTTTTTTTTTGTTTTAGTGGTCGGCCTATAAACGAAAGCAAGCCAAACAATAGATGATGTAAGTCACAAGTATAACAGGATGCAAAAAACTTTTTTTCATTTTCTTTTTCATTTTTAGATTTTTTTTTTATTTGTTTGTTCTTGATTTCCTTTTTATTAACATAATTCATTATTGTGACCTCCTACTGTTTAAAGACAATGTTATTGATGAGCAGATTAGCACGTGCATTGATCAAGACGTGTATTGGGGTCTGGAGGTGATGGGGGGGGGGGGGGGTTAGTAGTATTTGTTGACATCTTCTCCTATAGGATTAAGTTAGACTGAGCATAAAAACCTCCAAAAACAAGTTTAAAGGGGTTATCCAGGAAAAAACTTTATATATAATCAACTGGCTCCAGAAAGTTAAGCAGGTTTGTAAATTACTTCTATTAAAAAATCTTAATCCTTTCAGTACTTATAAACTGCTGAAGTTGAGTTGTTCTTGAGTTGTTCTTGAGTTGTTCTTGAGTTGTTCTTGAGTTGTTCTTGAGTTGTTCTTGAGTTGTTCTTGAGTTGTTCTTGAGTTGTTCTTGAGTTGTTCTTGAGTTGTTCTTGAGTTGTTCTTGAGTTGTTCTTGCTCTCTGATGAAGAGTCTCAGGAACTGTCCAGAGTAGAAGCAAATCCCCATAGCAAACTTATTCTACTCTGTGCAGTTCCCGAGAAAGACAGAGATGTCAGCAGAGAGCACTGTTGCCAGACAGAAAAGAACAACTCAACTTCAGCAGCTGTTAATTATTAGAATTAGGATTTTTTTTAATAGAAGTAATTTACAAATCTATTTAACTTTCTGGAGCCATTTGATACATAAAAAGATTTTTTTCCTGGAATACCCCTTTAATGTTACCCTCCGGTCACAATGTTTTTTTTTTTTTTTGTTTTTTTTTTTGGGCCTTTTAGAACAAGAGCCCCGTCAGGGTAGAGGAGAGGTTTGTATTCTTATGTAAATGTGCGCTCAGTTGTTGTTGTTGTGTTTGGTCTCTGTATATGCTGATGAGCATGTAGGCCTGCGTCTCCTTGGATGGACCGGTCTGACATATTGCTCCCCCCTCCTCCTTCCTAGCCTGCAGGAGGCAGTCAGCATGGCGACCACCATAACAACTCAGCATGGCGACCACCATAACAACTCTGTGGAATTATATTATAATAAGAAAAAATAAATAAAACCAAAGTAATTATTAATTTAATATAATAATCAATATCATATATTTTGTGATATATTCTTCATTTTACAGTGTGTGAACATAGTCTAAAAATAAATGCAAAAAAATAAAGGAATAATAATTCTTTACTTGACGCCGTGTATTATGAATGCATTTCTTTTTCCCTTCATGTTTTATCGCCCAGACGTAGCGCATACGCAGCGTATTTTGCTGTGGATCTGATGCTGTGTATTTTCCTACCCATTGAGATCAATGGGTAGCAAAATCAGCGGAAGAAAATACGCTGCATATACGCTACATGGGACCGTACCCCTAAAGGGGTAACTCCGTCCCTAGACATTTTGTCTCCTATCCAAAGGATAGAGGATAAGATGTCTGAACGCGGGGGTCTCCCTGCTACACCCGGCGTTTGTTTAGAGCGCCGGGTGCAGCGCCGGAGGCTCGTGACATCATGGTCACGCGCCGCTTGTAACTTCACGGCCACGCCCCCTCAATGCAAGTCTATGGGAGGGGGCGTGACGTCCGTCACGCCCCCTCCCATAGACTTGCATTGAGGGGGCGTGGTCGTAACGTCACGAGCCTCTGCCCCGCATCGCCAGTCATCCGGCATGGAGCGAAGTTTGCTCCGTGCACCGGATGTCTGGGGTCCCACAGCCGAGATCGCGGGGGTTCCCATCGGCGGTACCCCCGCAATCAGATCTCTAGGGACGGAGTACCCCTTTTAATAGAGAATCTTGACTGTATTATTTACAGCTGTGATGGGAGAAGTGCAGAGTTAGCAGAACGATGACTGCGCTGACTAGTACCGCCGCTTCCATTGGCCCCAAACTCCGGGCTCCTTTCCCGTGAACTTCCTGTTTTGTCCACATTCCTGGGCAGAAACACCGCAGAGCGACAGCTCAGCACTTCTCGGAAACATCACGGAAATGGACTTAAAAACCCAAAATCTCTCTGCGTATTTTTATTGGCTTTGGCTTAAGACTCTTCAGTCTTTTAGCCGTAAATATTTTTGTAGTCAAGTGTTTTTGTTGACCTTTTTAGAAGACGTCTCCACAGCCTCTCGGATCCTATAACATCTGTTGCAAGCGAAAATTCTTCCCACTAATAGGGAACACCTGGGCCAAGGATTCTGGGGCGCGTTCTCTACGGTGAAACCAAGACTTCAGTGATGTTGTCATGTGACAGCGGTCAGGGCGGCGTCCGATGTGGAAAGATCCGGTTTTCTCCAAGACTCCTCTGAGGCGATGTCCGTATCCTGTTTTTCCTCGGGTTGCCAACTGATATCAAAGGATTTAGACTGGTTTTTCCCATCTAAAATTGTCGCACAGAAAGTCGCAGTCTAAATACGTGCGACTTTTTGGTGACTTTTTCTTTACAGGATTTTTAGTCCATGATGTATTCTATGCTATTTTAGATGGAAAAAATGCATTGGTGCTGAATTTATCAATTGCGACTTTTCAGCGAAAATTCACATCAGGCGAAAATACGCTGAAATCACAGACCATGCTGAAGCAGGTTTACAGGGGTACTCCAGCACGAAGACATCTTATCCCCTATCCAAAGGATGCCGCACCCCGTTACCATCAGCCCCCAGAGCGTGCTTGGTCTGATTACTGGCGATCACGGGATCGAAGCATAGTGACGTCACAGCTCCGTCCCGTGTGATGTCACGCTCCGCCCCCTCAATACAAGCCTATGGAGGGGGCGTGACGTCACTATGCTCGATCGCCAGTAATCAGACCCGGAGTGAGCATGCTCCGGGGGCTGATTCTAATGGGGTGCTGCGTGGAAGATCACAGGGGTCCCCAGCGGCGGGACCCCCGCGATCAGGCATCTTATCCCCTATCTTTTTGGATAGGGGATAAGATGTTTTAGCGCCGGAGTACCCCTTTAAATACACTCCGTAGATCTCAAAATCCGTGCGCAGAATTTATCAAGAGCCGTGCGCCTTTTGATAAATTAGGCGCACAATAGACCGGCCTAATGCTCTGTAGTTTGGTCTATATTGATGCGGGACATAGACAACTTTGATAAATTCCCCCCCCAAATAGTTTTTTTTTTTGCCAAAAAAATTCCTCATTTTTCTCCTCCATGCACTTTTTGTTGTTTTTTTCCAAAAAATTGTACATATTAGTATAGATTTCGTTTTTTCTTTTTGATGTCTTCTCGCACTTGTTTTTACAAGTAATTTGAATAAGAATTTCTACTAAAGATTTGGGGGCAAAAAACACCAGGAAAAAAAATAATGGAAATATACATGGACGCATGGCAATTTCTTCCAATTATAGAAGTTTATGGGGGGAAAATGCGGCAATTTCTTAAAAAATAAAAATAAAAGCCTCTGCACCGAAAAACACCTACAAGGGTAAAAAAAAAAAGCAAGAGAAAAAAAAAGCCAGGTTGTGAATATGATGTTTTTATTTTTCCCTGTTGACTCCGAGTTAACATCTAGCTGCAGCTTTTTTTTGTTTTTATTTGTTTTTTGTTTTTTTGCCCCCCTCAAAAACAGCATGCAGCAAGTAAGGCTTTTTATTTTATTTATTTTTTTATTAAACTAATATTCTGTTTGTTTTTTGCATTAGTCCCTAGTGTGTACACAAGCCTGACATAGGGGAATGTGAATACAAATCTTACAGCACAGGTAACATTTAGTGAAGGCGATTTGCTGGATCTACAAGTTTATTACATTGAAGGAATTCCTGACCTTTTTTCTCCCTGCACTGTGGAGGCTTACACACTTTTCCAGAAGTGTAACTTTTTTAGCTTTTGGGCCCCAAGGCAAAGTGTGTAATAGGGCCCCGTGTGTTATTTGCTATTTATAATACTGGTCTCTTATAGGGCAGAGGTGTCTTGGGGGGCTCCCTCAGCCACTAGGGCCCACGGCTGCTGCTGCCTCTGCACCTCTTATAGTTATGGTCCTGAACTTTACATCCAAAATAACTAGAAATATTACCTGCTGCCAGGGTCATACATAGCATAGAAGGCGGCCATGCTGCATAGAATGCGGCCATACATAGCATAGAAGGCGGCCATGCTTCATAGAAGGCGGCCATACATAGCATAGAAGGCGGCCATGCTGCTGTTTTATGGGCCCCAGACAAGGCTGCTATCTGTTGCCACAGGTAAGAAAGGGAACACTATCCTTTTCTCCCACAAGGAAAGGGGTATGAGAGCTACAAGCTGTGGGCTCTACCATCATGGGATGTTGGGGTGTCATGGTATAAAAAAACACCGCCAGGTGCTCAAATAGTGGGGGACCTGGGGTCAAGTCCTGGAAAAAAAAAGTACAGGAACTCTCCCAAGATTTCCACTCAAGGACTGGTCTCACAGGACTCCTGCTAATGGGAACGGTGTTCCTGCTGTGGAAAAAGTGCAGGAACTCAGTTCCCACACGTTCCTGCAGGACTTGAACCCTATTGGAACACCTGGTGCCGGCCACAAATGAAGATGGGACATACACATTAGATCAGTGTTCTCCAACCTGTGGCTCTACAGCTGCTGCAGACATAGGCTGTCTGGGTATGCTGGGAGTTGTAGTTCTGTAACAGCTGAAGAGCCACTGATTAGAAAACACTGCATTGGATGATCAAACAGTCAACAACAATACATCCTGATGGGCCAAGGTTAGTGCTTAGAATTTAGACAAAATGAAGAAACAATCCGTATGGATGATGTTCAGACCATCACATCCCCGCCTCTAGAGCAGTGTTTCCCAACCAGGGTGCCTCCAGCTGTTGCAAAACTACAACTACCAGCATGCCCGGAGGTTATAGTTTTGCAGTAGCTGGAGGCAACCTGGTTGCGAAACGCTGCTCTGGAGCAGTGGGATCCAATCTTGGAACTTCCAGCTGTTCAAAAACTACAACTCCCAGCATACCCAGATAGCCAACAAAAAAATGGGGGAAGCTCAGGGTGCACTAGTTAGGGAGAGGAAAACAACACCTTTTCTCCTTGAAAAATTGGGAGTAATGGGGTGAGAAATCTAGAGCAGTGTTTCCCAACGAGTACACCTCCAGCTGTTGCAAAACTACAACTCCCAGCATGCCCGGACAGCCAACAGCTGTCCGGGCATGTTGGGGGTGGTTGTTTTGCAACAGCTGGAGGCAACCTGGTTGGGAAATGCTGCTTTAGACCAGTGGTCTCCAAACTGTTGACTTACAGATGTCACAAAACTACAACTCCCAGCATGCCCAGACAGCCAACGAAAAAATGTGAGCAGCTCAGAAGAGTAAAACTCCTTTTCTCCTTGATAAATTGGGAGTAATGCGGTGAGTAATAAGTCTAGAGCAGTGTTTCCCAACCAGTGTGCCTCCAGCTGTTGCAAAACTGCAACCCTGGAACGTGCTGGTAGTTGTAGTTTTGCAACAGCTGGAGGAACCCTGGCTGGGAAACACTGCTCTAGACTGATTTCTCACCACTGCTTTAGACCAGTGCTCTCTAAACTGTGGACTTTCAGATGTCGCAAAACTACAACTCCCAGCATGCCCGGACAGCCAACGGCTGGAGTATAGGAGATGAGCGGCTGCCGTGTGCGCCACTTATCAGGTTCCTAGACAGTAGATCAGAACGTTCCCTTATTGCAGATTGTGTTGTGTGGAGTCATTCTCGGCAGGGAAACTGGTCGCCAATTACCAGCTTAGTGACAGGCGGCAGAGATATTTCCTCTCATTGTGTTGTGAATGGAGTCGATTAAATTTAATAAAGATGATGAATCAGGAGCTTTAGGGCAGGACGGAGAAGGGATATCTGACATAGCAGACCATGCTAAGGGGCCCTTGTCCTGATTGGTCCCATTCAGGGGTCAAGTAATGGGGAAAAAAATGAGGGAACTCACCCAAGATTTCCTCTCAAGGGCTAGTCCTGCAGGACTCCTGCTAATGGGAACGGTGTTCCTGCTGTGGAAAAGGTGCAGGAACTTAGTTCCCATATGTTCCTGCAGGACTTGAGCCCTGGTCCCATTCCTTTTTATATTGGTATAAAACACTGCAGTACTATTCAAAAATGCATTGTCAGCAGATTAATAAAGGGGGGGGGGTATTAACCAATGAGATAAGGGAAATAAAGGGTAAATGTATACTAGACCTTTCTGTCCTGGGGGGCAACATCAGACGCCATAATGGGAGGCACCTGTAATATTGGCTATGGGACCCCCTTTCTTCTATGGATACCACTTTATCCAATGAACTAGTTATAGACCCCAATTCTGGACTAGTGTTTCCCAACCTGTGTGCCTCCAGCTGTTGCAAAACTACAAATCCCAGCATGCTGGGAATTGTAGTTTTGCAGCAGCTGGAGGTCCACAGTTTGGAGACCACTGCTTTGACGCTCTTACCCAACCAAGGTGCCTCCAGCTGTTGCAAAACTACAACTAGTTTTGCAACATAATGGAGATGACCGTTTCCCAAACAGGGTGCCTCCAGTTGTTGCAAAACTACAACTCCCAGCATGTCCCGGACAACCAAAAACTGTCTGGACATGCTGGGAGTTGTAGTTTTGCAACAGCTGGAGATCCACATTTTGGAAACTGCTGCTCTGAAGCAGTGTTTCCCAACCAGGGTGCTTTGGCTGTCCGGGCATGCTGGGAGTTGTATTTCTGCACCAGCTGGAGGTCCGCAGTTTGGAGACCACTGCTCTAAGGCAGTGTTTCTCAACCAAGGTGCCTCCAGCTGTTGCAGCACTAAAACCTCTAGCAGGCCCGGACAGCCAAAAGCTGTCCAGGCATGCTGGGAGTTGTAGTTCTGCAGCTGGAGGCACCCTGGTTGGGAAGCACTGATCTAGATAGACAACTAGGCACTCCACTTTGGCGAAATCAATAAATTGTAATAAGCGATCTCAAAAAGGTAAAGTTTCGGTCTTTTGTGAGACATTACATTTTTGTTCTGCTTACTACAATAAATACATTGATTTCACCAAAGTGGAGTGCCTGAGCATTAAAGGGTTACTCCGCTCCCCAGCAACCGGAACTCAATGTTCCAAATGCTGGGTGCGGACTTCTGTGTTTACACCCGCCCCTTCGTGACATCACGTCCCGCCCCCTCAAGGCAAGTCTATGGGAAGGAGGCACGATGGCCGTCACGCCCCCTTCTATATAAAAAATCTGAATCCTTCCAGTACTTATCAGCTGCTGTATGCTCCACAGGAAGTTGTGTAGTTCTTTCCAGTCTGACCACAGTGCTCTCTGCTGACACCTCTGTCCATGTCAGGAACTGTCCAGAGCAGAAGCAAATCCCCATAGAAAAACCTCTCCTGCTCTGGACAGTTCATGACATGGACAGAGGTGTCAGCAGAGAGCACTGTGGTCAGACTGGAAAGAACTACACAACTTCCTCTGGAGCATACAGTGGCTGATAAGTACCGGAAGGATTAAGATTTTTATATAGAAGTAATTTACAAATCTGTTTAGCTTTCTGGCACCAGTTGGTGTTTTCCAGTGGAGTACCCCTTTAACTACATCAACAAGAAAAACTTGCACAACCACATTGTTGATTTTGATGAGGATTATAAAGAAAGATTGAAGTTTTATTGGCTTCCTGGCCTTTTTTTCTGGCTGTAATTTAGTGCAAATCTTTTGCGCAATTTTAAAATAGGCACTTTCTGCAAAACTGACTGTAAATTGCAGTGAATTATTATCGACATTGCAGTGGGAGATATCTACCATGTGCGCCTTTTAGAAAAAAGGCACAAAAAAGTTTACATTATGTGCGGACGTCGGATTATACCGTAAGGGGGAGATTTATCATCGGCAATATCTTTTGCGCAATTTCAAAATAGACACTTTCTGCAAAACTGACTGTGAAATGCAGTGAACCGTTATCGACATTGCAGTGGAAAATATTTACCATGTGCGTCTTTTAGTAAAAGGCGCAAAAAAAAAGTGTACGTTATGTCCGAAATCAGAAACATCTGTCGCTGAAATTCTGCCGTGTGCACAGTGCAGCAGAATGCCACTGAAATCGATGGGACTCTGCTGCAGTGGAATTTCCATGCAGAATTGTTTTGTGGAATACCGCACGGACATTCCGCTCTGTTTTTTAGATCTTTTAGTAGGATGTTTCTATGGTTACTGATAAAATTCTATCAAGGTCCTCCACCTATAGAAGCCAAACAAAGTTAACCAATGAGGATCCACCTTAGATTATATACCCTGGTGTTTCCCGGTTTTATTCCTCTTTTCAAGCCTTTTTTTCCTTCCCTCCCTCTTTTGTTTTGTTTTTGTTTCATTTTATATGCCACCTTTGTATGTTAAGTTTCGGCATAATTATTGTTCGTATTCGCAGACATGCAGGCTGACTTGTTCCCCGGTCTTGAGGTTTACATAACGCTGCAGGTCCAACGTTGTAATATCTTATATGTTAAAATAAAAACCGTGGCCTACCCCACCCACAAAAAAGAAGTACGGTGGTGGTTGTTGTTGTTGTTGTTGTTGTTTATTATTGTTTTCATGCAAATGCTTTCATAAGTTTCCCTGTCCCCCTTCCCAAATTGTTAGTCACTGCAGTCTATGTAAAGGCTCAATTTGAATCATCTTCTTCTTCAAGACTTCTGCATATTGCCCTGGCATGCCGGTCAGCCTTACGTAGCGTAAAGAAAAGAAAAAGTGGTTATTCTGCATCTCATGGCTACTTCTAAACCTGAGTTTCCCAACCAGTGTGCCTCCAGCTGTTGCAAAACTACAACTCCCGGCATGCCCGGACAGCCCCTGCATTTCATTTACAGACTATAAAAGCGGTGTTTTCCAAACCAGGGTGCCTCCAGCTGCTGCAAAACAACAACTCCCAGCATGCCCGGACAGCCATTGGCAGTGTAAAGAATGGTGGTTATTCTGCTTCTCATGGCTACATATAAAACGGAGTTTCCCAACCAGGGAACCAACATTATTATCAGTGTTGTTTTTTTCTGTTTTTTTTTTATTATTTATTTATTTATTTTTTTTATTTATAAATACAAGTTTATGCAAATCATTAATATTTACAGCAGTGTTTTCCAAACCAGGGATCCTCCAGCTGTTGCAAAACGACAACACCCAGCATGCCCGGACAGCCGTTGGCTGTCCGGGCATGCTGGGAGTTGTAGTTTTGTAACCACTGGAGGCCCACTGTTTGGAAAACACTGCTGTAAATATTAATTATTTGCATAAACTTGTATTTATAAATAAAAGATTTAAAAAAAAACACTTATAATTGTATATCAGTTACCATTAGAAACATCTGACTAAAAGATCCAAAAACAATGTAACAGCAAACAGTGTGAAATCCAGAAGTTTGTATCCATCTCTTTTCCAGAGTGATACTTTCCATGCACAGCTTTCTCTTCTTCCAGTCCAGGGCCAGGCTGCTCCAGTGCAGGTTTTCTTGCACACTGTGCCGAATTCCTTGTTTGCATATGAGAGGGTGACGACATGGCTGCTACATCACTGTGTGGGTGTGATCAGAGCTGTGAGTGTGAATGGCAAAAGCCAAAGCCCTGGAGATCCCTCAGTACAGCAGAGAGGAGAGTGCAGCTCTGGAGGACGGAGGCTCTGCGGGGGGGTCACAAGGCTCTGCAGTCACTTCTAGGGGCAGGATCCAGAGCAGAACCCTTGTACAGAGCAGAGGATACAAGAGAACCACATACAGAGCAGAGATACAAGAAGAGAACCACATACAGAGCAGAGGATACAAGAAGAGAACCACATACAGAGCAGAGGATACATTATATGAAGAAGAGAACCACATACAGGAGCAGTGGATACATTATATGAAGAAGAGAACCACATACAGAGCAGAGGATACATTATATGAAGAAGAGAACCACATACAGGAGCAGTGGATACATTATATGAAGAAGAGAACCACATACAGAGCAGAGGATACATTATATGAAGAAGAGAACAACATACAAAGCAGTGGATACATTGTATGAAGAAGAGAACCACATACAGAGCAGAGGATACATTGGATCAAGAAGAGAACAACATACAGAGCAGAGGATACAAGAAAAGAACCACATACAGAGCAGTGGATACATTATATGAAGAAGAGAACCACATACAGGAGCAGTGGATACATTGTATGAAGAAAAGGGCCATGTACAGAGCAGTGGATACATTATATGAAGAAGACAACCACATACAGAGCAGTGGATACATTATATGAAGAACAGAACTCAAGAGTGGTGGATACATTATATGAAGAAAAGGGCCACATAGTGAGCAGTGGCTACATCGTATGAAGAACAGAACTCCAAACAGAGTGGTGGATACATTATATGAAGAAAACCCCCATACAAAGAAGTAGATACAGTGTATCAAGAAGAGAACCCTCCCCATCTTTGCATACAGAATAGAACCCAGAACAGAGCAGTGGATACATTATATGAAGAATACTCCATACAAAGTAGTGGATGCATTTGTATCAAGAAGGGAACCCTCGTATAGAGTTGTGGATACATTCTATGAAGAAGAGAACTACAAACAGAACAGAGGATACATTATATGAAGAACAGAACCCTATATAGGAGCAGTGGATACATTATATGAAGAACAGAACCCTATACAGGAGCAGTGGATACATTATATGAAGAACAGAACCCTATACAGGAGCAGTGGATACATTATAAGAAGAACAGAACCCTATACAGGAGCAGTGGATACATTATAAGAAGAACAGAACCCTATACAGGAGCAGTGGATACATTATAAGAAGAACAGAACCCTATACAGGAGCAGTGGATACATTTTATAAAGAACAGAACCCTATACAGGTAGCAGTGGATACATTATAAGAAGAACAGAACCCTGTACAGAGCAGTGGATACATTTTATAAAGAACAGAACCCTATACAAGAGCAGTGGATACATTTTATAAAGAACAGAACCCTATACAGGAGCAGTGGATACATTTATATGAAGAAAAGAACTACATACAGAGCAGTGGATACATTGTATACAGAACCCCATACAGAGCAGAGCAAACCTTGTATAAACAGAGGGTCCACAGAGATTGTGCATTGTGTCCTGATGACAACTCTTTGAAGAGCAGGGGATTCATTGAATTACCAGAAGATCCCTACTCCCTCCAGATCTGTAGATACATATGAGAAGAGGATCCCAGCAGCCAGATCTCTCCTCCTCCTCCACCTCCCAGACCAAGGGAAACATTGTAACAGCACAGAGGATCTTACAAGAAGCTTTAAAGCCCAGCGGATACAAAGTCTCATCCCAGGTACAGAGGCTGTGGATACAGAAGATCATAGGGTGTCACAGTGAGCTGTAAGATAACAGGGGTCTGCAGCCAGAAGAGGGGTCACAGCCTCAGTTAACCCCCATCAAGCTGGGTGGGTCCTGCTGCTCCAGGCTGAACTCTCCCCCTTAGTGATGCTGAACTGACAAGCTGCCCCTATGATTTTCCTAATGTTGCTGGAGCCTCATCATGACAAAACCAGCACCCCAGAAAAGATGTTCGATGGCTCCAGGAAGATGAGAAGTCTCTGGGATGGGGTGAAGCTGGAGGTGGCCGGGGACAGAAGTCCTGTAGTCCTCAGCAGTTTCACCCAGCTGGACCCTGATCTGCCCCCCTTGGAGGTGAGAGATCCTGTTTACTTCATCATTACCAGGCCCCTTATTCCTTGTGTTAACACCTATTACCACAATGGGATGGATCCTGAATACCAGGACTGGGCTGCCATATTTAGATATATTATAATATTTTATAATAATATCTAAATAATTATTTATATTTTGACGTTGATTTATCGCAAACATTGGCATTTCACTGATAATCGCGTTACCTGAGTCTTTTAAGACTCACGTAACGCGATTATCAGTGAAATGCCAATGTTTGCGATAAATCGACGTGAAAATATAAATAATTATTTAGATATTATTATAAAATATTATAATATATTTATATTTTCACGTCGACTTATCGCAAACATTGGCATTTCACTGATAATCGCGTTACGTGAGTCTTAAAAGACTCACGTAACGCGATTATCAGTGAAATGCCACTGTTTGCGATAAATCGACGTGAAAATATAAATTATTTAGAGCCTTTCGTGAAAAAAGTTTATTGTAGAATGGAAAGTTTTGCAACTTTTCTAATCTGTGCCACAGTTCACCATTTCAAGAGCTCTGCTTGCTGTCAGTGCACTGTAACAATGGTTTATATTTATAGACTGGAAAAACCTGACTTGACCTAGATCAGTGGTCTTCAACCTGTGGACCTCCAGATTGGCTGTCCGGGCATGCTGGGAGTTATAGTTTTGCAACATCTGGAGGTCGGCAGGTTGAAGACCACTGACCTAGATGGTGGGCTTTGTTACAATGTATCAGTGTAGTTGCCCATGAGAAAAATCACAGCTGCAACTTGAACCTCTCCTCAGGCTGACGGCTGTGATGTAGGCCGGATTCACGTGAGCGTGTTACCTGCGTATTCTTCGGGGTACGTTCACGTGTACAGGATCCTGCGCAGGATTTGTAACTGCCGATTTGAAGCTGCGCTCAGTCATTTAGTTTACATTAAAATCTGCAGCAGAAAATCCTGTGCATCAAATCTGCGTTTGTGTGAACCTACCCTCTGACAGCTGTCCCCGCAGGACTTGTGTCCCAAATATGACTGTAACACCCTCGTGTGAGACCAGAAAATCTGCAGCAAAATACGCATGTGTGAACGTTACCCCTACACAGAGTTTTGCGTAGCAGCTGCAAACTACATGAACTTTTGTTTGGCTCAGTTTTTCAATAGTCGTGCCAATTTGTGGGCGGTTTACTGGCAACCTCATGCCCCCATAAGGTATATGCAGTAGTGGTTTTGCAGGTAAACGGCAGTTTTAGGGATTGTTCGCAACACGATTTTGCAGTATATCGAATGTGTACATTTTATTGCGTGAAAACCGCTTAGAAACGTATCGCTGGATGGCAAAACGTAGGGCAAAAAGTCTGTAGTTCTGAGCACCTTTTGTCATCGTGTATTTGTGTGTGTGTATGTGTATATATATATATATATATATATATATATATATATTTATTATTATTAATGATTATATTATTATTTTTCTTCTGATGGAAAAGCATAGCAGATCGTGGTCTCTGTTTTTGTTTTTTCTTGACACAGCCAGTAGGCAGAAATAAGGCCTTCAATTTTTATGCGTTAAAGAAAGTATTTCCACACCAGTGTGCCTCCAGCTGTTTAATAACTACAACTCCCAGCATGCCCACACAGCCTTTTCGCTGCAAGAGCCAAGTAGCTTATTGCTTATACCAATATTTCCCAACCAGGGTGCCTCCAGCTGTTTCAAAACTACAACTCCCAGCATGCCCGGACAGCCGTTGGCTGTCCGGGCATGCTGGGAGTTGTAGTTTTGCAACAGCTGGAGGCACCTTGCTATGGAAACACTGGTCTAAAGTGGTATCCAAACTGTGGACTTCCAGATGTTGCAAAACTACAACTCCCAGCATGTGGTTGAAAAGCTTTGGTGGTCATTGAAATGAATGGCACTCCTGAACATGCTGGGAGTTGTAGTTTTGCAACAGCTGGAGAGCCAACAGCTGTCTGAACATGCTGATATTTGTAGTATTGTGACATATAGAGAGCCATCAGCATCTAGGGATGCTGGGAGTTGTAGTTTTGTAACAGATAATGAGCCATCAGCTGTCTAGGAATGCTGGGAGTTGTAGTTTTGTAACAGATAATGAGCCATCAGCTGTCTAGGGATGCTGGGAGTTGTAGTTTTGTAACAGATAATGAACCATCAGCTGTCTAGGGATGCTGGGAGTTGTAGTTTTGTAACAGCTGAAGGTGAAGAGCCACAGGCTGTAGGAGCACTGCTTTAGTCCATTAATTATTCTTGCACCAGTTTTGCAAAGGGTTAAATGTGGGCCCCGGCCCGTAGGGTTTGTCTTGGCACCGGTGCCCTGAGGTGAGCGAGTTAAACTGCGGTAGCGGATGGAATTTTAATCATCGGTGGATTACGATAGATGGAAAAACCACATCAAGTTCACATGGATCGGAGTGTTTCTGCATCCAAAGGATCTGGACTGTGAAAGGGATTAGATGATCAAAGAGAGGAGGGCACAGCCCAGGGCCGCTGCCAGGAGGAGGTACTGAGGGTCAGATTTCCATGATAATGCCAGACCTCAGGCTGCACAATACATACAGCATTGTTACCTGAGGTTTGTTGTGACACCTGGATATTATCATGAAAATAAGTGATACGGCTAAATCCTTTATTCAGTTTCTCTTCTACAGCCATTTATTAGTTGTATGTGTTTTTAAGAAAGCTGGGTAGCAGCCGTTATGACTCCGATGACTGTCAGCAAATTTACCATTAAGGATTTAGAAAAGCTGGGTGACAGTCATGATGCTCCTATTGCCTGCCACCCAGCTTTATCAGGCTTCTATGCTGACATAATTTAATGAAACCTCTCACTGTGACACCATAGACCAGTGTTTTCCAACCAGCATGCCTCCAGCTGTTGCAAAACTACAACTCCCAGCATGCCCGGACAGCCGTTGGCTGTCCGGGCATGCTGGGAGTTGTAGTTTTGCAACAGCTGGAGGCACACTGGTTGGAAAACAATGCAGTAGACTTTTAAGGACTCAGGAAAGCTGGGTGACCGTCGTGATGCCCCTATTGCTTACCACCCACCTTTCCCATAACTATTTATGTAATAAAACATCAACTGCCACTGTATCTCAGATTTACCATTTATGACTCAGGAAAGCTGGGTAAGTTACAAGGGCTGGAAATGTTTCATTAAATAACTAGTTATGTCTGTTCAGGAGCCTTGAAAAGCTTTGTGGCAAGCAATAGGGCCATCATGACTACCACCCAGCTTTGCCTAATCCAAAATGGCAAGACGTAGCCAGGTAGGTATGCCATTGATTGGTATTGGAAAGCTGGGTGGCCACCCCATGTGAATCAGGTCATTACAGCCATTTTGCTTGTCACCGAGCTTTCCCAAGTCCTCAGTGACAAATCTGTTAAGTTTTAAGGGGGTCAGAATTGTCTAATTAGTGGCAACCAATAGGGCCGTCATGACTGTCACCCAGCTTTCCTGAGTCCTTAATGGTAAGCCTACTGAGACACAGTCTGGAGGTGTTTCATTACATGACTAGTTTTGCATTCAGGACCCTGGGAAAGCTAGGTGGCGATATCGTAAACAGGACACTTACCACACTGACGTTTGATTTGTAAATTTGTTATGCAACAACATTAGTGCAAAGGGCCTAGATACAACTGCACAGTAATTGCCATTCAGGGGCTGGGAAAGCTGGGTGGTGAGAAATTGATCAGGATGACCCAAAGATTTTCAGTTGGACACAATATAGAAGAGAGGAAAAGATTTAACTAGACCGGAATTACCCTTCAGGAAGATGGGAAAGCTGGGTTGTAACCCCCGCGCCAAGCGGTCATGATGTCCTTACTGTCTGTCCGCCATCTTTTCCTAAAGATGAGACCTCAGAGTAGAATCTGGGACATTTTGTCACAGCTGGGGGTCTGCGAGTTTCTTGTCCTTCATCTTCCTTCCTCAGGATCTTCTATAGAACAATAGAACAGGATTGAAGCATTGTATCAGTGGGACATTAAGATGTTTATAACTGGTCTCTGATTGGCCGCACTTACTATCAACCCCCCCTTCCCAAATTCTCTCTCCCCAAGGCAAAAAGTTTCCATCATAATCATTGTAGCCCCCCAGGCCGGAGATAAAAGCCGCAGCCCCCCCCCCCCCCCCCCATCCATCCTCCAGCTCCCTGAAGGGCTTTTGTTCCGTCTTCATTGTTTCCACGGTGTAATTACTGCGTTATTATTGTTGTTGTTGTTGTGAGGATGGAGATGCCATCGGGCTGACAGGGCGCAGTACCAGCAACTATTCCACTCCTGCCGTGTGAATAATGTCCCGGTTCACGTGATGGGCCACGCCGAGCCAAGAATTCCAGCAATGAGGAAGTGTTAATAGAGAGAGAGTATTAATATTTGTATCACTGCTGAGTAGTGCTAAAATGTCACTTTGTAATGGAATGTATTAAGAGATAAAAATAAAACAAGAATCACCCAAAGATGAAAGACTGTATTGGGAAACATGTTCAATATGTTAGGCATGCACCGGTGGAACCCAGTGTAAGGTTTAAATGAACACAAAATGTCCCGACAGGTTTCTGTGGGTGGTGCCGGCATCATCAGGGGACTAATAAAAATATAAAAAATACTAATGTTTTAATTCAGTGTGGCGCTGTTCTTAGACATTTCCCACCATACTTTTTATAGTCAGCTGCTTTTATTAGCATCATATGTGACAATTATAATCTACGTTATGAGAATGATTGTCACCCAACTTTTTCAGTCCCCTGTTGGATAGATCTGTCTAATTATACCTCAATATATACCCCAGTTCTTTCATAGTAATTTTTTCCCAATCAGTGTGCCTCCAGCTATTGCAAAACTACAGCTCCCCGCATTCCCAGACAGCCAGCATGCAACAGGTTGGCTATATGGATATACTGGGGGTTGTAGGTTTGCAACAGGTTGGCCGTTGGCTGTCAGGTCATGCTGGGGGTTGTAGTTATGCAACAGGTTAGCTGTCTGGGTATGCTGGGAGTTGTAGTTTTGCAACAGGTTAACTGTCTGGACATGCTGGGAGTTGTAGTTTTGCAACAGGTTGGCTGTCTGGACATGCTGTAGGTTGTAGTTATGCAACAGGTTGGCTGTCTGGACATGCTGGGGGTTTTAGTTTTGCAACAGGTTGGCTGTCTGGACATGCTGGGGGTTGTAGTTTTGCAACAGGTTGGCTGTCTGAGCATGCTGGGGGTTGTAGTTTTGCAACAGGTTGGCTGTCTGAGCATGCTGGGGGTTGTAGTTTTGCAACAGGTTGGCTGTCTGAGCATGCTGGGGGTTGTAGTTTTGCAACAGGCTGGCTGTGTGGACATTCTAGGGGTTGTACTTTTGCAACAGATTGGCTGTCTGGACATGCTGGGAGTTATAGTTTTGTAACAGCTGGGATTCACTATAATATGAACGTATCTGCAGTATGGCTAAGTCAGTGTTTTCCAACCAGGGTGCCTCCAGATGTTGCAAAACTACAACTCCCAGCATGCCCGGACAGCCAAAGGCTGTCCGGGCATGCTGGGAGTTGTAGATTTGCAACACCTGGAGGGACCCTGTTTTGGGAAACACTGGGCTAAGTCATAGTCCGAGGATGTGTCTCTATACTGGATTGTTTACCGCTCCCTGTTTACTGTCAGATCTGGATAAGTGAATGGGGAGATAGCGGGAAAAAACCATTTCAAAGGCCCCTAAGACGTCTTGGCTATTGGAGAAAGTAGAATTATTTGTATCCAGAGAGAAGGGAATGATGTGGAATGGTGATACCTGGCCTCCTCCATGATAGTGTCATCAGATCGTGTCTCCTGGAATTGTATTAATTATTGTATCCAATGCTAATCATGTAAATGATTAATCGTCTCTAATAATCGACTTAAGCACAAAGACTATCCCGGATAAGAGCTCTGATTGCTGTCAGGGAGTGAAAACATCCTTGTGTTGCTTCAGAGAAACTGAGCCGCAATTTCAGGCATAGCCTGAAGACAGGGGCGGCGCTGTTACTGTAAGAAAGCGGTTATGTTTTTCTAATCCTGAATAACTTGTAATTCCAGGTCCTCAGACTCGCCCCTTGCACAGAGAAGTCGCATTTAGGGTACGTTCACACATACAGGATTTGTAACTGCCGATTTGAAGCTGCGCTCAGTCATTTCGTTTACATTGAAATCTGCAGCAGAAAATCCTGCGCATCAAATCTGCGTACGTGTGAACGCACCCTTATAAGGTTTACAAACAACAACAAAAAATTGCATCAAAACTTCTGGAACGCGCCACCCAACGGATCGCAGTGATTGTTTCTCTTTACAGGAATCATGGATCACATTAAAAGGATCAAGTAAAGCCGGAGCCGCAGGCGTCAAACAGCTGTGACACTAATGCAAACAACATGGAGGCTGCTGGGGGGGGGGGGGGGTCTAGGGCAAAACACTGACGTAGACATGTCTGCTGTGTACTATGTGCATGTATAGTGTGTGCCTTGTACTATATACTGTATAGGAATCTGTTTATATTGTGTTTGTGTGTGTTTTATCCTAAATGTATGTTTTGTCTATATCGTGTGTGTGTTTTATCCTAAATGTATGTTTTGTCTATATCGTGTGTGTATTTTTGTGTTGTATGCTGTATGTATGTATTTGTGTGTATAGTGTGTGCTTTATACTATATACTATACTGTATATGAATGTGTTTATGGTGTTTGTTGTGTGCCATATGTATGTATTTGTGTATGTAGTGTGTGTTGTATGCTGTATGTATGTATTTGTGTGTATAGTGTGTGCTTTATACTATATATGAATGTGTTTATAGTGTTTGTTGTATGCCATATGTATGTATTTGTGTATATAGTGTGTGTTGTATGTTATAAGTATGTATTTGTGTATGTAGTGTGTGTGTGTTTTGTGTTGTATGCTGTATGTATGTATTTGTGTGTATAGTGTGTGCTTTATACTATATACTATACTGTATATGAATGTGTTTATGGTGTTTGTTGTATGCCATATGTATGTATTTGTGTATGTAGTGTGTGTTGTATGCTGTATGTATGTATTTGTGTGTATAGTGTGTGCTATATACTGTATATGAATGTGTTTATAGTGTTTGTTTTATGCTCTATGTATGTATTGTGTATGTAGTGTGTGTGTTTTGTGTTGTATGCTATATGTATATATTTGTGTGTATAGTGTGTGTTTTATACTAAATGTATGTATTTGTCTATATGTGTTTTGTGTTGTATACTGTGTGTGTGTGTGTGTGTATAGTGTGTGCTATATACTATATATGAATGTGTTTATAGTGTGTGTTGTATGTAGTGTGTGTGTGTGTGTGTGTGTGTGTGTGTGTGCGCGCGTTTTTATACTAAATGTATGTCTGAATGTATGCATTTGTTGTGTGGGTTGTATACTATATGTATTTGTGTTGTATACTGTATGTATTTGTGTGTGTATGTAGTGTGTTGTATGCTATATGTATGTATTTGTGTATATAGTGTGTCTGTTTTATACCAAATGTATGTATTTGTCTATGTGGGTTATATACTATATGTATTTGTGTAGTATACTGTATGTGTGTATAGTGTGCTGTATGCTATGTGTTTGTATTTGCTTATATAGAGTGTGTGTTTTATACTATAAGTATTTGTGTAAATAGTGTGCATTGTATACTAAATGTGTTGTATACTAGATGTATTTGTGTATATATAGTGTGTGTGTATTTTGTACTGTATGTATTTTTGTGCATGCTCTTATACATTTGTGTGTGCGCATATATTATACATAAAGTGGATGCTGTTTGTATTTGTGTGTTTATTCGTGTATACATTTGTGTTGTTTACTGTATAGTATATGTATTATACAACGCACTATACACAAACATACTATACATTGTACACTATATGTATTTCTGCTTGTGTGTGTTGTGTACTCTATGTAGTTGTGTTTTGTGTATAAATGTGAATACTCGGTCATGTAAGATTGATATATATTGTTTTTAGGCCTCGGTGCACTAGACAGCAGGGGGTTAATATTTTTGGAGTAAGCAGAAGGGGCTCTTGTTTATACTGAGCAGAGTTCACAGGGAGGGGACAGTCTGTGCCCCCCACCCCCTGCACATCACATGGCTGTGCTAATACATAGCAGATGCTTCCTCCTCTTTATCTGCCTCCATACATTCCTCCGCATCCTCTCTCCCCGGGATACAGGAATGGAGGAGAAGAGGCCGAGCTGCTGACTATGGGCAATCCAGAGAGAAGTGTATACAGTGGTCTCAAACTGTGCCCCTCCAGATGTTGCAAAACTTCAACTCCCAGCATGCCCGGACAGCCAACGGCTGTCCGGGCATGCTGGGAGTTGAAGTTTTGCAACATCTGGTGGACCAGAGTTTGAGACCACTGCACAAAGGGATGAAATGAGAGGGAAGCCTTGATTTACTTTTTCAGGTACAGTGTGGATCCTCAAGAGAAGGCAGACAAGCTAATGGTTGTCCAGGCATGCTGGGAGTTGAAGTTTTGCAACATCCGGTGGACCAGAGTTTGAGACCACTGCACAAAGGGATGAGATGAGATGAGAGGGAAGCCTTGATTTACTTTTCAGTGACAGTGTGGATCTTCTGGAGAAGGCAGACAAGCTTTTGGTTGTCCAAGCATGCTAAGGGTTGAAGTTTTGCAACATCTGGTGGACCAGAGTTTGAGATCACAGCACAAAGGGATGAGATGAGATGAGAGGGAAGCCTTGATTTACTTTTTCAGGGACCGATGTTTCTGTGTTGCCGTTGTATCTAACAGGACCGATGTATCTTTATTGTTGTTTTATCTTACACGACCAATGTTCCTTTATTGTTTTTTGTATCTTACACGACCGACGTTGGGCCATTGCATGTTGAGCGATTGCCTCCTACTCTAAAAGCTGCCCCCTTAGGGTTAGTTAGGGTTACTGTATATCTCTATAGTATCTACCTACAATGGCGGAATGTTGCAGCCGAAGCTCAGATCTTTTAGTTATTAGTCACCGCGTTTGTTATATCATTTATATTTTGTAAGTGTTCTTCTTCTATTTTTGTACCATTTGCCGCCGCCCATGTTTCACCCCACGATGCGCTGCCCTACAGAATGGGTTATTACGTGTGCGCGTTGTGTATTTGCGGGCGTGAACCTCCTGTATTGTGTTGCAGCGGTTGTGTCACCTGTGCTGCCGGCTGACGTCAAGTGTGAATTCTATACATTACATACCCGGGGCCGCTCACAATGCACGTGATACGTTACCCCAGTGGGAAAGTCTGCGGCGCAGCTTCTTAAGAGGTTTTTTTCTTCTCTTTACGTCTTTCTTAAAATTGCATTATGTTATCCTTTTAAAGACGTCAGCAGTAACCCGTAATAGCTTCTTATTGAATTTTGCGGTTTTGCGTCCATAAATGTTATTCTATAAGGACGGCTCCATGTAATGTGTATGTTTTTGCATGGATAAAGTAATTCACCTCATTGTTTCCCGGCCAGTGTGCCTCCATCTGGTGCCAAACTACAACTCCCAGCATGCCCGGACAACCGCTGGATCTATACGGAGGCTCTTTTCTACGCCATCCACTCTAAATCTGCGCCATTTATAATGAAGGTAACCCAATTTTTCCAGATCCCAGATGGATCGATTTGTCTAGTTACGCATCAGTATATACGCTGACCTCCAACGTAGTGTTTCCTAGCTGTTGTGCCTCCAGCTGTTGCAAAACAACTCCCAGCCGGGCATGCTGGAAGTTTTAGTTTTGCAACAGCCTGGTTGGGAAACACTGCAGCCTGGAAGCACCCTGGTCAGGAAACACTGATAGCTGGTCCAAAGGATATCTGGGCATGCTGGGAGTTGTAGTTTTCAACAGCTGGAGGCACCCTAGTTGGGAAATACTGTGATAACTGGTCCAAATTCTGTCCGGGCATGCTGGAAGCTGTAGTTTTGCAACAGCTGGAGGCAACCTGGTCGGGAAACACTGATAACTGGTCCAAAGGCTATCTAGGCAATGCTGGGAGTTGTAGTTTTGCAACAGCTGGAGGCACCCTGGTCAGGAAACACTAATAACTGGTCCAAAGGCTATCTGGGCATGCTGGAAGTTGTAGTGTTGCAACAGCTGGAGGCACCCTGGTTGGGAAATACTGTGATAACTGGTCCAAATTCTGTCCGGGCAAGCTGGAAGCTGTAGTTTTGCAACAGCTGGAGGCACCCTGGTCAGCAAACACTGATAACTGGTCCAAAGGCTATCTGGGTAATGCTGGGAGTTGTAGTTTTGCAACAGCTGGAGGCACCCTGGTTGGGAAACACTGATAACTGGTCCAAAGGCTGTCCGGGCATGCTGAGAGTTCTGGTTTTGCAACAGCTGGAGGCACCCTGGTCGGGAAACACTGATAACTGGTCCAAAGGCTGTCCGGGCATGCTGAGAGTTCTAGTTTTGCAACAGCTGGAGACACCCTGGTTGGGAAACACTGCAAGGGTGTGTTGACACCTGCCTATTTTCTGCAGCAGATTAAGGACCCATTCACACTAGGGAAATTGCGGTGCAGCAGCCTCCCATTGTCTTCTGGGATGCTGCTGCACCGTGCACACAGCGAAACTTCCGCAGTGGAAAAATCCTGCCGAAGAATTGAACATGACCGTTGTTTTGGGCAGATTTCCCTACGAATAGCGTTTGCTACCTATGGTCTGCGCAGTCTTAGCGCTGGACGGAGATTCCGTAGTGTGAACGCACCATCCCCCAATACAGTATTATAGGGATTAGAACTCCTTCTCCTGCTCTAGATCCCAGTTCTAGGTCCCATGAATCTGGATTTCTGACTTATGATGTCATTGTTAACCCCCGGTGATGTCATGTTCTCGGTTACTCGTATTACCCACCATTGTGTTGTAGATTTGGTTGTTATCTTAGTGATACCCCCGGGGACTGACCGACAGTATCTTTTTGTATCGGTGTGTATACATGGGGGATACAATGTATCTTTGTGTTGCTATGATAATGTTTATTTGTGTTTAGATAGTAGAGGGGGATTCAGATGATGTGTATTGCGTCTTTGGTATTTCGTAATAATGGCGTGTAAATGTGATATGACATGGCGTCGATGGGGGACCACCGGATTTATTAACCTTTGGCCTCCCTGAACATTCTGAGAGAGATTGTTAGGCCAAAATTATGGTGAGGCCCTTACATTAGAGCAGTGATTCCTAACCAGGGTGCCTCCAGCGGTTGCAAAACTACAACTCCCAGCATGCCCGGACAGCCGTTGGCTGTCCGGGCATGCTGGGAGTTGTAGTTTTGCAATGGCTTGAGGCACCCTGGTTGGGAAACGCTGCATTGTTCACACTACAGCTCTGGAGTTCACACCACGTTTTTCAATTTGAAAACCATACGGAACCGTATTGAAAACCGTATGCATTGACTCTCCATTGAAAACCGTACGCCAAAAGATGCATCAGGTTGTGTCCGTTTTGCATCTTGTACGATTTTGTCAGGTTTTTTTTTTTTTCCCCCCCTACCTAAAACCGTAGCCTACCACAGTTTTTTGGTCCGGGTGAAAACTGTATTGAAACGTATAAGTTTTTTTTTAACATGGGAGTCAATGGGAACCGTGCAGAACCGTATGTGCGTACGGTTCCATCCGTTTTTTTTACTTTGTACAGTTTTTTTTCTTGGAGTTTCAATCAAACAAGTGAAACTTTATTCATAATGGAATGAAAAGTTAAAAACATATACGTTTTATTTAGTTTTTTTATTAAACGGATGCAACCGGACATCAATATACAATCCGTATACGGTTTTAAACTGTATATGGATTCAAATTTGTACACACATTGTCATATAGTTTAGTCAGGTTTTGAGGAATACGTTTTTTTTTTTTTTTTTTTTATAGCAAAAACCTGATACGGGAATTTTATTGCAAAAACGTGGCGTGAACCCGCCATTCACCAAGACTATGGGGTCCTAATGCACCATATACAGTACCATGATGTGTATATGGAGGCATATGGGGTTTTGTGCCATAGCATCTGTGATCTGGTGTCATTCTGCGGCACATGGTATACCGCCTGTTTAAAAGGGCACTCCGGAGGGGGGGGAAATTCAGATCAACTGGTGCCAAAAAGTTAAACAGATTTGTAAATTGCTTCTATTAAAAAATCCAGTACTTAGCTGCTGTATGCTCCACAGGAAGTTGTTTAGTTCTTTTCGGTCTGACCACAGTGCTCTCTGCTGCCACCTCTGTCCATGGCAGGAACTGTATGAAGCAGGAAAGGTTTGCTATGGGGATTTGTTCCTACTCTGGACAGTTCCTAACATGGTTCAGCAGAGAGAGAGCACTGTGGTCAGACTGGAAAGAACTACACAACTTCCTGTTTAGCATACAGCAGCTGATAAGTACTGGAAGGATTAAGATTTTTAAATAGAAGTCATTTACAAATCTGTATAACTTTCTGGAGCCAGTTTAAATGAAAAAATTTGTTTTCCACCCGAGTACCCCTTTAAGGAGGACAAAACCTGACAGTTGTTCCTCCAATACACATGCACTCTCGGCCTGAGTGTGCATGTGGGGAGCAGGGAATAAGCAGCTCCCAGACACCTCTAGTGGAAGTTTGTCACCTTAAAAACATGAGTATCGGTTGTATTGACATCAAGCCTTCCAACCGTCCATCAGCCCTGATTCATTTCACACAAACCGGGCAGGATTGACTGACCATCTAATGTGTAAAAGGACAGGACAGTGGGGCTTATTATGCAGCACTCTGGTAGGTGGAGCTTATTTAGTTCTTCATTGGGTGGGGCTTATTTTGACATGATTCAGAGAGTGGGGCTTATTTTAACACTCTTCAGAGGGTGGGGCTTATTTTGAAGCACTCTGGTAGGTGGGGCTTATTTAGTTCTCCAGTGGGTGGGGCTTATTTTGACATGATTCAGAGAGTGGGGCTTATTTTAACACTCTTCAGAGGGTGGGGCTTATTTTGAAGCACTCTGGTAGGTGGGGCATATTTAGTTGTTCTCCAGTGGGTGGGGCTTATTTTAACATGTTTTAGGGGTTGGGGCTTATTTCTTCCTATTCCAAAAGGGTGAGGCTTCTTGCCGACTAATTCAAAGAGTGTGGTTTATTTCTACCTATTCCTGGGGGTGGAGCTTCTCTCTGACTATTCTAAAGGGTGGGGCTTATTTATGACTATTCTAAAGGGTGGAGCTTCTTTCTGACTATTCTAAAGGGTGGGGCTTATTTATGACTATTTCAGGGGTGGGGTTTGTTTCTAAGCTCTCTACTCTGGGGACTATTTATTCAGTGCACACAACTCGTGTTCAAAACTAAAAAGAAAAATTATAATATTAAAAAAATTTCGAATTATTTTATATAAAATAAAAAGACCTCAAACGAAGGCGCTGATAAGATGCAGAGCGGCCTGGCAGCGGGGACAATGTAATCGCTTTGGTTGTTATCTCCTGTAAAGTTTAATATTTACCTTCATCGACCTCTCACCCATCATGGTGGGCGCCTTATCTCTCTGTACTTTATTTATTTTACTACACTTTTTTTTTTTCCCCTGCATTTAGGAATCTTAAAAAAAAAAAAAAAAAAAAAAAAGAATTTAAACATAAGTGGCCCATATGGTGGAAATCAGCGCCTTTTTTTTTTTTTTTCTTTTTTTTTTAATGGAATATAGTTTATTTTTCCTGGCAAAGTTTCTCGCCATCTGCAGATTTCCCCCCCCCCCCCCCCCTCCAACCACCACATTCGGCGCAAAAAAAAAAGCGTAAGTTATGATAAAACCATCAACCATAAGTTAATAGGTCACAGAGCGATCGCTGCAAAGTATCACTTAACGCTACTTGCGGCTCATGTAACGACTTGGCTGAAACCAGAGAGGCAATAACTGAGGAACGACGAAATTTCTTAAAGGAACACTATAGGCAAAACTGTTATGTCACCTGGACCTCCTGCGGGGGCGGAGCATGTTGTTTGAATCCCTGTGTCAAGCTCCACCCCTCTGCATAAGCCATGATACAATGTATCAGTTTGACAGTGGTCTCCAAACTGTGGGGCTGCAGCTGTTGCAAAACTACAACTCCAGGAGAACCACAGTTTGGAGACCACTTTTGTAGGAAAGTGGTCTCCAAGCTGTAGACCTCTGACTGTTGCAAAACTACAACTCCCAGCATGCCTAGACAGTCAACTATTATTATTATTTTTTTTATGATATAAATAAATATGAGATTTAAAAAAAATGTAGACTCACCATCAATGTAGACTCCTATTTCGTCATTTGTTAACGATGTAGATATTGTTGTAGATGGTGGGTAGTACATTTTTTGGGAGTTGTAGTTTTGCAACAGTTGTAGGCCCAAAGTTTGGAGACTACTGCTTTAAGATTATTTTAAATATATGTATATGTGTGTGTATATGTACATATATATATATATATATATATATATATATATATACTGTATATGTAATTTTTTGTATTAATTTAATTAATAAATTATATATATATAAATTTTTTAGATAGATAAAAAAAAAAAAAAAATATATATATATATATATATATAATTTTTTTTTTCTCTCTAGAGCAGTGGTCTTCAACCTGTGAACCTCCAGATGTTGCAAAACTACAACTCCCAGAATGCCCGGACAGCCGTTGGCTTGCTTGCATGCTGGGTGTTGTAGTTTTGCCACATCTGGAGGACCACAGGTTGGGGACCACTACTCTAGAGCATCACTGGCCTCTCCCTTGTTAGTGCACCTGCAGCCAAGGGGGGGGGGGGGGGAATTAAACATTTTTCACAGGCCTGACACAGCTGGGGGCCCCTCATCTGTTTTCCACTACTATCAAAGGCTTTTGGGAAATTGGGTAATTTTGCCATTTTTGGAAAAAAATGTAGGAGAAAAAAAAAAAGAGAAAAACATACGTTCTCACATCGCACTTTACACGAACCGTCCCCCTTTTAGAGAGGCCACACCGCCCTTAGTAAGAAGCTGCACCAAAAATGATTTTATGTTGGAGAATCTGCAGACGTCTTCTTTTAATTCAAAAAGGTTTTTTGTGTGCAAATGTTTAAAAAAAAAAAAAAAAGTTTTTTTTTTTTATATATAATTGTTTATTTAGGAGAATTTTTCCCATTTATAACATACAAAAAAAGGGAAATAAAATAAATAAAGAAGGATGTACAATAAATCCAGTTAAGATCGCACGAATACAATACATAAGGACCCAATTAAAATGGCATTGTACATAAGAATAAGAGAAAAAAAAAATATAAAAATAGAGATTATATAGCAGTACAGAAGTACAAGTAAAGGACATAGTCCTACTAAGGGGTGAGAGAGAAAAATAGAAAAGAAAAGAATAAGGTCTCGCATGGTCATGACTGTTCATTGAGAAGTTATAGAACTGAAATAATCGTGAAAAACAGCCAAAAATGGGAAAAACAGACAGGACACAATTTAAATAACTGCAAGATTACATACAAGTAGTAGTAGTAGTAGTAGTAGTAGTAGTAGTAGTAGTAGTAGTAGTAGTAGTAGTAGTAGTAGTAGTAGTAGTAGTAGTAGTAGTAGTAGTAGAAGAAGCAGTAGTAGTAGTAGTAGTAATAATAATAAAAATACTAAATATAAAAAAACTTATTATTCTTTATGATAGATAGATAGATAGATAGATATATATATAATTTTTTTAATTTTTTTTTTAATTTTTTTTGAAATTTAAAAAAAATGTATACTCACCATCAATGTAAATTCCTATTTCAAATATTGATGTAGATAGTGGAGAGTAAAAAATTTTCACATTTTTTTTTAGAATTTTTCAGGTAGGTTAAACAGTTGGAGGGCCGCAGGTTGGACACCCATAATATAGAGCCTCAGTATAGCGCTCTTGGCAGTCTGTGCATGCTGGGAGTTGTAGTTTTGCAACAGTTGGAGACCACAGGTTGGACACCCATAATATAGAGCCACAGTATAGAGCCGACAGCTGTCCGGGCATGCTGGGAGTTGTTGTTTTGCAACATTTGAAGGCACCCTGGATGGGAAAGCAAAGTGAAAACCCCAATCGTCAACATAGTTTACAGGGTGGCGCCATATTGGATTACACCCATATAATTCTAATGCCATGTGATGTAGGTCACTGGGTCGGCTCGATAACGCCCTCATCAGCGTCAGACTGTCATTGCAGAAGTGATCACACTGGTATTTCCCAAACTCCTCAACCTCAATGGATTTTTCTGACAAGTTACTTCCTCTTAGTTCTCGGCTTTGTTACTTTATGAAGTAATGAAGGGAAAAAAAGTTTTTGATTTATACACATCAAAAATATTCTTTAGTTTCTTTATCACCTTTTATGTCTTGGGGCCTTTTATATGTTCTGGCCCTTTTATCCTTTTTTCACTTTCCACAGTAAACAGCGCGACCTTCCCAGGAGACGTCTGTCTAAAAAGAGAGATTCATGTCTCCAGGGAGAATCAATATGTCTCTCACAATTGACTTCCCATTGTATTGGCTGCTTGGGGGTGGTGTGGTGGGGGTCACAATGAAGATGTGGACACACTCTGTTGGGAGAGACAGATTGAGCTCTTCATTTAGATAGTAAAGATGGTTGCTCATTTTAGGCATTTTCCATAAAAATTAATAAATAAATTAAATAAATAAATTTAAATACCATATTTTTCGTCATATAAAACGCACATAATTTTATAGGATAAAAATCTAGAAAATAAAGATTCTGAACCAAATACAATGTAAAGTATAGGGCAGTGATCTTCAACCTGTGGACCTTTTAGATGTTGCAAAACTACAACTCCCAGCATGCCCGGACAGCCGTTGGCTGTCCGGGCATGCTGGGAGTTGTAGTTTTGCAACATCTGGAGGTCCGCAGGTTGAAGACCACTGGTATAGGAGGTAATACTCACGTGTCCCCGCCGCTCCGGACCCATCACCGCTGCCCTGGATGTCGCCCTCCATCGCTGTCGCCGTGTCCCCGTCCCTCCGGAACGTCTCTGCTGCCGGGTATCCTCGCTCTCCGTCGCTGCCATCACGTTGCTACGCACGCCGACGCACGCCGACGCATGTGCGCGACGACGTGATCGCGACGAAGGAGAGCGCCGGCCATGCAGGGAATCCCGGCACGGAGCAGACACCGAGGAGGCAGGTAGGGTCCCTCCCGGTGTCCTGTACGCTGTTCGGGACGTCGCGATTTCACCGCGGCGGTCCCGAACAGCCCGACTGAACAGCCGGGTTAGTGTTATTTTTGCTTCAGACGTGGCGGTCAGCTTTGATCGGCACGTCTGAAGGGTTAATACAGGGCATCACCGCGATCGGTGATGTCCTGTATTAGCCGCGGGTCCCGGCGGTTGATGGCCACAGGGACCGCCGCGATAGGACAGGTATTCGCCGTATAAGACGCACCAACTTCCCCCCCCCCCCCCCCAGTTTTGGGGAAGAAAAACTGCGTCTTATACGGCGAAAAATACGGTAATTAGAGTTGAGCGAACTTACAGTAAATTGGCTCGTAGCGAACCTCGCAGCTCTACTGTTGATTACTTTAGTCTGCGTAAATTAGTTCAGCTTTCCAAGGGTTCTGGTTGCCAGGAAAAGTCCGGGATGACAGTCTTAGGCCTCCTAGGTCTGTATCCACCTTTTCCAGGCAACTGGAGCCCTTGGAAAGCTGAATGATTTATGCAGGCCAAAGTAATCAACAGCCGAGCTGCGAGGTTCGCTACGAGACTATTTACTGTAAGTTCGCTCAACTCTAAAAATAATAATAAATAATAATATTAAATAATAATTGTAATAATAAAGACCACTAAATAATAAAATATAGCTACAAAATTACAGATTAGTTCTAAGTTAGCTGGGCCACCCATGTTTCCTGGACTTGTTTTCAGGGGGAATGATGGGAGTTGTAGTTTTGTAAGTTGGGGAACACTGCTGCGTCCATACAGAAACGGGTACAACTAAAATATTTACCCACGTCTTTTTTTATTGTATTTGTTTATGTATTACTTTTTAATATTTTATTTTTAGATCTATTCTTTTCGTGCAGTCTGTTTCTATATTGCTGACTGTAAACTAGGACATCCCCCTCCATCCTACCTCCCCTGCTGGGTGAATGTTGCTATAGTAACAAGTTTTAGGGGCATTGTCAAGTGACCTGGATACAGCGGGGCCTCGGATTGTGTTCGATCCATAGGAAAATGTTGAATTCCTGCACATGCGCCGCGCCCCCCCCCCCCCCCCACTCCAGTCAGCCATACCACATATGATACCATACCACAATATAGAGCAGTGTTTCCTGACCAGGGTGCCCCCAGCTGTTGCAAAGCTACAACTCTCAGCATACCCGGACAGCCAGCGGCTGTCCGGGCATGCTGGTAGTTGTAGTTTTGCAACAGCTAAAGGCACCTTGGTTTGCAAACACTCACGGCCTGCGGATACCATTTTAGAATTATTTGTTATTGTGGACGCAGCGGTTCCAGGAATCTAGATAAAGATTTATAATATAATTCAAATTTTACTTGCAAATTGTTGCTGGCGTTCCGGTGTAATGGCTTCCAGGAATTAATATTCTAATCCGGACTCATTTACATATCGAGAATAAACACAGCATGGATTACATTCTGCTCTATTATTCTTCGTTATTTACATATATATATATATATATATATATATATATATATATATATGTGTATGTTTATAGATTACGTGTAATTTATGTATGTATTTATGGTTGAAACTGGTTTTCCCTAGTAAAAAACAGTTTTGACCGAGCGCCTTTGTAAAAACTTGAATTCACTGCCTAAAAATTAATATAAATATTTATATATATATATATATATATATATATATATATATATATATATAATAAACCTATACATTTTTAGTATTATAAAAATGAAATAAATATATATTTATTTATTATAATTAATAATAATAATAAAATATATATATATATATATATATATATATATATATATATATATATATAATATATATACCGGTGTGTGTGTGTATATAGATAGATAGATAGATAGATAGATAGATAGATAGATAGATAGATAGATAGATAGTCATTATTAATTTTTTATAATAATACTAATACAAAAATTTATAGTTTTATTATTATTATTATTATCTTTATATATTTTTATTACATTACCTATATCTCCTAAACCCTTTTTTGGGGGGGGTTCAGTTTTTTTAGTATACACCGTTACATTTCCTATACCCCCTCGCAGGTCATAATAAAGACCTGGCCTGTATTCAGGCACCTATAGCTGCCGGCCACCCATCCGTGTGATTCCCAGTCCGCCTTCCCATGAGAGGTCATTTGTACCGATTTGTCTCCGGCCACTGACTCCTGTCAAACGGCCTTTGTTGTGGCCAAATGGAGAGAAGCGGCCAAGAGACTTTCCCCACACACAAGGCCCTGTCTATTGACTCAGAGAAAAAGGGGGGGGGGGGTTAACCTAAAAAAAACTTCCTTTCCCTTCCAGATCCTGAACAAATTAAATCTGCTTCAAGTGTTTAGTGGGTCGAGTTAACTGCACGTGTATAGGCCTGGAAAAGATGGAAGGGGGCAACCAACATGGCCGCCACTACCGCTCCCAGAAAAGGTGTCCACCCAGGTTTAGGAGTGATCTATCTGTCTAGTTATGCTAGTGCTTTCCTACTAGGGTTCCTCCGGCTGTTGCAAAACTACAACTCCCAGCATGCCCGGACAGCCAAAGGCTGTCCGGGCATGCTGGAAGTTGTAGTTTTGCAACAGTTGAAGGGACCCTGGTTGGGAAACACTGAATTATACAGTGATGGCGTAGGGGTGGGGGGTGGGGGGGTCATGTAAAGTTGTCTCGGAAAGCTAGGTTGGAAATTGAATAAGGGCCTAATAGAATTTCAAGCAAAAAAATAATAATAAAAAAGACAAATTTTATGTGTATAGGTGCATGTAATTTAAATTTTTCTTCATTTTAATAAAAAAACTTTTTTGAAAATTTTATATATTTTCTTTATTTTTTATGTAATATATTTGTTTTTGATGCATTAATTTTTTTGTCATTTTTCAGTAATTATAGATGTAATTATAGGTATTTAGAATTTAAAAATATATATCAATTTGCTCAGTTTTAAATCCACGTGCACCTATAATTACATAGAAACTACAAAAAAAAATACTTCATAAATAAAAAAAAAATAACTGGCTAAAAATGAAATAGAAAAGTTAAAAACAAATACCTTTTAAAAATGACATAGAACTTTAAAAAAAAAACAAAAAAAAAAAAAAAACAATTTGCCCAGTTTTAAACTTAAAATTATTTTTTTTTAAGTTAATTCATTTTTATGTATTTATGATAATTTTTTATGAAATATATTTTTTGTAATTTTTATTGTATTTATTTTTTTCATCTTTATGTAATATTTTAGTCTTTTGCATTTTTGTTTACAAAGCATTTTATTTTTTACATTTTTATGTATTTTAGTCGTTTTTATTAAACTTTTTTTTTTTTTTCCCCAACTGTAATGTTTATTAAAGTTTTCCAAAGAGAACAAGAGTATACAAAACAAACAAAAGCATAGCCTGGGTCGCAGCCCAGAATAATAATTTTTATTAAACTTTTATTAATTAATTATTATTTTTTTTTTTTTATGCTAAAGGCTAAACCCAGGACAGATTTATTTCACCGTGCCGTTTTATTGTACGCAGCGCAAATGATTGCACATTATTATGTAACGCCAAATTACGGGCTATAGAGTGTTTGGAAATGTCAGGGAAATGTTAATCTGCCCTGATTTACGTATTGCACAACCTCGCGCCCTGGATTAGTGACTTTTTAGACACGGCGACGGACGCCATATTTAATTGCAGCTTTAGTCGTAGATATCTGCAGATTTATTACGTTTTATCGCCTTCTCTCCAGACCTAATATCTGGGGTCATTTGCTTTTTATATCCCTATATTATGGTTTCTGACGTGAAGCAATTGAGGAGGATCATAAGGTCACTGGGCGGCCATTTTGCTGGAGATTACGGTGGGGTTGCAGTTGCAGTTTCTATGGCCCTGTGTGTACAGCGCTGTAAACCGAAGGCTCCAAAGGTTATTGTGTGTTACGCAGTTTATTGCTGCTGTATAGTTTATTGTTGGTGATTTAGTTGAGTCTTCATAGACCATTTTTATGAACGCCCAACGACTGCCGTTGCCCCTCAGCAGTGGTAGCCATGTTGTTGTAGGCTTTGTCATTATCCATATAACAAGCCTGATAGAATAATTACTTTATTCCTTCGTAATATGTAACATTATCCAGAGCTGGATTCATAATTCTGCTGGTTACCCTTGGAAACAGGTTACATAAGAGACGCATTGTAACTGTCATCTCTCGCAATGTATTGAGTCTATAGAACAATAGCTAATTTCTGAAAGCAGTTGTTGCAAAACTACAACTCCCAGCATGCCTGGACAGCCATCGGCTGTCCAGGCATGCTGGGAGTTGTAGTTTTGCAACATCTAGTTTAGTGATCTCCAAACTGTGGACCTCCCAGATGTTACAAAACTTCAACTCCCAGCATGCCCGGGCATGCTGGGAGTTGTAGTTTTGCAACATCTGGAGGTCCACAGTTTGGAGACTACTGGAATAGATTGACTTTTGGCTGCCAGGAGTTGTAGTTTTGCAACAACTAATCCAGTGGTCTTCAAACTGTGGACCTCCAGCAGTCAGAAAAGTACAACTCCCAGCATACCCGGACAGCCAACAGCTGGGAGTTGTAGTTTCGTAACAGCTGGAGGACCACAGTCTGGAGACTACTGAAATAGAAGGACTTTGGCTGTCCTTGCATGATGGGAGATGTAGTTTTGCAACATCTGGAGGTCCACAGTTTGGAGACCACTGGAATAGAGGGACTTTGGCTGTCCGTGTATGCTGGGAGTTGTAGTCTTGAAACATCTAGTCCAGTGGCCCCCAGCTGTGGACCTCCAGCTGTTACAAAACTACAACTCCCAGCATGCCCGGACAGCCAGCATGTCCAAGCATGCTGGGAGTTGTAGTTTTGCAACTGCTGGAGGTCCACACTTTGGAGACTACTGGAATAGAATGACTTCGGCTGTCCGTGCATACTGGGAGTTGTAGTTTAGCAACAGCTGGATGTCCACAGTTTGGAAACCACTGAACTAGATGTTGCAAAACTACAACTCCCAGCATGCATGGACAGCCGTTGCGTGTCCGAAAATGCTGGGAGTTGTAGTTTTGTAACCGCTGCAGGTCCCCAGTGTGGAGACTACTGTAATAGAGTGACTGTGTCTGTCCGGGCATGCTGGGAGTTGTAGTTTTACAACAACCGGAGGTCCCCAGGTTAGGTAACCACTGAACTAGAGACACAATAGAACAGGGTTTACATAACATTGTATCCAGATTATACGTTATGAAACCGAGAAGTCCGATGTGTATGAGTCAGTCCTGATTATATATAGCCGGGGGCCCTGACACCATCTTGTATTGTGCTCGGCGGGGGGGGGGGGGGGGGGGGCATTAGGATTTTGTTTTTCGGTAGTTGAATTTCCAAGAAACAATGCCGCACCTTTTTTCTGCTTCCCCCCCCCCCCCCCCCAAATCAGAACAGTCTGTCTCCTCCTGGAGCTAAGAGGTTTATATGGGCCTAATCCTGCCCTGAGCCGCTCGCTCCCTCTGTGCTGCTGTCACAAGACCCCGCGCCGGATGACGACCGCATTACCGTCTATACCACAAGGCCACAACCCTCTCCTGCACGGTTCGGTGTTATGCGCCACTAGTTATACTTTTGAGAAAAGTAATTGGATCAGTTATCAGGAAATGTAGCCCAGTCCTGAATTAAAACAAAACAATAAAAAAAAATAAAGGGGAAAAAAAATGTTGCTAAAGTTTTATATCAACTTTTTTACAACTTTTTTTTATTTTTTATTTTTATTCACAAAACACAAACCCTAAAAAAATATAAAATTTTTATTGTTTGTTACGTTTGGAATTGAAAAAAAAAGTTTGAAAAAAGTTGTAAAGAATCAGAACTTTTTTTTTTTACAAACTTTTTTCAATAAAATAATAAACAAAAAAAATGTAATAAAACATTTTGTTTGTGTTTTATTAAAGTAAAAAAAAAAACTTGTACTGTAAAAATGAATTTCTTTACTTTAAACTTTTTTTTTTTTTTTTTTTTTTTACTGTAATGCATGTATATATATATTTTTTGTCTCCATGATTGATTGTTTTTACATCATTGTCCCCAATGAAACGCGACGGGCCGGTTACCATCCGCAGGTCCGGCCGCGCCGTAGTAATGTCCTGCAGGTCTTACACGTCTTTTGTGTTGTGTTTCGTTCCGTCACTATGTATCCTGCCATTGTTACTGTGTGACTAACACTTTTGTAACCACAATACCACATTTGGGAGGGGGTGGGGGTAGTCACATGATCTTCTCGGCCTATACTTTTTGTCTCTTGGTGATATCGCTGCTTTTGTTTTGTTTTTGTTAGTTTTTCTAAGAAAAGGAAGTAGGTAGGAGTGATCGTAATATCCTCGCTGCTTATTATAGAGCGCCGAAACTACAGATGCAGGAAAGTTTGTGGAAAGTTCTCTATGGGGGCTGCAATGGCGCCCCCTCAAGGCTGAAAATATACTGAAACAGAGGGTAGGGGGGCAGCACTCCAGACCCCCATCTCTGTCTATGGAGGACTTGGCATGTCCTTGCGTTATTCGGACAACTCATTAAATTTCAATGGGAAGCATGTAAT
This sequence comes from Hyla sarda, assembly GCF_029499605.1. Classification (NCBI taxonomy): domain Eukaryota; kingdom Metazoa; phylum Chordata; class Amphibia; order Anura; family Hylidae; genus Hyla; species Hyla sarda. The sequence continues at coordinate 5,502,701 of NC_079197.1, read as the reverse complement.
ACCTCATTTCAACTGTGGTGGCGCTGTAGGGAAATCAAATACCTGATGCCAGTTTCCGCCACAAAATGTTCTCTTTGATCCTTAAAGGTTTGCAATGCAGATCTTGTTCAGAATTAGAAAAAATTAAACATGGCTGCTCTTTCCCCCCCAAAATATAAAGTAGCGCCACCCCTGTATACAGGTAAAGTCTGGTATTGCAGCCCAACTCAGTAAAGCTGAGATGCAATACCGGACATGCCTTTGGTTTACGTCCGGTCACCTCTTATAACCCTAAGTGAGTGCCGCTCTTTTATTTTTATTTTTTTTGCGGTCACTTTCTATGCCCCCCCCCCCCCCCCCCCTGGGTCTGTTTTGTTTCTTCCTCTATAATTCAGAACATGGAGTTTCGTTCTTAAGCGGCTCCAGACGCATTAAGGACTTGGTATAAAAATAAGAAGGGGAAGAAGAATAAGAAGGAAAAAAAAAAAAAAAAAGAGGAACTGAATATCACAAATAAACCACACAGAATCGGCAACCGCAGTCATGTGACCAACCAGAAGGGGGTTATATAGCTGGGTGACGACCAATATGGCCGCCATTACCCAGAATGGTATTGAATAGGACAACGTACCTGACCCGTAGCGCTCCAGCGGTTGCAGAACTGTAATTCCCAGCATCCCTGTTTCAGTGGTCTCCAAACTGTGGACCTCCAGCTGTTGCAAAACTACAACTCCCAGCATGCCCGGACAGCCAACGGCTGTCCGGGCATGCTGGGAGTTGTAGTTTCGCAACAGCTGAAGGTCCACAGTTTGGAGACCTCTTTGGTTCTACAGCTGTTGCAGAACTATAATTCCCAGCATTCCTTGTTGCACTGTTTCCCAACCAGTTTTCCGCCACCTATTACAAAACTACAACTCCCAGCATGTCCGGACAGCCGTTGGCAGTTCGGGCATGCTGGAAGTTGTAGTTTTGCAACAGCCAGCGGTCCGCAGTTTGGAGACCACTGTGGCTCTCCAGCTGTTGTAAGTCCACACCACCCAACATGCTGGGACTTGTAGTCCTGCACATCTCCACATTCCGCCTCCTCATTTGTTTTTTACTCATGTGGTAGCCCAGTACAGGATGGTGTGTCCCTGTATATTCCTCCTGTCCTGTCAGGCAGAGTCCCTCCATGTCCCCAGGGCACCCACTGTAAGGGGGTTACAGTGTGACTCCTACTGTGTGTATATATATATATATGTTTGTATTACTAGTGTGCTGTTGCCTTAAATATTATACCATGTGCTTGTTACCCAGGAGGCACTAGTGACCAGGTGACCCCCCCCCCCCCCAAGTGACCTTTGGGATCCTTGCTAAGCTCTCCTATAAAAACCAGGGGAGGGGCTGCAATCTCTCTCTTAGCTCTTGTTCCTGAGGTCCAGTTCAGTCAAGACATCTCAGTGTGTCCAGAGCATCGGAGGCCTCAAGCTTGAAGGGGTACTCCCATGCCCGAGCCTTCTGAACATCCGGTTCAGAAGGCTTTGAGCAGCGGTGGCGGTAATATGGCTCCAACTGGCTCCAGAAAGTTAAACAGATTTGTAAATTACTTCTATTAAAAAAATCTTAATCCTTCCAATAATTATCAGCTTCTGAAGTTGAGTTGTTCTTTTTCTGTCTGGCAACAGTGCTCTCTGCTGACACCTCTGTCTGTCTCGGGAACTGAGTAGAAGAGGTTTGCTATGGGGATTTGCTTCTACTATGGACAGTTCCCGAGACAGGTGTCATCAGCGAACACTTAGACAGAAAAGAACAACTCAACTTCAGCAGCTCATAAGTACTGAAAGGATTAAGATTATTTAATAGAAGTAATTTACAAATCTGTTTAACTTTCTGGAGCCAGTTGATATATATAAAAAAGTTTTTTTCCTGGAATACCCCTTTTTGCCCCAGGGTTACAACATCTGCCCTGCATTGCACCCCGCTATTTCACACTCCTATTCAGGGATTTAATTTGCATTGAGCCGTCCGGCTGCCTCACCTGGTTTGAACCAGCGCCATATATAACCACACGTGGCTGCTTTACAGGGGAGAATGATGCAGTGGTTAGGAGCGCTGCTTCATGCCTCTGCTGCTGCGGCGCCTCCTCCGTGAGGTGTCATTACATGTGGTCCCCTCGGCTTAGCCCCCCAGCTTTCACTATTAGTCAGAACACCCTGCAGGACTGTATGCTACCAGGTGCTGCATAAAACACTGTTAGCTGGTGTATCTAAGCCTTTTATGGGTGATACTGACTGGCGATCCTGTATAGCTAACTGTGTGTGTGATACTAAGCTGTGTAGCTAATTCCGCCTTAATAGACTAAAATACACAAGCACAGGTGACCGTATCACATATGACAGGATTGGATACATGCCTGAAGAAACAGAATCAAACATGATTGGCTTGGATACAACAGCCCAGCAACCACTATTATAACTTATATGATTAGATACATGGCTCACAGTATCACACAACAGGATTAGATACAGATCAGCACTGCAGTGTCCTGTCTCCGGAGTTAGTGTATCCAAGCCTATCATGTGTGACACTGTACTGCTGATCCACTGTATCTAATACTGTCATGTGTGATACCGTCTTCTGACCCATGTATCTAGCCTATCATGTGACACTGTACTGCTGTTCCACTGTATCTAATCCTGTTGTATTTTATACTGTTTTTTGAACCCTGTATCTAATCTTATAAGGTGTGATAGTGTATGCTGGTCTGTTGTATCTAATCTAAGTTTAGATACATGGCTCAGTAGACAGTATAACACAACAGGATTCCATAAAACGGATCAGCAGTACAGTGTCGCACATGATGGGTTCGGATACACTAGCTCGAAAAAACGGATCACATGCGTGACTCTGTATGGCTGATCTGTATCTAAACCTGTTGTGGGATACTGTGAGTCATATATCTCATGTTTTAAAGTGTATTAGTATTTGCCAAGCCTGTCACGTGTGTTTCTGTTTCTTGAGGCATGTATCTAATCCTGTTATGTGTGATGCTGAGCTGCTGTATCTAATCCTGTTATGTGTAATACTGGCTACTGAGCTGGAGTATCTAATACTATGTGTTGTTATTGTGCTGCTGCATTAGATACCCCAACTCCAGCAGTCAGTATCGCACCCAAAAGGATTAGGTAGAGCAGCTCATCAGACTGGATCACCCCTAATAAGATTAGATACATTCCTCAGGAAACAGAATCGCACGTGACCGGCTTAGATACATCAGCACGTCAAACACTATCCCACTTTCAAACATTAGATACGTGGCTCAGCAGACAGTATCGCACATGACCGGACTAGATACAGAGGTTAATTGTTAATACATAATTGGCTTAATATGTTGTGCTGTTGTGCTGCTGTATCTAAGCCTCTCAAATGGGATACTGTCTGCAGAGCTGCTAAGTCCAAGCCTACTAGTTTAGGTACAGCAGCTCAGCATACAGTATCACATATGATAGGCTTAGATACAGCAGCTCAGCATACAGTATCACATATGATAGGCTTAGATACAGCAGCTCAGCATACAGTATCACATATGATAGGCTTAGATACAGCAGCTCAGCATACAGTACCACATATGATAGGCTTAGATACAGCAGCTCAGCATACAGTACCACATATGATAGGCTTAGATACAGCAGCTCAGCATACAGTATCACATATAATAAGCTTAGATACAGCAGCACAATAACCACACAGTACTACCTCCCCCATAATCCTAAATCTTGTCTCACAATGAAAGACAAAACCGATACGTTTCTTCTTCGCCGCCATCGCGGTCACGCCGATTCTTTCTGAATATGAGGAAGGAAAACAATGACATTTGGGGCATTTTCTTAGCACATAAGTATCAGGTGAAGTATGAGGAAGGAGACCTCCGTGGGACTTTCTGCCTTAGCGTCTCTGAAAGGGGTTAAATAAGACAGGAAGTGCAGTTGTCTATAGCAACCAATCAGAGTCCAGTATTCTAGATTTTCCGTCAGCGCCATTTGTTTACGCTTTTTCAGGTGTGTATATACAGCGACTGTTTCCAGGTAATGACCTCATCGCTCCCATAGATTATAGGGCCACATCCGGCTCCTGTGTTTGTTCCCAGCTAATGTCATACAGCATTGTTTTACAACCAGGGTGCCTCCAGCTGTTGCAAAACTACAACTCCCAGCATGCCCGGACAGCCAACGGCTGTCCGAGCATGCTGGGAGTTGTAGTTTTGCAACAGCTGGAGGCACCCTGGTTGGGAAACACTGTGATAACTGTTCTAAAGGCTGTCAGTTGGGAGTGGTAGTTTTGCAACAGCTGGATGCACCCTGGTTAGGAAACACTATGATAACAGCATGCCAAAGGTTGTACAGGCATGCTGGGAGTTGTAGTTTTGCAACAACTGGAGGAACGCTGGTTGGGAAACACTGTGATAACTGGTCCAAAGACTATCTGGGCATGCTGGGAGTTGTAGTTTTGAAACAGCTGGAGGCACCCTGGTTGGGAAACACTGTGGGAACTGTTCCAAAGGTTGTCAGGGCATGCTGGGAGTTATAGCTTTGAACAGCTGGAGGCACACTGGTTGGGAAACACTGGAGGCACGCTGGTTGGGGAAAGGCTATCTGGGCATGCTGTGAGTTGTAGTTTTGCAACAGCTGGAGGCACACTGGTTGGGAAACGCTGCTGTAGATTCATTTACTTTCATAAAACCAGGACCCCAAACCCCACCATGTGGCACTTCTGGGGCTCCAAAGCCCTGTTGTAAATTTTTATTGCTACCTGGCACCGTCCCTCCGCCACTTAAGAAGCGCCAAAGCATGAACGGTATGTTTACTTTACAAACCTCCTAACAGGATCATTCGGAGCACTTGACGATCCCATTCTGGCGCCCGTCTCCGAAATTCTGCGGCCAGTCCAGACTCTCGGCCCGGGAGCTTGCACTCCATCGTGGGGGGGGATGCAGAATTAGATTATGTAAGAAGCCGATGATGAATTTCTAGCTCCGATGGTTGAAGAGAAGGACACGTAATCCCATAACGGGTTTTACTCGCTAATCGTATTTTGTTTTATTATTTTGTTCGCCTTTTCTTGGCCATCTGCTGGTTGGCAGCTGCCGTGGACGCGGCGCGGTGGGTGTCATTGTCAGAGAGGCCCCGGATCCGATTACATGTGCGAGAGAGGATTATTATGGAATCCGTAGAGGAAGGCGCTCCGGGGGCTGGAAGCTTTATCTGGCGCTATTTAATAAATCTCAAGCATTTTATAAAGGGGGCGCTATAGAGCCCGAGGTCCAATGGCGGCATCTGTATAGAACTGCAAAGACGTATGGGCATGGGTGCAGATTGGTGCAGGGCTGTCATTCCCAACCTGTGACGCTCTAACTAATGCACAACTACAACTCCCAGCATGCCCTGTATTTTAGCATCAGCTAGAGCAGTGGTTTCCAACCAGGATGCCTCTAGCTGTTGCAAAACTACAACTCCCAGCTTGCCCTGACACTGTCGGGTTATGCTGGTGTTTGCAGTTTAGTATCAGCTAGCGCAGTGCTTTTCCAAACCGTGTGCCTCCTGCTGTTGCAAAACTACAACTTCCAGCAGGCCCTGCGAGTCTCTAGCTCAGTATTTCCAAACAGTGTGCCTCCAGCTGTTGAAGAACTACAACTCCCAGCATGCCCAGACAGCCGAAGGCTGTCTGGGCATGCTGGGAGTTTTAGTTTTGCAACAGCTGGAGGCACACTGTTTGGAAAACACTACTCTAGCTAATGCTAAACTACAAACAGTGTGCCTCCAGCTATTGCAGAACTACAACTCCCAGCATGCCCGGACAGCCCTGCGACTCTCTAGCTCAGTATTTTTAAATAGTGTGCCTCCAGCTGTTGCAGGACTACAACTCCCAGCATGCCCGGAAAGCTGAAGGCTGTCTGGGCATGCTTGGAGTTGTAGTATTGCAACAGCTGGAGGCACATTGTTTGGAAAACACTGCTCTAGCTAATGCTAAACTACAAACAGTGTGCCTCCAGCTGTTGCAGAGCTAAAATTCCCAGCATGCCTGGACAGCCTTTGGCTGTCCGGGCATGCTGGGAGTTGTAGTTCTGCAACAGCTGGAGGCACACTGTTTGGAAATACTGAGCTGGAGAGCCGCAGGGCATGCTGGTGGTTGTAGTTTTGCAACATCTGGAGCATCACAAATGCTATAGGACAGAGTAATGAGGCTGTGACTTGTAATAAGGATATGTTGGTGCATGATGGGTGTGATTGTTCATTAACCCCTTATGTGTCTTGTCTTCACAGAGCTCCGCGCAGGAGATCGGAGAAGAGGTGGATGATGGCGTTATCTACAGCATTTCCTTGCGGAAAGTGCAGCTCCACCACACCGCCACCAAGGGGCAGCGATGGCTGGGGGTCAGCAGGGTCCCGTCCCCCATGGGCACTGCTGAAGGCGGGCTTGCTGGACCCCGAGATACTTCGGTGAGTAGACGGTGGGCGGGAAGGGGTAACTCCATATCAAATTTTGTAACAAACGGTTGACAGACGCCATGCACGCTGTTGATTGGTCGGGTATCTCTTGGTTGCAGACAATAACATGTGCCATGTTTCTGTCTAGGACCAGTTCCCGCACCTGCACATTAAAGGGGTACTCCAGCATTTTAAAACGCTATCCACAAAGGAGGGTATAAGTGTCTGTATCTTTGGCGCATCTATAGGGAATGCATGGAACGCGTGCTGACCCTGTGCTTCATGGAGCAGGGAGAGTTAGGCCCCATTCTGGAGACCCTTGGGATTCTTTGTTTGCACAGGGGATACGTAAAAAACAACAACTTGGAGTACCCCTTTAACGTTATAGCGGTTAAGTGCCAGGTCTAGGGGCTTCTAGCTACACCTCCTACTTGTTGGTAAAAATCTGACAACCAAATTAGGGGTTGAGCAGGTTAAAAAAATAAATGTCTAATGATCACCGACAAAATGGCCGCCTCAGGTCTGTGTCTTTCAAGGCTGTTTAATATCTGGCCGCCCCTTGATAAAAACAAGAAGCCTCCATGCCTAGACAGATTGTGTGTTTTCAGACCCACCGCCTCCCTGTCAAGGACTGGGTGCGGCGGGGACACCAGCCGGCCAAGTGGAGGTCAGCCAAGATGATACGGTAACACGCAACCAATTGGGAATTGTGACCCAGCCGGTCTCCAGGGGGGGGATAGTTCAGTTTATAGAACCCAGGAACGGAAGGGTAAGCGCTCCCTGGAAATATCAAACCTTCATCACAACTTCATGGAGGAAGGAGAAAATCTCCAGGCCTGACATTCCTCTCCGTCCCCGGGGACCATAACGAAATAACGTCGGCAATCTGCACATTCAGCACTTCAAATGGTGACATGAAGGAAAAGGCAAATAAGCTGAGCGTATCCTGTCATAAATTAGAATTATTTTAGAAAGGCGGCACGCAAGGCCGCAGCTGTACAGCTTCAAGGGCAGCACACGCCCCAAATAACTTTATACTCAGATTTACAAAAATGTTTATTACTATTGATAGCCAGAGATCCTGCTGCCAAAAAAGTGCACAAGGATGTGGCCTATTGCAATCTCTCTGTTAAAGAAGCCCCCCCGCCCCCCATCCACCCCATCCACCCCATCCACCCCATCCACCCCAGAGGGGTCAGAGGCCTCCCTTTGCCAAGGCTTAGGGAGAGCCAGATTATCATTTAGGGTCACTTCTGTAGGGCTGTGATGTGTGTTGGTCACCTATAGGGGGCACTCTTTAAGCCGCCAGCATACACCAAGTGCTTACAATTATGTAAGAAAAGGTACAAGGTTATGCATATCATTTTCTAACCCTATGGTAACAGTAGACTCCAAACTGTGGACCTCCAGCTGTTGCCAAAGGCAATGTCCGGGCATGCTGGGAGTTGTAGTTATGCAACAGCTGGAGGCACACTAATTGGGAAACCCTACCATGGAGGACTGGGGTATATAATGAGGCACACCTAGACAGATCTATCTGGGGTCTGGAAAAGTTGGGTGACGATTGCAAAACTGGAACTCCCAGCATGCTCGGATCAAGGCATGCTGGGAATTGTAGTTTTGCAACAGCTGGAGTTCCTCTGTTTGGAGATCTAGGCTATAGTGCAAATAGTGATCTCAAATGTGACCCTCCTTTGCTAAAAAAAAAAAAAATACCCAAAAAAGTGCAGATGCTTGAAGGGTGCTCTTACACTGTGGAGTTTTTGCTGCAGCTTTGAAGCTAAAACCAGGTGCAGATTATAATGAATAAGAGAAAATAAAGAACAGACGCTGCTTCTACATTTATTTATTTTATCAATTCCCGGTGTGGAGTGGATTCAAGAACAGTAGAAGCAGCATCTGTTCTTTATTTTATCCAGTTCAATATGATCCGCACCTGGTTTTGGCTACAACGCTGCAACTAAAAAACTGCACAGTGTGAGAGCAGCCTTCAAGCATCTGCACTTTGAAGCAAAGGAGGGCCACGTTTAAGATGACCATTTGCACTATAGCCTAGATCTCCAAACAGAGGACCTCCAGCTGTTGCAAAACTACAATTCCCAGCATGCCCGGACAGCCGACGGCTGTCCGGGCATGCTGGGAGTTGTAGTTTTGCAATTGTCACCCAACTTTACATCTTAAAGGGGAACTCCCATGGAGATTGATATAGTAAAAGTATAACAATAACACCTGCTATCGTTTGTGATTAATGTGTTAAATGATCCATGTAGAGCCGGGAAACCTTCTGCAACACTTTGAAAGCAATGATTTTTAAAGGGGTACTCCGGTGGAAAACTTTTTCTTTTGTAATCAACTGGTGCCAGAAAGTTAAACAGATTTGTAAATTACTTCTATTAAAAAAAAACTTAATCCTTCCAGTACTTATTAGCCGCTTAATACTACAGAGGAAATTATTTTCTTTTTGGAACACAGAGCTCTCTGCTGACATCACGAGCACAGTGCTCTCTGCTGACATCTCAGTCCATTTTAAGAACTGTCCAGAGTAGGAGAAAATCCCCATAGAAAACATATGCTGCTCTGGACAGTTCCTAACATGGACAGAGATGTCAGCAGAGAGCACTGTGCTCGTGATGTCAGCAGAGAGCTATGCGTTCCAAAAAGAAAAGAATTTCCTCTGTAGTATTCAGCAGCTAATAAGTACTGGAAGGATTAAGATTTTTTAATAGAAGTAATTTACAAATCTGTTTAATTTTCTGGCACCGGTTGATTAAAAAAAAAAAAAAAAAAATTCCTTGAAATATTCCTTTTCCCCCCCCCCAGCACCCACTGTACTGTGTTTCTATTACTTTATTGGCAGGGCTCAAGCTGAAAAGGGGTTAATTTACACTAAGGCTCTATAATCCCTACTGTTGGGCCGAATACTCCTGGGATTGATAATATGACACCTAAGCTGATCTGACACATCTGCTCCTCATATAACCACCGCTTTTCCATAGCCCTGATTTACCATGTTTTAGGTCCCAACCCATCCCAGTAATTCATGATTTTTGTCTCGAATTTTCTCCTTCTTCTTCTTGATCTAGTTTGAGAACGAGACTGCCCTGAGCCTGTATGAGACATGCAAGGTGCGCACCATCAAGGCTGGAACACTAGAGAAGCTGGTGGAATACCTGGTCTCCGCGTTCAAAGGCAACGACTCCACCTACGTCACCATCTTCCTGTGCACCTACCGGGCATTCGCTACCACTAAACAGGTCCTGGACCTGCTGCTGAACAAGTGAGGATGGTCATTAAACAGCAAGTCCACATCTACAGCAGGGCTCTCCAAACTGTGGACCTTCCAAATGTGGCAAAACTACAACTCCCAGCACGCCCGGACAGCCAACGGCTGTCCGGGCATGCTGGGAGTTGTAGTTTTGCAACAGCTGGAGGTCTACCATTTGGAGAGCACTGCTGTACTGGGGTCAAGAAGCGGTTAAATTCTCATTCAAAGTAATATATTTTAACTAGATTTTATATCAATGTATTTATATAATTATTTATATATAATATATTATTTATATATTATATTAATAAATAAATATATATATATATATATATATATATATATATATATATACTTTATATAATTATTTAGATCTTATATAATTATATAATTATTTATGTATTATATAATTATATCATTTATCTATATATATATATATATATATATATATATATATATATAATTTATATATTTTTAATTTTTTTTTATTTGTGTGTATATACATTGTGTGTATGTATGTATGTGTGTATATATATATATATATATATTATGTATATATATATATATATATATATATATATATATATATATATATATATAATTATAAATTTTTTTTTTTCCTTTTTAAGGTTTGGGCGTCTCCACCCTCATCTCAACGGCGAACACTCCCATAACACTATAGATGATCGGCTCGAGCTGAAGAAGTAAGTGTTCTGACCAACAATCTGCGGCTGATAATTCTTACCAGGCCTCATGGCTTTCACCCAGAAATACAAGATGTTCCGCACGGGGAGAGATTTGGACACCGATACTCCAAATGATCACATAGTAACATCAGGGCGTCTGTGATTAATGCACCAAGGGGAGCCATGTTATCTTTCACACCTTACTTGCAGCCTTTCAGTGTTTCTAAGGCAGTGTTTCCCAACCAGGGTGCCTCCAGCTGTTGAGAAACTACACCTACCAGCATGTCAGCCTGTGACGCATAATTAGTGCACAACTACAACTCCTAGCATGCCCTGACTGTTGTTGAGGTATAATGGTGTTTGTAGTTTGTAGCTAGAGAAGTGCTTTCCACACAGTGTGCCTCCAGCTGCTGCAAAACTATAACTTCCAGCATGCCCGGACAGCCTTTGGCTGTCCGGGCATGCTGGGAGTTGTAGTTTTACAACAGCTGGAGGCACGCCGGTTGGGAAACACTGCTATATGGAGGCTTTGGGTATATATTGAGGGATAACTAAACTGATCTGTCTGGGGTCTGGAAGAGTTGGGTGAACGATTATCATGGCATAGATTATAAGGGTCACTCAGGAACAAATGTAACCAATAAAAACGGCCGACTAAAAAGAGTTTGAGGGCCCCCTCTGTTCTCAGGTTATGTGTGGTATTGCAACCCAGCTTCACTTACCTAAATCAGATTATCGAAATATATGATCTGCTGGACTATATACTTTACAATTTAAAGGGGTACTCCGGTGGAAAACTTTAATTTTTTTATTTTTTTAATCAACTGGTGCCAGAAAGTTAAACAGATTTGTAAATTACTTCTATTAAAAAAAAATCGTAATCCTTCCAGTACTTATTAGCTGCTGAATACTACAGAGAAAATTATTTTCTTTTTAAAACACAGAGCTCTCTGCTGACATCACGAGCACAGTGCTCTCTGCTGACACCTCTGTCCATTTTAAGAACTGTCCAGACTAGGAGAAAATCCCCATAGAAAACATATGCTGCTCTGGGCAGTTCCTAAAATAGACAGAGATGTCAGCAGAGAGCACTGTGGTCGTGATGTCAGCAGAGAGCTCTGTGTTCCAAAAAGAAAATAATTTCCTCTGTAGTATTCAGCAGCTAATAAGTAGTGGAAGGATTAAGATTTTTTAATAAAAGTAATTTACAAATCTGTTTAACTTTTTGGCACCAGTTGATTTAAAAAAAAAAAAAAATTAAAAAAAGTTTTCCACCGGAGTACCCCTTTAAGGGTTAACGGCCCTTTAATAAAATCACATGTGACCGGCTCAGCACAATTCTAAGCTTCTGCTTGTCAGCGATTACATTTTGGAATTTTCATGGAAATCGTTTCGCAAATAAAAAAAAAAACACAGGGACTTTCCAGACTGGAAATGAAAGCTCTTCTATTCTCTGTCCAGTCTGCAAAATCCGGGAGATCAAAGCGGTAGAGGAACAGGCGGCTGGTGCAGACAGTGCCCTGAGACACCCGGCCCGTGCAGGCTTACCCCGTAATCACGTCTGGAACCTCTAGATGAGTATATATAGCGCTACAATCCCCCATGAGATGACAACACAAGGAACAAAAATAATCCCAAAATTGTCACTGTCAGAATCTGAACCCACAGAGATGGTGGAATAGAACTAAGGCCGGCTTCACACCACGTTTTTTCAATACAGTTCCCGTATCAGGTTTTTGATGGAAAAACTGATTCCTCAAAACCCGACTAAACTGTATCAAAACGTGTGTATAAATTTTAATCCGTATTCGGTTTGAAAAATTATGTCCGATGCATCCGTTTTTTAAGGAACAAAAGTGTACGTTTTTAACTTTTCACTCCATTATGAATAAAGTTTCACTTGTTTGATTGAGATTCCCCAAAAAAATAAAAAACTGTGCAAAGTCAAAAACCGTATGGTGCAAACCCAGATGGAACTGTACGCACATAAGGTTCTGTACGGTTCCCATTGACTTCCAAGTAAAAAAAAAAACGTATACGGTTTTTCACCCGGACCAAAAACTGTGATAGGCTACGGTTTTGGTTTCGGGGGGAAAAAAACGGACAAAATCGTACTGGAATGCAAAACGGATGCAACCGGATGCATCATTTGGCGTACGGTTTTCAATGGAGAGTCAGTGCATACGGTTTTCAATACGGTTCCGTGCGGTTTTCACATTAAAAATGTATACAGGAACTGTATTGCAAAAACATGGTGTGAATGCACCCTAAAGGGTGCATTCACACCACGTTTATGCAATACAGTTTCCGTATCAGGTTTTTGATGAAAAACTGATTCCTCAAAACCGGACTAAACTGTATCAAAACGTGTGTATAGATTTTAACCCGTATACGGTTAAAAACTGTATACGGATTGAAAAATGATGTCCAGTTGCATCCGTTTTTTAAGAAAAAAAAAGTATACGTTTTTAACTTTTCACTCCATTATGAATAAAGTTTCACTTGTTTGATTGAGATTCCCCCCAAAAAATGTATGTATGGTTCCTATTGACTCCCATGTTAAAAAAAAAAATGTATACGGTTTCATACGGTATTTCACCCCTGGGCCAAAAACCTATGGTTTTGGGTAAGGGAAAAAAAATTGACAAAACCGTACAGGATGCAAAATGGACACAACCTGATGCATCTTTTGGCGTACGGTTTCCAATGGAGAGTCAATGCATACGGTTTTCAATACGGTTCTTTATGGTTTTCACATTAATAACGTATACGGGAACTGTACTGCAAAAACGTGGTGTGAATGCCGCCTAACAAGCGTTTTCTTTTATTTTCAGCACTATCTCCTCTATCCTGGGAGCCTGGCTGGATCAGTACTCGGAGGATTTTCGACAAGCGCCGGATTACGTGTGTCTGAAGCAGCTCATCGCGTACGTACGGCACAACATCCCTGGGTCCGACCTGGAGCGCAGAGCTCGCAATCTACTGTCGCAGTTCCAGCGGCAGCAGATCAGCGAGTTGGATCAGGATGGTGAGTTACGATCTAAGAAAATGAATGGCTGCCAATGTGCACCACAGCATGTCCCCCCATCGCTGACCTCGCCTTCCCATTGTGTCTTACAGTCGTAGACCACACAAGCTGCACCTTCCGCCTTGTAGAGGAGAGCGCGCTCTTGGAGGGGAAGCCGGATTTCCTGTCATTCCAGCAGGACGTGGTGGCAGAACAGTTTACGGTCATGGACGCTGTGAGTGCCGCCATTCTATGTGTATGGGTCTACCAGTGTTTTTTAGGTGCTTGTAGGTGGGGAGTGTCTGATAGTTGGGTGTCTAACTCTTCTACAGATCATGAGAACAGCCCCCCCCCCCAATGTTAAAGGGGTACTCTAAATCAACTGGTGCCAGAAAGTTAAACAGATTTGTAAATCACTTCTATTAAAAAATCTTAATCCTTCCAGTACTTTTTATGGGCTGTATACTAAAGAGAAATCAAAAAAAGAAATGCATTTCCTTTGATATCCTGACCAGTGCTCTCTGCTGACCTCTGCTGTCCATTTTAGGAACTGTCCAGAAAAGGAGAAAATCCCCATAGCAAACATATGCTTTTCTGGACAGTTCCTAAAATGGACAGCAGAGGTCAGCAGAGAGCACTGTGGTCAGGACATCACAGGAAATGCATTTCTTTTTTGGATTTCTCTTTAGTATACAGCCGCTAAAAAGTACTGGAAGGATTAAGATTTTTTAATAAAGTGATTTACAAATCTGTTTAACTTTCTGGCACCAGTTGATTTAAAAAAAAAAAAAAAAAAGTTTTCCACGGGAGTACCCCTTTAAAGGGGTACTCCAGTGGAAAACTCATTTTTTTTTTTTTTTTTATTATTATTAACTGGTGCCAGAAAGTTAAACAGATTTGTAAATTATTTCTATTAAAAATTCTTAATCCTTCCAGTACTTATAAGCTGGTGAATACTAAAGAAAAAATTATTTTCTTTTTGGAGCACAGAGCTCTCTGCTGACATCACGAGCACATTGCTCTCTGCTCTGACATCTCTGTCCATTTTAGGAACTGTCCAGAGCAGCATATGTTTTTCTATGGGGATTTTCTCCTACTCTGGACCGTTCTTAAAATGGACAGAGATGTCAGCAGAGAGCACTGTGCTCATGATGTCAGCAGAGAGCTCTGTGTTCCAAAAAGAAAATAATTTTCCTCTGTAGTTTTCAGTAGCTAATAAGTACTGGAAGGATTAAGATTTTTTTAATAGAAGTCATTTACAAATCTGTTTATCTTTCTGGCACCAGTTGATTAAAAAAATAAAATAAAAATTCCACCGGAGTACCCCTTTAAATATAGCCAAGATACAAACTGAATGCCATTCCATTTATATGAGGGTGGGGAGAAGACCCCTATATTCATCCCAGTGGTCAGACACTTATTGCTTATCCTGCACTGTCAATTAAAAAAAACTTTTGACATGTTGTAGAGACATGTCAAAAGTTTTGATCGGTCGGGGTCTGTCTTCACATCCCAACCGATCGCTAAAATGAGCCAGGAGAAGAGCGACCTAAGCGCGTTCTCTCCCGCCTCGGTGTCATGTGACCGAGACCAATGTACAAGTCTATGGAATTTCTAGGCACTTCTCTCCCTGATCATTCTAGCGATCCGTTGGGGTCTGAACACTCAAATGTGACTGATTAAAACTGTCGACATGTCTCTAGGACAGTGGTCTCCAAACTGTAAAACTCTAGGTGATGCAAACTACAACTCCCAGCATGCCCGGACAGCCGTTGGCTGTCCCGGCATGCTGGGAGTTGTAGTTTTGCAACAGCTGGAGGCACCCTGGTTGTAAAACACTTCCATAGTTATAGTAGACCAGAGGTCTCCAAGCTGTGGACCTCCTAGATGTTGCAAAACCTATAAATCGCAGCTGTCTTGGTCTTGCTGGGGGTTGTAATTTTGCAACAGCGGCTGTGTTTTTCGAGCTCTCTAAGATTAAAAGGGTATTCCAGGAAAAAAAACTTTTTTTTTTTCTTTTAGATCAACTGGCTCCAGAAAGTTAAACAGATTTGTAAATTACTTCTATTAAAAAATCTTAATCCTTCCAATAATTATCAGCTGCTGAAGTTGAGTTGTTCTTTTCTGTCTGGCAACAGTGCTCTCTGCTGACATCTCTGCTTGTCTCGAGAACTGCACAGAGTAGAAGAGGTTTGCTATGGGGATTTGCTTCTACTCTGGACAGTTCCCGAGACAGGTGTCATCAGAGAGCACTTAGACAGAAAAGAGCAACTCAACTTCAGCAGCTCATAAGTACTGAAAGGATTACGATTTTTTAATAGAAGTAATTCACAAACCTGTTTTAACTTTTTGGATAAAAAGTTTTTTTTCCTGGAATACTCCTTTAAACTTACGGATCTAAAATCCAGTCACCCTAAAAGGTCAATGTTGGATTTCACTAGTCGTGGTGGAGTATAAAGCCCAATCCTCTCTCTCTCTCCATCTTAGGACCTCTTTAAGAAAGTGGTGCCGTATCACTGCCTCGGTTGCATCTGGTCCCAGAGGGATAAGAAAGGCAAAGAACACCTGGCGCCCACGATCCGCGCCACCGTCTCTCAGTTCAATAGCGTCACCAATTGCGTCATATCTACGTGCCTGAGCGACCGCTCGCTGAAGCCCCAGCAGAGGGCTAAGGTGGTGGAGCGCTGGATAGACGTGGCCAGGGTAAGCTGATCCACAGAAGGGCTTTCATTTCACCCCCACAAGTAGTCTCCAATCGTGGCGCATTTTATTCAGACTCTTTTTTTTTTTAAAACGGTTTTGTGATCTTTTATTTATAGGAATGTCGCATTCTGAAGAATTTCTCATCTCTCCGCGCTATTCTGTCGGCTCTCCAGTGTAACGCCATTCACAGGCTAAAGAAAACCTGGGATGAGGTGTCCAGGTGAGGGCGATTTACGGGTCTATTTATTTGTATGTAGGTTGACGCATGCTGGGAGTCGTAGTTATACATGGCAGGTTGGAGACCTCTTCTTTGAACCGTGTGGACCTGCATATACTATATTACAGTGTTTTCCCAACTGTAGGTCTCTAGGTGTTGAAAAACTACAACTCCCAGCATGCTCTGACAGACCTGTGATTTACAAGGCATTGCGAAACTACTACTCCGAGCCTGCCCTTACAAACCTGTGGCTCGCCACCTATTACAAGCATACAAGATGCCCTTACAAATATACAACAGATTTCCCCAGCCTGTGGTCTCTAGGTTTTGGAAAACTACAACTCCTAGCATGCTCTGAGAGCCCTGTGGTTCACCAGGGATTGCAAAACTACAACTCTGATCATTCCCTTACAGCCCTATGGCTCGCCTTCTATTGCAAAACTACAATTCCCAGCATGCCCTTAAAGCCCGGTACCTCTGTCTATTGCAAAACTACAACTCCCAGTGTGCCCTGTCTGCATTCAACTGTCAGGGCACTCTGGGAGTTGTAGTTCGGCACCACCTAGAAACCCACTGGTTGAGACCACCGACATACAATGTTCTTTGTATTCCAGGGAGAGCCTCAGAACGTTTACAGAACTCTCAGAAATATTCTCTGACGAGAACAACCACTCCTTAAGCCGAGAGCTCCTGATTAAGGTGAGAGGAAGGGGCCGCCGTCGTGATGGGGGAGGGATTGGAAGAGGTTATCCAGGAATTAAAAAAACAGCACCACTCCTGTTCTCAGACTGTGTGTGGTATTACAATTTGGTTCCATTCACTTCAATGGAACTGAGCTGCAACACCCCAGCTCAGTTCTTAATTTCTAATCCTGGATAAGCCCTTTAAAAAATGTCGCCGCTCACGTGGTCTGTTAAAGGGCCAGGCCAGCGGTTGTTTGTGTCTTTCTGCAGACGTCACAAGCGTGGGGGCCCCGATATCATTCATGCTGCCGGGCGGGACGTCTGTAGGCTGCTGCTAGGTCATTGCCCTTATCTATGAGGGAAACCCTTAGTACACACCCTGACACCTCAGGCCAAGTGCACGATGGAGGCGTCAGACTGGGTGTGCTGGAGAAGATCACAGATATGTGGGAGGCCGAGGGATTCCCTCCTCTTATCTCCAGCATAGATCCAGTCCAGCATTACAGCAGAGATAAACAATGTCTGTCCGCGCCAGCTGACCTCAAGTGGGCACCGCAAGATTATACCAGAGCAGTGTTTCCCAACCAGGATGTCTCCAAAACTACAACTCCCAACATGCCAAGACAGCCGTGAGTTTAGTACTGAGACTCTATATCAAGGGTGTCTAACCTTGCAGCGGTTGCAAAACTACAACTCCCAGCATGCCCAGACAGCCAAAGGCTTCTGGGAGTTGTTGTTTTGCAACAGCCAGAGGCACCTTGGTTGTAAAACACTAACATAGAGCAATGTTTCCCAATCGGGGTTCCTCTAGCTGTTGCAAAACTACAACTCCCAGCATGCTGTTTTGCAACAGCCGGAGGCACCCTTGTTGTAAAATACTAACATAGAGCAGTGTTTCCCAACCAGGATGCCTCCAAAACTACAACTCCCAACATGCCAGGATAGCCGTGAGTTTAGTACTGAGACTCTATATCAAGGGTGTCTAACCTTGCAGCAGTTGCAAAACTACAACTCCCAGCATGCCCAGACAGCCAAAGGCTGTCCGGGCATGCTGGGAGTTGTAGTTTTGCAACAGCTGGAGGCACCCCGGTTGTAAAACACTGACATAGAGCAGTGTTTCCCAACCAGGGTGTCTCTAGCTGTTGCAAAACTACAACTCCCAGCATGCCCAGACAGCCAAAGGCTTCTGGGAGTTGTTGTTTTGCAACAGCAGGAGGCACCTTGGTTGTAAAACACTAACATAGAGCAGTGTTTCCCAATCAGGGTTCCTCTAGCTGTTGCAAAACTACAACTCCCAGCATGCCCGGACAGCCGAAGGCTGTCCGGGCATGCTGGGAGTTGTTGTTTTGCAACAGCTGGAGTCACCCTGGTTGTAAAACACTAACATAGAGCAGTGTTTCCCAATCAGGGTGCCTCCAAAACTACAACTCCCAGCATGCCAGGACAGCCGTGAGCTTAGAACTGAGACTTGACTATATCAAGGGTGTCTCACCTTGCATCTGTTGCAAAACTACAACTCCCAGCATGCCCGGACAAGTTGGTTGGACACCCTGGTTGTAAAACACTGCCTTAGAGGCAGCTGCACCTTTTTATATCCATGCGTTCCAGCCGGAGCAATACAGTGCATGACGTCTCCTATTTCTGGCCCCATCGTAAACTTTTGGGAAGGGCCACAAGGAATCCGCCCGTTATTGCCAAATGCCTTTTTAACCACAAAACAATTGCTCGCGCATAGTTTTCGATTGCATTCGCCTGTCAGATTGAACAATGCGTGGGAAGGTGTGACCCGCTGCATGATTCAATGGCCTTAGGCCACCACCGGCGCCTGTCCAGATGTCGCTGATCCATTAGGAATGCGCAGTGATTTAACCCCGTACTGTGGAGAGTGCTGCCTGTTTTCCCTCTTTTGGCATCCATAACACCTTTTTGTTATCCTTTCCTTTTTCAGGAGGGCACTTCCAAGTTTGCCACCCTGGATATTAATCCGAAGAGGGCGCAGAAGAGACACCAACAGCAAAGAGAAATGGTGAGTGACACATTATAGAGCAGTGGTATACAACCAGCGTGTTGCAAAACTACAACGCCCAGCATGCCCAGACAGCCTATGGCTTTCCGGGAATGCTGGGAGTTGTAGTGCAACAGCTGGAGGCACCCTGGTGGGTAACTACTTCTACAATGTTCTCATTATGTTGTAGGAGGTAGCACGTAGGGGGGCTGTTATAAAACTACAACTCCCAACATTCTTTAAAAAAAATTATAATAATAATTGTCCCAGCTGTAGCAAAACTACTGTTCTCATCATGCCTGAAAGCCTGGCATTCCCCAAACTGTTGCAAAACTACAACTCCCAGCATGCATTGACAGCCTGGGAATGTTGGGGGTTATAGTTTTGCAACAGATGGAATCTACATCACTGATGTAGATTGTTGACTACGACTTGCGGCCTCTAGTGGTGACTTGCGGTAGTGCTAATTTTTATTCATTTATTTCGTTATTTTGCAGGGCGTCATGCAAGGAACCATTCCTTACCTCGGCACTTTCCTCACCGACCTGGTGATGCTGGACACAGCTATGAAGGACTATTTAGAGGTCAGTACTCTTAGGCCTAGTACAGTGGTCCCTCAACATACGAGGGTAATCCGTTCCAAATGGACCATCGTTTGTTGAAACCATCGTATGTTGAGGGATCTGATCTGTGCAATGTAAAGTATAGGACAGTGGTCTACAACCTGCGGACCTCCAGATGTTGCAAAACTACAACACCCAGCATGCCCGGACAGCCAACGGCTGTCCGGGCATGCTGGGAGTTGTAGTTTTGCAACATCTGGAGGTCCGCTGGTTGAAGACCACTGGTATTGGAGGTTATACTCACCTGTCCCTGCCGCTTCGGACCATCACCGCTCGTCACAGCTGCCCTGGATATCACCTTCCATCGCTGTTGGCGTGTCCCCAGGGTGTCCCCGATGCTCCGGTAAGGCCTCTGCTTCCCCGGCATCCTCGCTCTCCGTCGCCGCCATCACATCGTTACGCTTGCCGCTCCTATTGGATGACGGGACGGTGTGCACAGCGACGTGATGAGGACGATGGAGAGCGCCGACGATGCAGGGGATCCCGAAGAGGACGCGCCGGGGCCCCAAGGACAGGTAAGTGATCGTCAGCGGACCACATGGGGCACCGTAAACGGCTATCCGGTGGCAGGTGAAACAGTCTGCGCTGCCGGATAGCCGTTTATGCGATGGCCCCGACACACAAAAGCATCGTATGCTGATGCTGCCTTCACCATGTGATGGACTCTGAGAGTGATCGTATGCTGAAATGATCATATGTCGGGGCCATCGTAGGTCGGGGGGTCACTGTACTCTTCTGTCCCAATTATTATGTAAATAGAGTATAAATATACACAAGAGCCGCAACGTTTACTTCTGTCCTTATTAATCTCGCTCTTCTCTGTCCATAGGGAGGCCTAATAAACTTTGAAAAGAGACGGAAGGTGAGTTTGCTTTGTAATTTCATTGCATCCCATCCGTTATATAAGAATTTATACTGGTTTACCTATTGCATCCCATCCGTTATATAAGAATTTATACTGGTTTACCTATTGCATCCCATCTGTAATATAAGATTTATACTGGTTTACCTATTGCATCCCATCCGTTATAGAAGAATTTATACTGGTTTACCTATTGCATCCCATCTGTAATATAAGAATTTATACTGGTTTACCTATTGCATCCCATCCGTTATATAAGAATTTATACTGGTTTACCTATTGCATCCCATCTGTTATATAAGAATTTATACTGGTTTACCTATTGCATCCCATCTGTAATATAAGAATTTATACTGGTTTACCTATTGCATCCCATCTGTAATATAAGAATTTATACTGGTTTACCTATTGCATCCCATCCGTTATATAATAATTTATACTGGTTTACCTATTGCATCCCATCTGTTATATAAGATTTATACTGGTTTACCTATTGCCTCCCATCCATTATATAAGAATTTATACTGGTTTACCTATTGCATCCCATCTGTTATATAAGAATTTATACTGGTTTACCTATTGCATCCCGTCCGTTATATAAGAATTTATACTGGTTTACCTATTGCATCCCATCCGTTATATAAGAATTTATACTGGTTTACCTATTGCATCCCGTCCGTTATATAAGAATTTATACTGGTTTACCTATTGCATCCCATCTGTTTCTTTATTTGCTCTATTAAACGTTTCTTCCTTCAGACTCATTTGTGTGTTTCTTTTGTTTTAGGAGTTTGAGGTGATCGCCCAGATAAAGCTTCTGCAGTCGGCATGCAACAACTACAGTTTTATCCCGGATGACGCATTTGTAGAGTGGTTTCACAGCGTGGAGCGTCTGACAGAAGCGGAGAGGTGAGCGGACAAGAAGTGGCAATGGGGCCTGGATTATTATCAGTTTACTAACATTAAAGGGGTCGTCCAGGATTAGAAAAATGCAAAAAAAACAAAACAAAAAAAAAACAGCACCACATTCACTTCAGTGGAGCCGAGTTGTAATACCGGACACAACCTGTGGACAGGAGTGGTGCTGTTTTTGTGAAGAAGAAGCGGCGTTTTTCCAATCCTGGACAACCCCTTTTTAAAGGATGGATTGACATAGAATAAAAGTGAAGCAGAATGTGGAAACACAGAACCAATTGTTTACATGTAAGATTAACCAATAATAAAGACATCCAATAAATTTGTGGGGAAAAAGGCCGCGATGTTTATTTGAAGAAAATAATAGATAATAATAATAAATATATAATATACAAATATATGGGGTCAGTACTTTCCTCAGGGAGAGGACACCACTTCTGGCAGGAGCCCGCGGAGTGCTATATGGCCTACTTGAATCTCCGTTACACCAGAAGTGGGGACCTCTCCCTGAGGAAAGTACTGACCCCGTTTAAATACATATATATATATATATATATATGTCCACCTGCTATATAAACAGGCGACTAACCCCCTATAAACATCGCAACAACAATTGAAGAAAATAAAGATAAAACAGGAAAATACAATATAAAGGAGGGTCTTGATCCTAAGACTTGAATAACGTTACCAGTCCGTCACCCGCTATATAAAGGGAAAAACCACCAGCAGCACGAGCGCTGCAGCCAATCCTAGAAGGGAGAAAGTAACTACCTGCCGGCCACCCCAGGTATCTGCAGTTAAGGGTTAACTGATAAAATCCCAGATGGCAAATGCAGAAGAATGAAAGGGGGGCAGCAAACATCAGACCAGATGGAATGGTTCATGTTTCCATGCGGCCCCCCCCTTCTGCATTGGTCCTGGGGGTCCTTACATTACATGTGCAGAAACGAAATACAAGCGTTTTACATGCGTACTGTAGCTTAGCTTCTTGCATATTATCAGGATTTATTTTTTACGCTGAAAAAAGAAACATGCATCATAAAAATTGTTGATTTAAAAGAAAATGTTTTCCAGCAGAGTACTCCTTTATGGTAGAGACAGATGAGAAAACTGATCCTTATGTTCTGGGGGGGTGTCTGGCAGTGGCTTATACTTTGCCAAGTGTGTGTGTGTGTGTGTGTGTGGGGGGGGGGGGGAATCAGGAGAGATGGCGGCTTCCTGATTGTTGCTCGGCTGGCTACTATTGGCTACTATTGGCTACTCTTGGCTACTATTGGCTACTATTGGCTACTCTTGGCTACTCTTGGCTACTATTGGCTACTATTGTATGTTGATGGCCAATTGTGAGAATGCTGCCTGAATGCGAGGATTTGGATTGTCCCAGTATAAATTAGTTCTATATAGTTGTAATAATTAATAATAAATAATTAGCATTAATACTTCTGTATCTTGTGCTGCAGCTACAGCCTGTCCTGTGAGATCGAACCTTTATCCGAATCAGCAAGCAACACGTTAAAGGCCAAGAAAAACACTGGGATCATCAAACGCTGGAGCGAGTGAGTATCCCCGGAGCCCGTGCATTAGACACCCAGATGCAGCAATATTTTGGGATCCCTCCCTTTTGTATAGGTTCACACGGCGGACATTCCGCAGACTGCAGGAGCCGGCACAACAAGCCGAGCTGAATTTTCCCACAGTATTCCGCTTAGAAATTCTGCCATGTGAACAGGGCTTAAAGGGGTACTCCAATGAAGAACATTTTTTTTTATATCAACTGGCTCCAAAAAGTTAAACAGATTTGTAAATGACTTCTATAAAAAAAAATATTGTAATCCTTCCAGTACTTATCAGCTGCTGAAGTTGAGTTGTTATTTTCTGTCTGACCACAGTGCTCTCTGGTGACACCTCTGTCTGTTTCAGGAACTGTCCGGAGCAGGAGAGGTTTACTATTTGGATTTGCTCCTACTCTGGACAGTTCCTGAGACAGACAGAGGTGTCAGCAGAGAGCACTGTGGCCAGACAGAAAAGAACAACTCAACTTTCTGTGGAGCATATAGCATCTGATAAGTACTAGAAGGATTAAGATTTTTTAATAGAAGTAATTTACAAATCTGTTTAACTTTCTGGCACCAGTTGATTTGAAAAAAAAAATAGTTTTTTACTGGAGTACCCCTTTAACCTAGCGAAGCTTGTATGTTGTATACTAGAGGGGGAAGTGACTGCCAGACTCTCTGCCGGTCTCCATTAACCATTATATGGGGGGATTCTTGTCTCCTGCAGCCGCCAGCCTCCCAGCTCAGAGCCCTGCGCCAGCGTCAGCTCCCACTCCAAGTCCTTCGATCAGCTGAAAAGCAGCCCCCACCTCTGCGGAAGCGACGCCACAGACTCCGTCAGCGTGACCTCAGCCGGCTCCAGCAGCTCTGACGTGGAGGAGATAAATATCAGCTTCGTGCCGGAGTCCCCGGACTGTCAGGAGAAGAAGGTACGAGAGGAACCGCCCAAAGATCCGCCGGCACAGGCCACAGTACGCTGTGCTCCCCTGGGGGTCAGTCCCTGCTCTCTGTGTGTTTTTGCTGTTTTGGAAAGGATTATAGAAAATTATTGTATCATTCAATAGAAGCGGAAATTACACCCCTACAAAAAAATGGAACTTTCTGCGGGTAGGATGATCTCAAATGGGATTGGCATGATACTACTTAAAGAAGCACTTTCCCCCCCCATATCATGTACACTTGCCATTTGTTTCGTTCAAGCACATCTGCATCCATGCTTTAATTACTGTAACTGGGTCATGTGGTCACCCGTCTGACCCACAGTAAGTGACATTGCTTAATGTGGGAGTGGTCCGTCCTGGGTCAGCTGACTTCCTGTGACCTACAGGATGACATCATCACCTATCAGATTCTTCTGGCTGCTCTCAGACCCCGTCCCTCTATGGATCAGGATATATAGGAGTGACGTACCTTCCCTCCAGCTCTATCTGTATACTGCTGCTATCTCTATGGGATCAGGATATATAGTAGTGATACACCTTAGCAGTTTAGACCCCTTGTTGCTGGAGTTTAGGCAGGGGAGTAGATTGGTCTTATTAGGTAAACTGCAGTGATGAGACTCCACACCCCCTTTCTGTAAAGCCAATTGGGAAATGTAGGCAGCATAAGAAAATCATTTTTGTTCTGAAATAGAATCAGCATGGCTGAAAAACAAACAAACAAACCCCTGCCTGCCACATCAGCTAAAACAGGTAAGCAGAAGAACCTCCACATTATTCTCTAACAATAGCCGATGTAAGGAAAAAAAATAAATAAATGATTATTCCTGAAGTGCTTCTTTAAATGGCAGGTCCAGTCATAGCTGATAACACATAGCTGCTATTGCTGTGTCATCCAGCTTTTCCAAGATCCTGAACAGTAATGCTCAGATTCTCCAAATCAAATTTTTCTGTTTATGGGAAAATCTGGTTGATGACCCCTATGGATATCTGTCATAACATCCATATTGGTAATAACCCAACTTTCCCATGAACAGATACGACCAGAACATTGTTAAAGCAGCTTTCTAGGGGTTTAGTTTCCGGTTTGTATAACGAATCTCCATGTCTTGTCTTTATGTCGATAGCGGATAACGTGACGTCAGCCGTATATTATAAGGTTATAATCGTCTCATCATATCTAGCGCTGGCTGACCGTTAACCCTTTATAATACACACGGCGCAGACGCCGGCTGATTGTCATCCCGTGTGCATTATTATAAATGGCCGCCTTCCCGCTCTTTACCGACATCTGACCTCTCTGTTTTGTGTCTGTAGTTCTGGGAATCCACGTCGCTCTCGTCTCTGGACACGTCGGGCATTGGATCGGGGTCGAGTAGCGCCTCTTCGTCGTCGGTCTCATCCACGCCAGTGTCCGCCTCTCGGACGCACAAGCGATCAGTCTCCGGGATCTCCAGTTACTCGTCTCTGTCTCTTCCTCTTTACAACCAGCAAATAGACGATTGCTGCATCATCCGGGTCAGCCTGGATGTGGACAACGGCAACATGTACAAGAGCATCCTGGTGAGTTACCCACTCCCATATATTTAGCATAAGATTCTTATGTTCTTAAAGGGGTACTCCCGTGGAAAACTTTTTTATTTAAATTAACTGGTGCCAGAAAGTTAAACAGATTTGTAAATCAATTCTATAAAAAAAAATCTTAATCCTTCCAGTACTTTTTAGGGGCTGTATACTAAAGAGAAATCCAAAAAAGAAATGCATTTCCTCTGATGTCACAACCACAGTGCTCTCTGCTGACCTCTGCTGTCCATTTTAGGAACTGTCCAGAGCAGGAGAAAATCCCCATAGCAAACATATGCTGCTCTGGACAGTTCCTAAAATGGACAGCAGAGGTCAGCAGAGAGCACTGTGGTCATGACATCAGAGGAAATGCATTTTCTCTTTAGTATACAGCCCCTAAAAAGTACTGGAACAATTAAGATTTTTTTATAGAAGTGATTTACAAATCTGTTTAACTTTCTGGCACCAGTTGATTTAAAAAAAAAAAAAAAAAAAAAAAGTTTTCCACGGGAGTACCCCTTTAAAGGGGTTATCCAGGAATAAACTTTTTTTTATATATATCAACTGGCTCCAGAAAGTTAAACAGATTTGTAAATTACTTCTATTAAAAAATCTTAATCCTTTCAGTACTTATCAGCTGCTGAAGTTAAGGTTGTTCTTTTCTGTCTGAGTGCTCTCTGATGACACGTGTCTCGGGAACCGCCCAGTTTAGAAGAGGTTTGCTATGGGCATTTGCTTCTAAACTGGGCTGTTCCCGAGACACGTGTCATCAGAGAGCACTTCGACAGAAAAGAACAAGCTTAACTTCAGAAGCTCATAAGTACTGAAAGGATTAAGATTTTTTACTAGAAGTAATTTACAAATCTGTTTAACTTTCTGGAGCCAGTGATATATAAAAAAGTTTTTTCCTGGATAACCCCTTTTAAATCAGTGTTTCCCAACCAGTGCGCCTCCAGCTGATGCAAAACTACAACTCTCAGCATGCCCGGACAGCCTTTGGCTGTCCGGGCATGCTGAGAGTTGCAGTTTTGCAACAGCTGGGGGCATCCTGGTTGGGATACACTGGTATAGACTAAGTTTCCCATAAATTGCTTCCATTGGGATCATCGTCTCCACGTACTGACCCGTCCTATCACATTCCCGTTCATCCGCAGGTAACAAGTCAGGACAAAACTCCTGTAGTGATCCGCAAGGCGATGGCCAAACACAACCTGGACGGGGAGCGGGCAGAGGACTACGAACTTGTTCAGATCATCTCCGAGGAGAGAGGTAATGGCATTTCTACAACGTTTGTTATGGGAACAGGAAATGTGTTACAGATGGGTCGATATATAAATTTTAATTTTTTTTTTTATTTAAAAAAAATGTATAAATATTTTATGAAAAAATAAGAAATATATAGATTTTTTTTCGTTATATCATTTTTTTTATATATATTTTGCGTATTTAAAAAAGTGTGATATATAGAGAAAAATATATAGAGAAAAATATATATTTTATATATTTAAAAAAAATAAAAATATATATATATATATATATATAGTGAATATATATACACAGTAGAATTAATATATATATATATATAATTATATATATATATATATATATATATATATATATATATATAATTAATATATATATTTATATAAATATTTTATGTATTATAAAAAGTGATATAGATAAAAATATATAGAAGAAATTATATATTTCATGTATTTAAAAAGAAATATATAAATAAATTAATCTATATACATCAAACACATAAAATATTATTATACATAGGGGAGGTGATACCATCCTGCAGCCTCACAGGTGATATCAATAGGGCAGTAAGTTACAATATGGGCAATAACTTACAATACCAGTGCGGATCACCCAGCTTTCCCAGAGCTGCAGACAGTAATGAATGCCCTCATGTTGCTGTATAACTATACAGATCCTTCCATTCTGGGAAAGTTGGGTGACCTATATGGCCACTGTTACAGCGCCCCCTTCAGGTTGTCACCCAGCTTTCCTAGAAGGAGATTTAGCTTATTATAAAGGGGGTTTGCCCCACAAAGAACACATTGCCAATATTCAGTATCTTATCATTGGGATGGGGGGGTCCAAAATGACCACAAGAATTGGGGAACAATGTCTCCTGATTTTATTAGCCCAGTAGAATTGAACAACATGCGTGTAGTCCGCTGCTTCATTCAACCGGGGAAGTCGGATGTAGAATTGTTAAGGACCCCTGTTCTTGTGATCAATGGGGGGTCCAAGAGATCATGGTATCCTACATGGTAATGCATAGTTGATTTCTTTCAAAAACAGAACCAACCCTGTCCACAGGTTGTGTGCGGTATTGCAGCTCTGTTCCATTGACTTGAATGAAGCCAAATTGTAATACCTTCCACAACCTGAGGACAGGGGTGGCGCTGTTGTGAGATCCCTGATTAACCTCTTTAAAGGGGTACTCCGGCCTTGAGACATCTTATCCCCTATCCAAAGGATAGGGGATAAGATGTCTCACCGTGGGGGTTCCCGCTGGGGACCCCCGCAATCTTGTATTCGCCACCCACCTGTTTGAGCTGCACGCCGCGGTGCCAGCTCACTAACAGCCAGGTGGTAACCACGGGGCCGGAGTATCGTGACGTCACCCCCCGCTATGCAAGTCTATGGGAGGGGGCCCCCTCCCATAGACTTGCATAGCAGGGGTGGGGGTGACGTCACAGGGGGGCGGAGTTGTGACATCACGATACTCCGGCCCGTGGTCGCCACCCGGCTGTTAGTGAGCTGGCACCGCGGCGTGCAGCTCAAACAGGTGGGTGGCAAATACAAGATTGCGGGGGTCCCGCCGCTGGTGAGACATCTTATCCCCTGTCCTTTGGAGATGTCTCAGGGCCGGAGTACCCCTTTAAAGAATGATTCTGAATATTGGATAATAATAACAATTTCCTGTCTTTTTTTCCTCCAGAGCTGAAGATCCCCGATAACGCGAACGTCTTCTACGCTATGAACTCAGGAGCCAACTATGACTTTATACTGAAAAGACGCGGCTTCTCCAAAGGGGTAAAGATCAAGCACGGATCCAGCTCCACGTTACCACGGATGAAACAGAAAGGACTGAAAATAGCAAAGGGCATCTTCTGATACCCCCCAAAGTCTCACCCACTGGACCCCAAGACAGAGCTTTGGAGGGATCCGAAGGATCAGCACTTTCTCCAGGGAGGGGGGGGACGACTATTACATCCTATGGAATGAGACCCTGGGTGGCGTCGCCCCGATCTCCGGCCTCATGTCTGACAGAACTGTGACAAATGCAAGAGAGAGAGAGAGAGAGAGAGAGAGTGCGGATCCATGAGAGGAGACGGGGCAGCGGATCCATGAGAGGAGACGGGGCAGCGCCTGCCAATGCCGTCAGGACCCAGAATTTGCCTCCATGCCACCGGTGCCTTTATGGGAAGGGGTAAGAAGACCATGTGACCAGCCTGCGCCATCTCCCAGGGTTCCAGTATTAACGCAGGATGAGGACTAAATGAAGTCGACCCAATACTTGGGTTAGGACAAGAATAATCTGTATCTCAATGATGAGAATCGGCGCAGATTCGGAACGGCTATGGGAGAAAGAACCGGCCCGCCGCCATCTTTATCCCCTTAAAGGGACCTTAATGTAAATAACACTCCTTGTGGATAACCACGATTCTCTGCATTTTCTACAAAACAAAAAAAAAAAAGCACTTTGTAAAAAAAAGAGAAAAAACAAAAACTTTTCTGTAACCCATTAAAAAAAAAAAGAAACAACGGAGGCGCCTGCGACGGCCGCCATGTCCACCACTGCAGGGTTCACTACTAAAGCCAGGCTCGACACCGACGCCGCATTCTCCTCGCCATCCACCGGTCCAGCATCTCAAACTGCACCAAAGATCCCAACGCCACAAAAAAAAAAAAAAAAATCATCAACCCCCTGACGGGGCGGAGTCTGTGCCATTAGCTCCTCCCTCTGCAGGGATCGCGCTCTGAACCTGTACAGTCATCTCCTCCTGTAGATAGTCATCCCTCCATGTTATTTCTGTTACATTGAAGGAAAATTGGGGCCAAATTAAGAATTTTCACCGTTTTTTTGAGTTTACCAGCAGCGCCTGTGACGTTGGTCAGAACTGTGGACACTTTTTCGTTTAGTGTAAAAACTGTTTTATTTTTTAGTGTAAAATATTATTATTATTTTTTTTTTATCCTTTTACCTTTTTCATGAATATTTATTGGTTGTAAATAGACGCTGGAGCGGATTATTACTTATTTTTCTTGACACGTTTCTGTTCTTGTACAGATTATGCAGAGTTTTCCGACCTGTGACCTTGCAGTACTACAACTCCCAGCATGCCAGGACAGCTGTTTTTGTCTGCGCATGATGGGTTTCGTAGTTTTGCAAATGGTTGGGAAACGCTGAGGTAAAGGCCTTCAGTTCCTGCAGTGAAGGGGTTACGTTCTTTTGTTGTGATATCACAATCAGGATATGGCTGATGCTGATTGGGCCATGTCAGCGGTGATGTCATCAGACCTGATTTTTTTTTCCGTCATCCCCCCCCCCCCCCAGTGTTTACATTTCGTTAACCCCCCCATTGTGTACGTTTTTTCAGTCTGTACATGACTCTAGGGCAGTGTTCCACAACTAGGTGCCTTTTGGCGGCTGTCTGGGCATGCTGGGAGTTGTAGTTTTCCCAACACGCAGCTTAGAAAACACTGCCCTGGGACAATAGGATTTGCCGTTTACGCAGAGATGAACGCGGTCATAGATCTTCCGGTCGGACCGGACCGGCGCACACATTCCCCCCCCGGCCTTAGTGCTTTTTAACTCTATTTGCACAATCGGGTAAGATTTCTGCATTTTTAGGGTTTTAATTTTTCTTAGTCCAGACCAGTGTTTCCCAACTAGGGTGCCTCCAGCTGTTGCAAAACTACAACTCCTAGCATGCCCGGACAGCCGTTGGCTGTCCGGGCATGCTGGGAGTTGTAGTTTTGCAACAGCTGGAGGCACTCTGGTTGGGAAAGACTTATCTAGACCAATGTGCCCAAACCTGTGGCTGTCCGGTCATGCTGGGAGTTGTAGTCTTGCAACAGCTGGTGGCACCCTCGTTAGGAAACACCGCATTAAACCTTTTTTTTTATTTTTTTTTATGAACTGGTGCCAGAAAGTTAAACAGATTTGTAAATGACTTCTATTAAAAAAAATCTTTACCCTTTCAGTACTTATTAGCAGCTGTATGCTACAGAGGAAATTCTTTTCTTTTTGAATTTCTTTTCTATCTTGTCCACAGTGCTCTCTGCTGACACCTCTGTCCATGTCAGGAACTGTCCAGAGCAGCATAGGTTTGCAATGGGGATTTTCTCCTGCTCTGGGCAGTTCCTGACACGGACAGAGGTGTCAGCAGAGAGCACTGTGGACAAGATAGAAAAGAAATTCAAAAAGAAAAGAATTTCCTCTGTAGCATACAGCTGCTAAAAAGTACTGGAAGGGTAAAGATTTTTTAATAGAATTCATTTACAAATCTGTTTAACTTTCTGGCACCAGTTGATTTAAAAAAAAAATTAAAAAAAAAGTTTTAATAGTGTTTCCTAACCAGGGTGCCTCCAGCTGTTGCAAGATTACAACTCCCAGTATGCACCGACAGCCACAAGTTTGGGCACATTGGTCTAGATAAATGTTTCCACCGGAGTACCCCTTTAAGCACTGTGATTTTCTGTCAGACTGGTGATCACATGACCCAGTTACAGAAATGAAATGCATTGATGCAACGGCATGCTGGGAGTTGTAGTTTTGCAACAGCTGAAGGCACCCTGGTTGGGAAACACTGGTCCAGACTGAGGCTACGAATCCAACATGGCGGCCACAGTCGGTTTGCTGGCAAAAATATCTGGATTAGAATTTATTTTTTTTCCGTGCTGCGTTTACTGCCTGTAGAAAACTAAAATAAAAAACAAATAAAAAAACAAATGACAAGGAGAGGAGCTCGCGGAATTTGCCGCTATCGGACTTCATTCACCTTCCTGAACTGATAAAAAGCCATCATGGAGTCCTGCCGGCGGCGAGTGCTCGGTAGTGCCGGAGTTATGACTCCCTTGTCCCCGCAGTGGCTTTGCCGTGTGGTTTGATGCCTTTTTTTTTGTAATTTATTTTGCCCAGGTTTGCGACTTCCTATGCCCCCCCCCCCCCCCTTGTGTCGCAGAATTTCGCATTTTATAAACCTGAATAGCGGCCTCTGCTGGCAGCAATGGGATGACAGCGCCATTATTCATTCCTATAGGTCAATTGTCGGGAGAATATTTATACCACTGTGCCTCCAGCTGTTGCAAAACTACAACTCCCAGCATGCCCGGACAAACGTTGGCTGTCTCAGTACAGAGCTCACAGCTGTCCGGGCATCCGAGTTGCAGTTTTGCAACAGCTGGAGGCACCCTGGTTGGGGGTCTTGATTATCAGTCCCATAGACAAAGTTTAAACTTCTGCAACCATTGTTTTCATTGCATCTAAAATAGAAAATTGTCGCATTTTATGGACCTTCACTCATTAGAAATCTCCTGTTTTGCGTATCCAGCGCCGATGCTCAGCTATGGAGTAACCACGGCGATGCAGACGAGCTGTAGACCCACAATAGGACAATATTCTTCATTTCTACTTGATTTTCTTCTAAAAACAGCGCCACCCCTCTCCTCAGGTTGTGTGTAGTATTACAATTCGGCTCTATTCGCTTCAACAAAACCGAGCTGCAATACCACACACCACCTGAGAACAGGCGTGGCGCTGTTTTTGGAAAAAATGGGCTCCATTTTCATATTCCCGGACAACCCATTTAGTTTAGATCAGTGTTTCCCAACCAGGGTGCCTCAAGATGTTGCAAAACTACAACTCCCAGCATGCCTGGACAGCCGTTGGCTGTCCAGGCATGCTGGGAGTTGTAGTTTTGCAACATCTGGAGGCACCCTGGTTGGGAAACACAGGTTTAGATGCATCAGACCGATAAACAATGGTTAAAAAAAAAAAAAAGTACCCCCCCCCCCCCCCCTAAAGTGTATCATCCATCTTGTATGCTTATGCAGTCTCCTCCCCTTATCTGAATCCACTACAATACCCAGAATGCACAGCTCTCACTTGCGCCTTAACCTCTTCCAGTCTGGCGTAACGTTTTTAATTTTATAATTTTTTTTTAAACCTGCCAGAGTTTTTGAGGATTCTCACAAGTGCCAATCAGTACAGCAAATGGGGTTGGTAGCTGAAACCGAAAGCCTTCCCTGCAACGTGCATTCTGGGATCTGTAGTGCAGTAAGATCTCGTAGATATAAAGTGCAGAACTGTGACCGAGGTAGGGCAGGGTTTGCCTCCAGCTGTTTGGCAATTGTGCCTCCAGCATGCTGGGAGTTGTAGTTTTCCAATCACTACAGCCGATGGGGTTGGTAGTTGAAACCAAAAGCCTTCCCTGCAACGTGCATTCTGGGATCTGTAGTGCAGTAAGATCTTGTAAATATAAAGTGCAGGACTGTGACCGAGGTAGGGCAGGGTTTGCCTCCAGCTGTTTGGAAAACTACAACTCCCAGAATGCCTGGACAGCAGAGTTGTAGTTTTGCAACAGCTGGAGGCACACTGGTTGGGGATTACATTGGGATTGAGGCAGTTTAAAGGAAATTCGCACTAATTCTACGCCAAACCTTGTGGCGACACTAAAGCGAAGAACCTCTCGCTCCTCCATTTTTTTTTTTCTTTTTATAGTCTACTCCCACGTACAGGATTTTCTGCTGCAGATTTGATGCGCAGGATTTTCTGCCGCAGATTTCAATGTAAACTGAACACGGCTTGAAATCGTGCGCAACAAATCTGCGCCGAATCCTGTACGTGTGAATAGACCCTTATAGTGCAATCTTATCATTTCTGGCCTGCGCGTGTGACTCCGTGTGTCTGTGTGCTACCCGCGCCGGCGAGGTGCGAATGTTTACACCCGTAACCCCGCCCCCCCCGACTGTATGTGTGCGTCATTGTGTTTTGTAACTCGGATTAATGGAGACTGTTCTGAAGTGCGCATTGTACACAAGCAGTGTAAACTAGTCTTTGCAATAAATTTCCGACACTCCAGAAACCATTGTCGTGTTGTCTTCTCTTTCTGGATTACAAAAAATAAAATAAAAAAAATGGCGACACAAGACGCAATTCGGTTTTATTATTATTATTATTCGAGTGCAGCGCTTACAGGTTGGGCAGACTGCGGTAAGTGTTCACCCAGAAGCGGACGTACGGCGAGCGCAGCGCCTGCTTCACGGACTTGTAGGTGACGTCATTGTTGATCTCCAGGTATTGTCCGTACTGGGTGTTGTAGGGGATCCAGGTGGTGGGGACTGCGGAGGGTCCCTGGCTGGGGTCACTGTGGGATCGAACACAGAGGAAAGTCATTAAAGAAGCACTCCGGGAATATATAGTGCAGCTTAGGCTATTATTAAAGAATAATGTAGTGGTTCTTGTGTATACCTTGTGCTTACCTGTTTTCGCCGACATGGCAGGCATGAGTTTTCAGCCTTAGTGATTCTGATTTCAGAACCTAAATGTTTTCCTAATGCTGCCTACATTTCACATGAATCCTCTGGCTTTGCAGAGAGAGGGGTGTGAAGTCTCATCACTGCTAATCACCTGGCTAGACCGCAGCAACCAGAAGCCATTATGTGCAGTGTATATACATTTTCTTAGTCAAAGAGCATTTTTTGTTGGCATGAGGTGAAAGGGATTTGACCTTTTAATCACAACTGAGGAGTCTTAAGATTTGAAGTCGTTTACGTTTTTAAATTTATGGTCATTTGCACAAATACAGGAAATGGCACAATTTTTGCACGATTTTAGGAAAATCAGAGTAAAATTTTTACGTATAAGCACAGCCTCAGGAGAAGTATATAACTACTATACACTGTATATACTGATCCCATAGAGAGAGAGCTGGAGGGGAGGTGTATAACTACTATATATCCTGATCCCATAGAGAGAGCAGCAGTATACAGATAGAGCTGGAGGGGAGGTGTATAACTACTATATATCCTGATCCCATAGAGAGAGCAGCAGTATACAGATAGCGCTGGAGGGGAGGTATATAGCTACTATATATCCTGATCCCATAGAGAGAGCAGCAGTATACAGATAGCGCTGGAGGGGAGGTATATAGCTACTATATATCCTGATCCCATAGAGAGAGCAGCAGTATACAGATAGCGCTGGAGGGGAGGTATATAGCTACTATATATCCTGATCCCATAGAGAGAGCAGCAGTATACAGAGAGAGCTGGAGGGGAGGTGAATAACTACTATATATCCTGATCCCATAGAGATAGCAGCAGCAGTATACAGATAGAGCTGGAGGGGAGGTGTATAGCTACTATATATCCTGATCCCATAGAGATAGCAGCAGTATACAGATAGAGCTGGAGAGGAGGGGAATAACTACTATATATCCTGATCCCATAGGAAATAGCAGCAGCAGTATACAGATAGAGCTGGAGGAGAGGGATCTGATTATATCATCCTGTAGTTCACAGGAAGGCAGCTGACCCAGGACTGACCACTTCATTGACAATTAGGCGCTGTGATTTTCTGTGGGTCAGAATGGTGATCACATGACCCAGTTACAGCAATGAAACACATTGATGCAGCTGTGTTGGAATGAAACATGGCGCTGTAGGACTAGTGATGGTGAGTGTGCGTGATCTGCAGGACCCTCTCACTATACAAGGGAACAAGGCAGTAGACCAGTGTACCTCCAGCTGTTGCAAGTGAAGACAGCATGGGAGTTGTAGTTTTGCTACAGCTGGAGGCACCCTGGTTGGGAAACACTGCAGTTGTCATTGACTTCACAGAGCAATCTCATGCTGCATATTACATCTACAGTTTATCGAGGGCAGTGGTTTCCAACCAGGGTGCCTCCAGCTGTTGCAAAACTACAACTCCCAACATGCCCGGACAGCCGAAGGCTGTCCGGGCATGCTGGGAGTTGTAGTTTTGCAACAGCTGGAGGCATTCTGGTTGGAAAACACTGACCTAGGGACAAGAGTGGTTCTGCTCCTGTAACGATGATGACTGGTAGAAGAGGGCGGGCATGCTGAATCACTGGCATCGATACCAGCTGGGCACCACTGCTGCATCATGACAAGGACTATTCACATACGGGAACTAGAACTTACCCTGTGGCAGCAAAGTTAGTCCAGTAAGAGATCATTGTGGCGGACACGTCCCTGTCCTGGGGTCTATAAGCCAATGTAGAAGTAAATGGCTTAGCGAAGATGTACTGGAGGTCATCGGCGTGGTCAGCGCCCACCCAGCTGGGGTAGATGGGCATACGGGACGGGTGGGAGAACACGTAACTGTAAGTTCTCCCACTTCTGCAAAGAAAACAAATACTGGTGACGACTTTATACATCAACCAATATGGAAAAGTATTTACCTGTCAAAATCTCCAGCAGATGGCGCTGTTATATATCAGAAATTAATAACTGGTGGAAAAAACATAAAACGCAATCGACTTACAGTTAAAAGTGTAATGTACCTGGCATTCATTGAATGAAGAGCAAGAGCCTCCTGCGTGGGCACCAAAAAGATAAAATCCGTCTCTGCATCAATGACCGTTCTCTTTATCTGCTCCTGACTGGGTGCGGAACCCCAGTTTGATGTGTAAAGTTCATAGGCCAAGTCACCTCCTGACCCTCCCTTAGGGAGAGTGAGATCCTGCAACAACTTCTGCACCTCGGCCCTGTATGAATGAAATAGAATGAAGAATATAACTACTATAATACTGCTCCTATATACAAGAATATAACTATTATAATACTGCTCCCTATATACAAGAATATAACTACTATAATACTGCTCCTATATACAAGAATATAACTATTATAATACTGCTCCCTATATACAAGAATATAACTACTATAATACTGCTCCTATATACAAGAATATAACTACTATAATACTGCTCCTATATACAAGAATATAACTACTATAATACTGTTTCCTATACACAAGAATATAACTACTATAATACTTCTCCCATATACAAGAATATAACTACTATAATACTGCCTCCTATATACAAGAATATAACTACTATAATACTGCCTCCTATATACAAGAATATAACTACTATAATACTGCTCCTATATACAAGAATATAACTACTATAATACTGCTCCTATATACAAGAATATAACTACTATAATACTACTCCTATATACAAGAATATAACTACTATAATACTGCTCCTATATACAAGAATATAACTACTATAATACTGCCTCCTATATACAAGAATATAACTACTATAATACTGTTCCTATATACAAGAATATAACTACTATAATACTGCTCCTATATACAAGAATATATCTACTATAATACTGCCCCTATATACAAGAATATAACTACTATAATACGGCTCCTATATACAAGAATATAACTACTATAATACTGCCTCCTATATACAAGAATATAACTACTATAATACTGCTCCTATATACAAGAATATAACTACTATAATACTGTTTCCTATACACAAGAATATAACTACTATAATACTGCCCCCTATATACAAGAATATAACTACTATAATACTGCTCCTATATACAAGAATATAACTACTATAATACTGCTCCTATATATTCTTGTATAACTACTATAATACTGCTCCTATATACAAGAATATAACTACTATAATACTGCTCCTATATACAAGAATATAACTACTATAATACTGCCTCCTATATACAAGAATATAACTACTACAATACTGCTCCTATATACAAGAATATAACTACTATAATACTGCTCCTATATACAAGAATATATCTACTATAATACTGCTCCTATATACAAGAATATAACTACTATAATACTGTCTCCTATATACAAGAATATAACTACTATAATACTGCTCCTATATACAAGAATATAACTACTATAATACTACTCCTATATACAAGAATATAACTACTATAATACTGCTCCTATATACAAGAATATAACTACTATAATACTGCTCCTATATACAAGAATATAACTACTATAATACTGCTCCTATATACAAGAATATAACTACTATAATACTGC
This sequence comes from Hyla sarda, assembly GCF_029499605.1. Taxonomy (NCBI): domain Eukaryota; kingdom Metazoa; phylum Chordata; class Amphibia; order Anura; family Hylidae; genus Hyla; species Hyla sarda. Next base: position 5,465,132 of record NC_079197.1, on the reverse strand, counting down.
TCCTATATACAAGAATATAACTACTATAATACTGCTCCTATATACAAGAATATAACTACTATACTACTGCCTCCTATATACAAGAATATAACTACTATAATACTGCTCCTATATATTAGAATATAACTACTATAATACTGCCCCCTATAGACAACAGTATAACCGCTGTATCTTGAATACCTACACTTGGAGATTATGTAGAGGTTTGTTGATAACCGCCAGGTCGACCCCAGCAAACATATGTGCGTCCATGTTGTTCACACCCGCTAGATAATCCACATCGGCCGCATTGTGGAACAGATTTGCTGGATCATCGGGGATGAAATCTCCATCAATGACTGCAGAGAATCCCAGGTAGTGCACCACCGGGTCTATTGAAAAAGAGAGAGGTCAGTATACCTGACTAAAGAATGGGGGGTCTCACAATCTGTTCTTGGGGTCCCCTGGTTATCTATTTGGAGGTACATACAATTAACCCCCCATAGCTTCTGAATTATCAGATCTTGTGAAATTCCCATTTCTCCTTAAGGTTCTCTGTGTAGATCTCACATTGATTGTGTCTTTCTGCTGCTGGAGACAGAATTCCCCTAACAACAGGCAGTGGGTGATGGAACGCAGGGAAGTACATGTGTTATTGTTTCAGATTGTCAGATTTTTCTGGATTAGTAAATATCAGATTAAAGGAATTTCACAATATTTCTCATTCTCAGGAGGGAGGGGGTTGTCTGTTTGCTAAATCTGCCCCAAAGCGAAGCCGACGTCCTATATATTTGATCTCACATTGAAGGTTGGTGAGATCCAATTTGTAGGCCAGGGTAAGGGTGCGGGGGTCTGTAGCTCTCAAGCAGTTGGCGAGGGCGGTGGTGTCGTCTACAGGACAGCCCACTTTTGAAGCCACCTGTAATACAAAGAATAGTATGTGCCATGACACTAGCTGGCCCCTCCTCCATTTAAGTAAACCACACCCACTTTATATTAAAAAAAATCTAAGACTCTAGTATTGTTTTTTAGCATTATAATCTATCTATAAACGAAATGACAACCAACATGTTTCATGTAGTTCTACCTGTTTAGCCCAGAAGAGGGGGTCCTGCTGAATGGCCCATGGACACAGGGCAACACCGCTCTGGCTGATCGCGCGCTTGATAAGCCCAACGTTGTGAGGACTCAGAGTCTGGAACACAGAACAGATGACAGCAACGTGGTATTATTGCTGGATACATTGTTGCTGATGGAGTTTGTATGTTTTAGAAGAACACACCCAGGACTTCCTTTCCCTTACTTCTCTGGCCAATCACAGCACAGTACCGACTCTTAACTACTATGCCATAATGCTGGAAAAAGTAGAGTGGACTCAACATGCTGCCACAGTACATTACTATAGATGACATGTGGGGGAAGGGAATTATTTATGTAATGAAACAGCAGCTGCATGGAAAGGAACCGATTACATTACACAAGCAGCCCAGCTCTAAGAAGTGACCTGCATCTACTGATGACTATCGCAAAGTAAGAACACAAGTATTTACACAAGGGACAGCTGCCCAGAACTTTATGTGTAGTTAGAAATGAGAGTTAAGCTGTGATTTACCTTTCTTAGCACAGTGTAAATCCTCTGGAAGAGGCACACAGGCTCAGATTGAACAAGTCTCTCTCTCCCCTTTTGCATAGCACTAGCTGAGCCTCACCTCCCACTTCCTGTGTCCTGTCTTGGTGTCTCTCTGCTGCTAGAGACAGAATTCCCCTAACAACAGTCAGTGGACGGCAGATTGTAGGGAAGGGAGACCCCTAGTGACAAAGATTGTAGTGCTTTTTTATGGGGTAAGGAGTCGTTTTGGGTAAATGAAGAGATTTAGAAATGTTAGGAATCACCCTGGCTATCACTTGCAGTACCACATTCTGCCACCAGAGGTAGAACACAATTCCCAAGATGCCAATGCAATAGTTGTTTTCAGCTTTCCAACCACATTGGGGTGTTCAGTGGCCAAAGGCGGCCAGGGGACCCGTGTTCTTTAGATAGGTGCAGATCATAGAGGTGGCACCCACATCTACAGGATAGTTCATTTATGGCACCTCCCAGGTGGGAACACTGTTAATCCTGTTACTTGCAGTACCAAGTTTTCACCACTAGTGGTGGAGCTCACAATCCATAGACAGAAATGCAACAGTGCCCCCTGGTTGAATTTTAAGGGGTTTTCTCACAATTCTTATGTGATCTTTGCCCCGGATGTTTTTGTTTTTTAGCAGCATATAAAATGACTGTTGTCTCAGGCCTTTCCGAGGGTGCAGTGCGGCCCGAGACATTACTAGTCAGGTGTTGAAAGGGAGCCTGTCTGTGCTTCAATGGGTGGAGCGACTGCTGGGTGAGAGGGAGATCATTCTCCACAGGGCTGCAGGGAATTGTAGTTTCATGCACAGCACAGCATGGAAGTCAGCTCAGGTGTGCTGCAATGGGTGGGTTGGCTGATGTCTGGAAGGGAGATAAGTCCCCCCCCCACACACCTAAAAACAAGGGATCCTCTGGATTATAGTTGGTGGGAGGAAACAGAAACAGGAAATAGCCAGTTCACACAAACAAACCAACAGCGTGATGGGGGACACAGGACACGGCCATTTTCCACCAGCACAAGCACAGGTCCTTTGTACCATGTCCATTACTGGCTGACAGGTAATTAATAAAGTCACTGCATGTTGGAGAACCCCTTTAATAATGTAGTGCAGTGGGGTCCAACCTATGGCTGTCCAGCTGTTGCATGCTGGGAGTTGTAGTATTGCAACAGTTGGAGACCACGGTTATGTGACATGCCTTCCCTTAGTAAGATGGTTGTAGCCCTTATTATAGAGGGTTGAGCCGGTTACCTGCAGGGAGACGCTGGCACCTCCGGCCGACTCCCCAAAAATGGTGATGTTATCGGGGTTCCCTCCGAAGGCAGCGATGTTCCTCTTTACCCAGGCGATCGCCATGTGCTGATCCCACAGACCGTAGTTACCTGATCAAGACAGGAGCGAGTACAGACTGTGAGGACTCTAAAAGTTTGGACCCTCCCCGGGGGGGGGCACTTACCTATATTTATCATGATCTACAGACAGAAGCTTACCGGGGGCGTTGGCGTCTCCAGTGCTGAGGAACCCCAGGGGCCCCAAGCGGTAGTTAAAGGTCACCACAATGACGTTGCCGCGGAGCGCCAGCTCTTCTCCGTCATACAGGTAGTTGCCCAAGACGTTGGCGCCCTCTGCTGCGCCGAGGAGGAAGGCGCCACCATAGATCCACACCATGACGGGCAGGTTGGTCGAAACTAAAACACAAGAGGACGGAGAGAAACGTGGATGGAGATGGCGCTGAGCAGCAGGGACTGGGGTGGGGTAGGGGGCTGCTTTATACCAAAAAACAGCGCCACTTTTGTCCTCAGTTTATGTGCGGTATTGCAGCTCGGTTCCATTAAAGTGAATTGAGAATTGAGCCGAGGTGTAATACCACCCACAACCTGAGATCAGGGGTGGCGCTGTTTTTAAAAAAAAATTTAAATTTTAAACCCTGCAGTGGAAACCCTCAGATCGTGACAGATTATGCGGGGGTCGTTGGCAAGAAGTGCTACAATAACATAAAACCCACCTGATTTGTTGGGCTGGGGGACCCAGATATTGAGGTACAGGCAGTCAGTTTCTCCGCGGGTGTCGGTCATGGACAGGGTGAGCTGCAAACAGCGAGGCATGAACTTGGTGGCCTTAAGGGTACCTGGGGGAGAAATGTAAAGGATTTAGATAAACATGGCTGATTTGTTCCATATAACAGCGCCACACTGGTTTTCAGGTTGTGTACGGTATTGCAGCTCAGTTCCATTGAAGTGAATGGTGCCGAGATATAATACCGCACACAGACTGAGGTCAAGTGTTGCATTGTTTTTAAAAGGAGCAAATAAGTTTTTCTACTCCCAACCAGGGTGCCTCCAGCTGTTTCAAAACTACAACTCCCAGCATGCCCGGACAGCCGTTGGCTGTCCTGGCATGCTGGGAGTTGTAGTTTTGCAACAGCTGGAGGTCCACAGTTGGGAGATCACTGCTGTATAATGTTCCTTAGCTGACAGTATCACAGATAATAGGATTAGATACGGCATCTCATCTTTCTGAGGGTCATACTTGTGATCACATGACCCAGTTACAGAAATGAAATGCATTGATGCAACGGCATGCTGGGAGTTGTAGTTTTGCAACAGCTGGAGGCTCCCTGGTCGGGAACCACCGCATTAAGCACTGTGATTTACTGTGGGTCAGACTAGTGATCACATCACCCAGTGACAGAAATGAAATGCAGTGATGCAATGGCTGTCCGGGCATGCTGGGAGTTGTAGTTTTGCAACAGCTGGAGGTCCACAGTTGGGAGACCACTGCTGTATGCTGTTCCTTAGCTGACAGTATCACACATAATAGGATTAGATACGGCATCTCATCCCCAGGTATCACACATGGATCGGATAGCAGTATGTGGGGGGTCTCCGCTCTCTCTGCCCGGAGGACCTACCTGACCATCCTGGGTGTCTTTGTGGTTTCTCGAGGATTCTGGGGGGAGCAGCGAAGGGAATTCCTTGGAAGATGTCTACGAAACTGGGAGAAATGAGGCCGCTGCGCTTACTGGACCCCTCCACGAATCCCCCCTCAGTGTAGACCACCCCGAGCTGGAAGACACAAGAGTCACATGGGTAACATGGGGGTCCGGCTGTCATCTCCCCGGTGAGAGTTACAGGGGGCCCATCATAGAGTTTAGGGGGCCCCCAACTATATACTGTCAGGGGACATGTCATAGAGTATATAGGTAATATTAGGGGGCACCCAGCTATATACTGTCAGGGGACACATCATAGAGTATATAGGTAATATTAGGGGGCACCCAGCTATATACTGTCAGGGGACACATCATAGAGTATATAGGTAATATTAGGGGGCACCCAGCTATATACTGTCAGGGGGCACATCATAGAGTATATAGGTAATATTAGGGGGCACCCAGCTATATACTGTCAGGGGACACATCATAGAGTATATAGGTAATATTAGGGGGCACCCAGCTATATACTGTCAGGGGACACATCATAGAGTATATAGGTAATATTAGGGGGCACCCAGCTATATACTGTCAGGGGACACATCATAGAGTATATAGGTAATATTAGGGGGCACCCAGCTATATACTGTCAGGGGACACATCATAGAGTATATAGGTAATATTAGGGGGCACCCAGCTATATACTGTCAGGGGACACATCATAGAGTATATAGGTAATATTAGGGGGCACCCAGCTATATACTGTCAGGGGGCACATCATAGAGTATATAGGTAATATTAGGGGGCACCCAGCTTTATATAGTCGGGGGGCACATCATAGAGTATATAGGTAATATTAGGGGGCACCCAGCTATATACTGTCAGGGGGCACATCATAGAGTATATAGGTAATATTAGGGGGCACCAGCTATATACTGTCAGGGGACACATCATAGAGTATATAGGTAATATTAGGGGGCACCCAGCTTTATATAGTCGGGGGGCACATCATAGAGTATATAGGTAATATTAGGGGGCACCCAGCTATATACTGTCAGGGGGCACATCATAGAGTATATAGGTAATATTAGGGGGCACCCAGCTATATACTGTCAGGGGGCACATCATAGAGTATATAGGTAATATTAGGGGGCACCCAGCTATATACTGTCAGGGGGCACGTCATAGAGTATACAGGTAATATTAGGGGGCCCCCAGCTATATACTGTCAGGGGGCACATCATAGAGTATATAGGTAATATTAGGGGCACCCAGCTATATACTGTCAGGGGGAACGTCATAGAGTATATAGGTAATATTAGGGGGCACCCAGCTATATACTGTCAGGGGGCACATCATAGAGTATATAGGTAATATTAGGGAGCACCCAGCTATATACTGTCAGGGGGCACATCATAGAGTATATAGGTAATATTAGGGGCACCCAGCTATATACTGTCAGGGGACACATCATAGAGTATATAGGTAATATTAGGGGGCACCCAGCTATATACTGTCAGGGGGCACATCATAGAGTATATAGGTAATATTAGGGGCACCCAGCTATATACTGTCAGGGGGCACATCACAGAGTCTATAGGTAATATTAGGGGGCCCCCAGCTATATACTGTCAGGGGACACATCATAGAGTATATAGGTAATATTAGGGGGCACCAGCTATATACTGTCAGGGGGAACATCATAGAGTATATAGGTAATATTAGGGGGCACCAGCTATATACTGTCAGGGGGAACATCATAGAGTATATAGGTAATATTAGGGGGCACCCAGCTATATACTGTCAGGGGACACATCATAGAGTCTATAGGTAATATTAGGGGGCACCCAGCTATATACTGTCAGGGGGCACATCATAGAGTCTAGGGGGCCCCCAGCTATATACTGTCAGGGGGCACATCATAGAGTATATAGGTAATATTAGGGGGCACCCAGCTATATACTGTCAGGGGGCACATCATAGAGTATATAGGTAATATTAGGGGGCACCCAGCTATATACTGTCAGGGGACACATCATAGAGTATATAGGTAATATTAGGGGGCACCCAGCTATATACTGTCAGGGGGAACATCATAGAGTATATAGGTAATATTAGGGGGCACCCAGCTATATACTGTCAGGGGACACATCATAGAGTATATAGGTAATATTAGGGGGCACCCAGCTATATACTGTCAGGGGACACATCATAGAGTATATAGGTAATATTAGGGGGCACCCAGCTTTATATAGTCGGGGGGCACATCATAGAGTTTAGAGGTAATATTAGGGGGCACCCAGCTATATACTGTCAGGGGACACGTCATAGAGTATATAGGTAATATTAGGGGGCACCCAGCTATATACTGTCAGGGGGAACATCATAGAGTATATAGATAATATTAGGGGCACCCAGCTATATACTGTCAGGGGACACATCATAGAGTATATAGGTAATATTAGGGGGCACCCAGCTATATACTGTCAGGGGACACGTCATAGTGTATATAGGTAATATTAGGGGGCCCCCAGCTATATACTGTCAGGGGGAACATCATAGAGTATATAGATAATATTAGGGGCACCCAGCTATATACTGTCAGGGGACACATCATAGAGTATATAGGTAATATTAGGGGGCACCCAGCTATATACTGTCAGGGGGCACATCACAGAGTCTATAGGTAATATTAGGGAGCACCCAGCTTTATATAGTCGGGGGGCACATCATAGAGTATATAGGTAATATTAGGGGGCACCCAGCTATATACTGTCAGGGGGCACATCATAGAGTATATAGGTAATATTAGGGGGCACCAGCTATATACTGTCAGGGGGCACATCATAGAGTATATAGGTAATATTAGGGGGCACCCAGCTTTATATAGTTGGGGGGTACATCATAGAGTTTAGAGGTAATATTAGGGGGCACCCAGCTATATACTGTCAGGGGGCACATCATAGAGTATATAGGTAATATTAGGGGGCACCCAGCTTTATATAGTTGGGGGGTACATCATAGAGTTTAGAGGTAATGTTGGGGGGAACCCAGCTATATACTGTCAGGGGGCACATCATAGAGTATATAGGTAATATTAGGGAGCACCCAGCTTTATATAGTCGGGGGGCACATCATAGAGTTTAGAGGTAATGTTGGGGGGACCCCCAATCTTTCCCTTACCGTTGCCGCATGGGCAGCCGCCAGGAATCCGGCCAGAGCCAAGGTAACCGCTATCCAAGGAGCCATCTCTGGATCGATCCCAAACACCCGTCCACTCCCGCCCATATATATACACAGCGGTGCGCACCTCTAATCGCTCCCCAGGGTCACCTGAAGGCCCCAGCATGAGAACGAGCAGCTGCTATCACACCGCTTATCTCCCCCCCCAGGGTCGGCGCTGCTTATAAACATATATAACGTTAACTGCTCACCTGCCAATATGATCACGTAAACGCTCAGCAAGCAACGGTGTTCATTTTTATACCTGGAGGCTTTAATATTTCCCATCATTGCGCCCCCTATGTGTAGGCAGAAGACACTGCAACCGCAGCAGCCATCTAGGATCTAATAGAACATCTGTATTGCAACTACATTAAAGTAAAAAGCACAAAGCTGCAATACCACACACAACCTGAGGACAGGGGTGGCGCTGTTCTTTGCTTTTTCTTTTATTACTATACACTGCTGAGGATCCCACACAGTGTTGCGCACACCCTTCCCCCACCCCTTGGGATGCAACACGTTACTACGGTGATTATAGATACGTTTCCATATAAATAAATATCGATATCTTTGTAAACTGATTTTACCCATGTACTGTATTTATGGAATCAAAACAAAAATAAGCCCCACCCACAAATGTTGGGGGTGGGGCTAAATATATATTTATTTATTTTTGCCAAATTTAGATGCACTTGGTGCTGGGGTGCATCTGATATTATTATTGCACTATAATATTCCTCATGTTGCAAAACTACAACTCCCAGCATGCCCGGACAGCCATTGGCTGTCCGGGCATGCTGGGAGTTGTAGTTTTGCAACAGCTGGAGGCCCCCTGGTTGGGAAACACCGCATTAAGCACTGGGATTTTCTGTGGGTCAGACTAATGATCACATGACCCAGTTACAGAAATGAAATGCACTGATGCAACAGCTGTCAGCGCATGCTGGGAGTTGTAGTTTTGCAACAACAAGAGGTTCACAGTTTAGAGACCACTGTCCCTGATATGGCACAGGGGCTTTAGTAGCAATAGCAATGTACAAACAATTACCCAGAATCCCCAGAGAAGCCGTATACGTTTTACTTCACAGTATTATTAATAATAAAGCTGCGGCCTACTAGTAATAACACAAAAATCCTAGTATCAATTGACTTCACAGCACTGCTGAAAAGTGAGGAAAGCCTCGTCTCCTTGTTGTGCTGACACCTAGTGGCCGATTTAAAAACTGCAATAAAAAATAAATAAAATTGATGTAATTATGATATAAAAAATACAAGACACCCGGGTAGTTATGGAAAGCTGTATTTTAATTCAGTACAGTGGCCATGACATCATCAGTAGCTGTGACATCATTGGGGGGGGGGGGTCCCTTTAATGTTCGGGTCTCTAGTTACACGTTGGGAAGGCTGCGGTAGGTGCTGACCCAAAAGTTGACATAAGGGGAGCGCAGGCCCTGCTTCATGGACTTGTATGTGATCTTGTTGTTGATTTCCAGGTACTGTCCAGAAATAGTGTTGTAGGCCAACCATGGAGTGGGGACCTCAGAGTCTCCGGAGCTCGGATCTCTGTGTGAACAGAACCCAAAAAAAAGAAGAACAAAATCTGTAAGTGAGGATATTGTGGCGCTAAGAGGAGCGGCTGATATCACATATGATGTAATATATAGAGATTATATCAGTACTGGAGCGTTATAGGAGGAGCGGCTGATATCAGTCACATATGATGTAATATATAGAGATTATATCAGTACTGGAGCGTTATAAGAGGAGCGGATGATATCATCACATATGATGTAATATATAGAGATTATATCAGTACTGGAGCGTTATAAGAGGAGCGGCTGATATCACATGATGTAATGTATAGAGATTATATCAGTACTGGAGTGTTATAAGAGGAGCGGCTGATATCACATATGATGTAATATATAGAGGTTATATCAGTACTGGGCGTTATAAGAGGAGCGGCTGATATCAGTCACATATGATGTAATATATAGAGGTTATATCAGTACTGGAGCGTTATAAGAGGAGCGGCTGATATCATCGCATATGATGTAATATATAGAGATTATATCAGTACTGGAGCGTTATAAGAGGAGCGTCTGATATCATCACATATGATGTAATATATAGAGGTTATATCAGTACTGGAGCGTTATAAGAGGAGCGGCTGATATCATCACATATGATGTAATATATAGAGGTTATATCAGTACTGGAGTGTTATAAGAGGAGTGGCTGATATCACATATGATGTAATATATAGAGGTTATATCAGTACTGGAGCGTTATAAGAGGAGCGGATGATATCAGTCACATATGATGTAATATATAGAGATTATATCAGTACTGGAGCGTTATAAGAGGAGCGGCTGATATCCGTCACATATGATGTAATATATAGAGGTTATATCAGTACTGGAGCGTTATAAGAGGAGCGGCTGATATCATCACATATGATGTAATATATAGAGGTTATATCAGTACTGGAGCGTTATAAGAGGAGCGGCTGATATCATCACATATGATGTAATATATAGAGATTATATCAGTACTGGAGCGTTATAAGAGGAGCGGCTGATATCATCACATATGATGTAATATATAGGTTATATCAGTACTGGAGCGTTATAAGAGGAGCGGCTGATATCATCACATATGATGTAATATATAGAGATTATATCAGTACTGGAGCGTTATAAGAGGAGCGGCTGATATCATCACATATGATGTAATATATAGAGGTTATATCAGTACTGGAGCGTTATAAGAGGAGCGGCTGATATCATCACATATGATGTAATATATAGAGGTTATATCAGTACTGGAGTGTTATAAGAGGAGCGGCTGATATCATCACATATGTTGTAATATATAGAGATTATATCAGTACTGGAGCGTTATAAGAGGAGCGGATGATATCACATATGATGTAATATATAGAGATTATATCAGTACTGGAGCGTTATAAGAGGAGCGGCTGATATCATCACATATGATGTAATATATAGAGATTATATCAGTACTGGAGCGTTATAAGGGGAGCGGCTGATATCATCACATATGATGTAATATATAGAGGTTATATCAGTACTGGAGCGTTATAAGAGGAGCGGCTGATATCATCACATATGTAATATATAGAGGTTATATCAGTACTGGAGCGTTATAAGAGGAGCGGCTGATATCATCACATATGATGTAATATATAGAGGTTATATCAGTACTGGAGCGTTATAAGAGGAGCGGCTGATATCAGTCACATATGATGTAATATATAGAGGTTATATCAGTACTGGAGCGTTATAAGAGGAGCGGCTGATATCACATATGATGTAATATATAGAGATTATATCAGTACTGGAGCGTTATAAGAGGAGCGGCTGATATCAGTCACATATGATGTAATATATAGAGATTATATCAGTACTGGAGTGTTATAAGAGGAGCGGCTGATATCAGTCACATATGATGTAATATATAGAGGTTATATCAGTACTGGAGTGTTATAAGAGGAGCGGCTGATATCAGTCACATATGATGTAATATATAGAGATTATATCAGTACTGGAGCGTTATAAGAGGAGCGGATGATATCATCACATATGATGTAATATATAGAGGTTATATCAGTACTGGAGCGTTATAAGAGGAGCGGCTGATATCACATATGATGTAATATATAGAGGTTATATCAGTACTGGGCGTTATAAGAGGAGCGGCTGATATCAGTCACATATGATGTAATATATAGAGGTTATATCAGTACTGGAGCGTTATAAGAGGAGCGGCTGATATCATCGCATATGATGTAATATATAGAGATTATATCAGTACTGGAGCGTTATAAGAGGAGCGGCTGATATCATCACATATGATGTAATATATAGAGGTTATATCAGTACTGGAGCGTTATAAGAGGATGATATCAGTCACATATGATGTAATATATAGAGATTATATCAGTACTGGAGCGTTATAAGAGGAGCGGCTGATATCCGTCACATATGATGTAATATATAGAGGTTATATCAGTACTGGAGCGTTATAAGAGGAGCGGCTGATATCATCACATATGATGTAATATATAGAGGTTATATCAGTACTGGAGCGTTATAAGAGGAGCGGCTGATATCATCACATATGATGTAATATATAGAGATTATATCAGTACTGGAGCGTTATAAGAGGAGCGGCTGATATCATCACATATGATGTAATATATAGGTTATATCAGTACTGGAGCGTTATAAGAGGAGCGGCTGATATCATCACATATGATGTAATATATAGAGGTTATATCAGTACTGGAGCGTTATAAGAGGAGCGGCTGATATCATCACATATGATGTAATATATAGAGGTTATATCAGTACTGGAGTGTTATAAGAGGAGCGGCTGATATCATCACATATGTTGTAATATATAGAGATTATATCAGTACTGGAGCGTTATAAGAGGAGCGGCTGATATCACATATGATGTAATATATAGAGGTTATATCAGTACTGGAGCGTTATAAGAGGAGCGGCTGATATCATCACATATGATGTAATATATAGAGATTATATCAGTACTGGAGCGTTATAAGGGGAGCGGCTGATATCATCACATATGATGTAATATATAGAGGTTATATCAGTACTGGAGCGTTATAAGAGGAGCGGCTGATATCATCACATATGTAATATATAGAGGTTATATCAGTACTGGAGCGTTATAAGAGGAGCGGCTGATATCAGTCACATATGATGTAATATATAGAGATTATATCAGTACTGGAGCGTTATAAGAGGAGCGGCTGATATCATCACATATGTTGTAATATATAGAGATTATATCAGTACTGGAGCGTTATAAGAGAAGCGGCTGATATCACATATGATGTAATATATAGAGATTATATCAGTACTGGAGCGTTATAAGAGGAGAGGATGATATCATCACATATGATGTAATATATAGAGATTATATCAGTACTGGAGCGTTATAAGAGGAGCGGCTGATATCATCACATATGATGTAATATATAGAGGTTATATCAGTACTGGAGCGTTATAAGAGGAGCGGCTGATATCACATATGATGTAATATATAGAGATTATATCAGTACTGGATTGTTATAAGAGGAGCGGCTGATATCATCACATATGATGTAATATATAGAGGTTATATCAGTACTGGAGCGTTATAAGAGGAGCGGCTGATATCATCACATATGATGTAATATATAGAGGTTATATCAGTACTGGAGCGTTATAAGAGGAGCGGCTGATATCACATATGATGTAATATATAGAGGTTATATCAGTACTGGAGCGTTATAAGAGGAGCGGATGATATCACATATGATGTAATATATAGAGATTATATCAGTACTGGAGCGTTATAAGAGGAGCGGCTGATATCATCACATATGATGTAATATATAGAGGTTATATCAGTACTGGAGCGTTATAAAAGGAGCGGATGATATCACATATGATGTAATATAGAGATTATATCAGTACTGGAGCGTTATAAGAGGAGCGGCTGATATCATCACATATGTAATATATAGAGGTTATATCAGTACTGGAGCGTTATAAGAGGAGCGGCTGATATCACATATGATGTAATATATAGAGATTATATCAGTACTGGAGCGTTATAAGAGGAGCGGCTGATATCATCACATATGATGTAATATATAGAGGTTATATCAGTACTGGAGCGTTATAAGAGGAGCGGCTGATATCATCACATATGATGTAATATATAGAGGTTATATAAGTACTGGAGCGTTATAAGAGGAGCGGCTGATATCATCACATATGATGTAATATATAGAGGTTATATCAGTACTGGAGCGTTATAAGAGGAGCGGATGATATCAGTCACATATGATGTAATATATAGAGGTTATATCAGTACTGGAGCGTTATAAGAGGAGCGGCTGATATCAGTCACATGATGTAATATATAGAGATTATATCAGTACTGGAGCGTTATAAGAGGAGCGGATGATATCATCACATATGATGTAATATATAGAGATTATATCAGTACTGGAGCGTTATAAGAGGAGCGGCTGATATCACATATGATGTAATATATAGAGATTATATCAGTACTGGAGCGTTATAAGAGGAGCGGCTGATATCACATATGATGTAATATATAGAGGTTATATCAGTACTGGAGCGTTATAAGAGGAGCGGCTGATATCACATATGATGTAATATATAGAGATTATATCAGTACTGGAGCGTTATAAGAGTCATATATACTTTTCTTACCCAGTTGCAGCAAAGTTGGTCCAGTAAGCAATCATGGCCTCGGCGACGTTCCTGTCCTGGGGTCTGTAGGCCAACTTGTTTACGAATGGTTTCCCGAACATGTACTGGAGGTCTTCTGCATGATCGGCGCCGACCCAGCTGGGGTACACCGGCATACGTGAGGGGTGAGAGAACAGGTAGCTGTATGTCTTGGCGTTCCTAGGATCACAATCATTATTCTAGAGGTCAATACATTGGGTATGATATGATTATATAGAGGTTCTTATACACAGTGATGTGGACCCTGTAATCTTCTGGTATTATATAGAGGTTCTTATACACAGTGATGTGGACCCTGTAATCTTCTGGTATTATATAGAGGTTCTTATACACAGTGATGTGGACCTTGTAATCTTCTGGTATTATATAGAGGTTCTTATACACAGTGATGTGGACCCTGTAATCTTCTGGTATTATATAGAGGTTCTTATACACAGTGATGTGGACCCTGTAATCTTCTGCTATTATATAGAGGTTCTTATACACAGTGATGTGGACCCTGTAATCTTCTGCTATTATATAGAGGTTCTTATACACAGTGATGTGGACCCTGTAATCTTCTGGTATTATATAGAGGTTCTTATACACAGTGATGTGGACCCTGTAATCTTCTGCTGTTATATAGAGGTTCTTATACACAGTGATGTGGACCCTGTAATCTTCTGCTATTATATAGAGGTTCTTATACACAGTGATGTAGACCCTGTAATCTTCTGCTATTATATAGAGGTTCTTATACACAGTGATGTGGACCCTGTAATCTTCTGCTATTATATAGAGGTTCTTATACACAGTGATGTGGACCCTGTAATCTTCTGGTATTATATAGAGGTTCTTATACACAGTGATGTGGACCCTGTAATCTTCTGCTATTATATAGAGGTTCTTATACACAGTGATGTGGACCCTGTAATCTTCTGGTATTATATAGAGGTTCTTATACACAGTGATGTGGACCCTGTAATCTTCTGGTATTATATAGAGGTTCTTATACACAGTGATGTGGACCCTGTAATCTTCTGGTATTATATAGAGGTTCTTATACACAGTGATGTGGACCCTGTAATCTTCTGGTATTATATAGAGGTTCTTATACACAGTGATGTGGACCCTGTAATCTTCTGCTATTATATAGAGGTTCTTATACACAGTGATGTGGACCCTGTAATCTTCTGCTATTATATAGAGGTTCTAATACACAGTGATGTGGACCCTGTAATCTTCTGGTATTATATAGAGGTTCTTATACACAGTGATGTGGACCCTGTAATCTTCTGGTATTATATAGAGGTTCTTATACACAGTGATGTGGACCCTGTAATCTTCTGCTATTATATAGAGGTTCTTATACACAGTGATGTAGACCCTGTAATCTTCTGCTATTATATAGAGGTTCTTATACACAGTGATGTGGACCCTGTAATCTTCTGCTATTATATAGAGGTTCTTATACACAGTGATGTGGACCCTGTAATCTTCTGCTATTATATAGAGGTTCTTATACACAGTGATGTGGACCCTGTAATCTTCTGCTATTATATAGAGGTTCTTATACACAGTGATGTGGACCCTGTAATCTTCTGCTATTATATAGAGGTTCTTATACACAGTGATGTGGACCCTGTAATCTTCTGGTATTATATACAGGTTCTTATACACAGTGATGTGGACCCTGTAATCTTCTGCTATTATATAGAGGTTCTTATACACAGTGATGTGGACCCTGTAATCTTCTGGTATTATATAGAGGTTCTTATACACAGTGATGTGGACCCTGTAATCTTCTGGTATTATATAGAGGTTCTTATACACAGTGATGTGGACCCTGTAATCTTCTGGTATTATATAGAGGTTCTTATACACAGTGATGTGGACCCTGTAATCTTCTGGTATTATATAGAGGTTCTTATACACAGTGATGTGGACCCTGTAATCTTCTGCTATTATATAGAGGTTCTTATACACAGTGATGTGGACCCTGTAATCTTCTGCTATTATATAGAGGTTCTAATACACAGTGATGTGGACCCTGTAATCTTCTGGTATTATATAGAGGTTCTTATACACAGTGATGTGGACCCTGTAATCTTCTGGTATTATATAGAGGTTCTTATACACAGTGATGTGGACCCTGTAATCTTCTGCTATTATATAGAGGTTCTTATACACAGTGATGTAGACCCTGTAATCTTCTGCTATTATATAGAGGTTCTTATACACAGTGATGTGGACCCTGTAATCTTCTGCTATTATATAGAGGTTCTTATACACAGTGATGTGGACCCTGTAATCTTCTGCTATTATATAGAGGTTCTTATACACAGTGATGTGGACCCTGTAATCTTCTGCTATTATATAGAGGTTCTTATACACAGTGATGTGGACCCTGTAATCTTCTGCTATTATATAGAGGTTCTTATACACAGTGATGTGGACCCTGTAATCTTCTGGTATTATATACAGGTTCTTATACACAGTGATGTGGACCCTGTAATCTTCTGCTATTATATAGAGGTTCTTATACACAGTGATGTGGACCCTGTAATCTTCTGGTATTATATAGAGGTTCTTATACACAGTGATGTGGACCCTGTAATCTTCTGGTATTATATAGAGGTTCTAATACACAGTGATGTGGACCCTGTAATCTTCTGGTATTATATAGAGGTTCTTATACACAGTGATGTGGACCCTGTAATCTTCTGGTATTATACATCCTGTAGGACTGTGGTATATACCCCGAGGGTCCCGTGGCCCCCATATGTAGTAGTGCAGACACTTACTTGGCGTGCATGTAGTGAAGAGCGAGCGCCTCCTGTGTGGGCACAAGGAAGATGTAGTCGGTCTCGATGTCGACCACGGTTTTCTTTATGGCCTCCTGATCAGGATTGGTTCCCCAGCTGTCTGTATACAGGTTATAGGCCATGTCCAGGGCAGACGCCCCCTTAGCCAGCGTCATCCCTTCCACCAACTTGTGCACCTCCTCCCTGTAAGACAATATCTGACCGATCAGCGGTCACTGTATGATGGAATCACTAATCCCTATGATGATCACTATACATGTGTGATGGAATCACTATGATGATCACTATACACATGTGATGGAATCTCTATGATGATCACTTTACATGTGTGATGGAATCTCTATGATGATCACTATACATGTGTGATGGAATCTCTATGATGATCACTATACATGTGTGATGGAATCTCTATGATGATCACTATACATGTGTGATGGAATCTCTATGATGATCACTATACACGTCAGATGGAATAACTATGATGATCACTATACATGTGTGATGGAATCTCTATGATGATCACTATACATGTGTGATGGAATCTCTATGATGATCACTATACATGTGTGATGGAATCTCTATGATGATCACTATACATGTGTGATGGAATCACTATGATGATTACTATACACGTCAGACGGAATCACTATGATGATCACTATACATGTGTGATGGAATCTCTATGATGATCACTATACATGTGTGATGGAATCTCTATGATGATCACTATACATGTGTGATGGAATCTCTATGATGATCACTATACACGTCAGACGGAATCACTATGATGATCACTATACATGTGTGATGGAATCTCTATCATGATCACTATACACGTCAGACGGAATCACTATGATGATCACTATACACGTCAGATGGAATCACTATGATGATCACTATACACGTCAGATGGAATCACTATGATGATCACTATACACGTCAGACGGAATCACTATGATGATCACTATACATGTGTGATGGAATCTCTATGATGATCACTATACATGTGTGATGGAATCTCTATGATGATCACTATACATGTGTGATGGAATCTCTATGATGATCACTATACATGTGTGATGGAATCTCTATGATGATCACTATACACGTCAGACGGAATCACTATGATGATCACTATACATGTGTGATGGAATCACTATGATGATCACTATACATGTGTGATGGAATCCCTATGATGATCACTATACACGTCAGACGGAATCACTATGATGATCACTATACATGTGTGATGGAATCCCTATGATGATCACTATACACGTCAGACGGAATCACTATGATGATCACTATACATGTGTGATGGAATCACTATGATGATCACTATACATGTGTGATGGAATCTCTATGATGATCACTATACACGTGTGATTTATACGTGGCTGATTCCACCTTTCCTAATGGACATTGATATTAATGTTAATCTCAGACAGGACACTCACGCTGTGACCCTCTGGAGGGGTCGGTTAATGTCAGGTACATCAATGCCAGCAAAAAGATGGCCGTCCATGTTGTTGACTCCGGCCAGATAGTCCACATTGGCGGCGTTGTCAAAAAGGTTTCTGGGCTCATCAGGAATAAAGTCTCCATCGATGACCGGAGAGAAGGCCAAATAGTGAACCAAGGGGTCTGTAAGGAGGAAGGAAGGAGGAATCCATGAAAGGGGAAACTGTGTGTACTACACTATAGAGGGCGCTATATGTTCTATGTCAGCGTGTCACTATCCTGTACCCCTAGTGTCAGCGAGTCACTATCCTGTACCCCCAGTGTCACTATCCTGTACCCCCAGTGTCAGCGTGTCACTATCCTGTACCCCCAGTGTGAGCGTGTCACTATCCTGTACCCCCAGTGTGAGCGTGTCACTATCCTGTACCCCCAGTGTGAGCGTGTCACTATCCTGTACCCCCAGTGTCAGCGTGTCACTATCCTGTACCCCCAGTGTCAGCGTGTCACTATCCTGTACCCCCAGTGTGAGCGTGTCACTATCCTGTACCCCCAGTGTCAGCGTGTCACTATCCTGTACCCCCAGTGTCAGCGTGTCATTATCCTGTACCCCCAGTGTCAGCGTGTCATTATCCTGTACCCCCAGTGTCAGCGTGTCACTATCCTGTACCCCCAGTGTCAGCGTGTCACTATCCTGTACCCCCAGTGTCAGCGTGTCACTATCCTGTACCCCCAGTGTGAGCGTGTCACTATCCTGTACCCCCAGTGTCAGCGTGTCACTATCCTGTACCCCCAGTGTGAGCGTGTCACTATCCTGTACCCCCAGTGTCAGCGTGTCACTATCCTGTACCCCCAGTGTCAGCGTGTCATTATCCTGTACCCCCAGTGTCAGCGTGTCATTATCCTGTACCCCCAGTGTCAGCGTGTCACTATCCTGTACCCCCAGTGTGAGCGTGTCACTATCCTGTACCCCCAGTGTCAGCGTGTCACTATCCTGTACCCCCAGTGTCACTATCCTGTACCCCCAGTGTCAGCGTGTCACTATCTGGTACCCCCAGTATCAGCGTGTCACTATCCTGTACCCCCAGTGTCAGCGTGTCACTATCCTGTACCCCCAGTGTCAGCGTGTCACTATCCTGTACCCCCAGTGTCAGCGTGTCACTATCCTGTACCCCCAGTGTCAGCGTGTCACTATCCTGTACCCCCAGTGTCAGCGTGTCATTATCCTGTACCCCCAGTGTCAGCGTGTCACTATCCTGTACCCCCAGTGTCAGCGTGTCATTATCCTGTACCCCCAGTGTCAGCGTGTCACTATCCTGTACCCCCAGTGTCACCGTGTCACTATCCTGTACCCCCAGTGTGAGCGTGTCACTATCCTGTACCCCCAGTGTGAGCGTGTCACTATCCTGTACCCCCAGTGTCACTATCCTGTACCCCCAGTGTCAGCGTGTCACTATCCTGTACCCCCAGTGTCAGCGTGTCACTATCCTGTACCCCCAGTGTCAGCGTGTCACTATCCTGTACCCCCAGTGTCAGCGTGTCACTATCCTGTACCCCCAGTGTCAGCGTGTCACTATCCTGTACCCCCAGTGTCAGCGTGTCATTATCCTGTACCCCCAGTGTCAGCGTGTCACTATCCTGTACCCCCAGTGTCACCGTGTCACTATCCTGTACCCCCAGTGTGAGCGTGTCACTATCCTGTACCCCCAGTGTGAGCGTGTCACTATCCTGTACCCCCAGTGTCAGCGTGTCACTATCCTGTACCCCCAGTGTCAGCGTGTCACTATCCTGTACCCCCAGTGTCAGCGTGTCACTATCCTGTACCCCCAGTGTCAGTGTGTCACTATCCTGTACCCCCAGTGTCACTGTGTCACTATCCTGTACCCCCAGTGTCAGCGTGTCACTATCCTGTACCCCCAGTGTCAGCGTGTCACTATCCTGTACCCCCAGTGTCAGCGTGTCACTATCCTGTACCCCCAGTGTCAGCGTGTCACTATCTGGTACCCCCAGTGTCAGCGTGTCACTATCCTGTACCCCCAGTGTCAGCGTGTCACTATCCTGTACCCCCAGTGTCAGCGTGTCATTATCCTGTACCCCCAGTGTCAGCGTGTCACTATCCTGTACCCCCAGTGTCAGCGTGTCACTATCCTGTACCCCCAGTGTCAGCGTGTCACTATCCTGTACCCCCAGTGTCACCGTGTCACTATCCTGTACCCCCAGTGTCACCGTGTCACTATCCTGTACCCCCAGTGTCAGCGTGTCACTATCCTGTACCCCCAGTGTCAGCGTGTCACTATCCTGTACCCCCAGTGTCATTATCCTGTACCCCCAGTGTCAGCGTGTCACTATCCTGTACCCCCAGTGTCAGCGTGTCATTATCCTGTACCCCCAGTGTCAGCGTGTCACTATCCTGTACCCCCAGTGTCAGCGTGTCACTATCCTGTACCCCCAGTGTCAGCGTGTCACTATCCTGTACCCCCAGTGTCAGCGTGTCACTATCCTGTACCCCCAGTGTCAGCGTGTCACTATCCTGTACCCCCAGTGTCAGCGTGTCACTATCCTGTACCCCCAGTGTCAGCGTGTCACTATCCTGTACCCCCAGTGTCAGCGTGTCACTATCCTGTACCCCCAGTGTCAGCGTGTCACTATCCTGTACCCCCAGTGTCAGCGTGTCACTATCCTGTACCCCCAGTGTCAGCGTGTCACTATCCTGTACCCCCAGTGTCAGCGTGTCACTATCCTGTACCCCCAGTGTCAGCGTGTCACTATCCTGTACCCCCAGTGTCAGCGTGTCACTATCCTGTACCCCCAGTGTCAGCGTGTCACTATCCTGTACCCCCAGTGTCAGCGTGTCACTATCCTGTACCCCCAGTGTCAGCGTTTCACTATCCTGTACCCCCAGTGTCAGCGTGTCATTATCCTGTACCCCCAGTGTCAGCGTGTCACTATCCTGTACCCCCAGTGTCAGCGTTTCACTATCCTGTACCCCCAGTGTCAGCGTGTCATTATCCTGTACCCCCAGTATCAGCGTGTCACTATCCTGTACCCCCAGTGTCAGCGTTTCATTATCCTGTACCCCCAGTGTCAGCGTGTCACTATCCTGTACCCCCAGTGTCAGCGTGTCACTATCCTGTACCCCCAGTGTCAGCGTGTCACTATCTGGTACCCCCAGTGTCAGCGTGTCACTATCCTGTACCCCCAGTGTCAGCATTTCATTATCCTGTACCCCCAGTGTCAGCGTGTCACTATCCTGTACCCCCAGTGTCAGCGTGTCACTATCCTGTACCCCCAGTGTCAGCGTTTCATTATCCTGTACCCCCAGTGTCAGCGTGTCACTATCCTGTACCCCCAGTGTCAGCGTGTCACTATCCTGTACCCCCAGTGTCAGCGTGTCACTATCCTGTACCCCCAGTGTCAGCGTTTCATTATCCTGTACCCCCAGTGTCAGCGTGTCACTATCCTGTACCCCCAGTGTTAGCGTGTCACTATCCTGTACCCCCAGTGTCAGCGTTTCATTATCCTGTACCCCCAGTGTCAGCGTGTCACTATCCTGTACCCCCAGTGTCAGCGTGTCACTATCCTGTACCCCCAGTGTCAGCATTTCATTATCCTGTACCCCCAGTGTCAGCGTGTCACTATCCTGTACCCCCAGTGTCAGCGTGTCACTATCCTGTACCCCTAGTGTCAGCGTGTCACTATCCTGTACCCCCAGTGTCAGCGTGTCACTATCCTGTACCCCCAGTGTCAGCGTGTCACTATCCTGTACCCCTAGTGTCAGCGTGTCACTATCCTGTACCCCCAGTGTCAGCGTGTCACTATCCTGTACCCCCAGTGTCAGCGTGTCACTATCCTGTACCCCCAGTGTCAGCGTGTCACTATCCTGTACCCCCAGTGTCACTATCCTGTACCCCCAGTGTCAGCGTGTCACTATCCTGTACCCCCAGTGTCAGCGTGTCACCATCCTGTACCCCCAGTGTCAGCGTGTCACTATCCTGTACCCCCAGTGTCAGCGTGTCACTATCCTGTACCCCCAGTGTCAGCGTGTCACCATCCTGTACCCCCAGTGTCAGCGTGTCACTATCCTGTACCCCCAGTGTCACCGTGTCACTATCCTGTACCCCCAGTGTCAGCGTGTCACTATCCTGTACCCCCAGTGTCAGCGTGTCACTATCCTGTACCCCCAGTGTCACCGTGTCACTATCCTGTACCCCCAGTGTCAGTGTGTCACTATCCTGTACCCCCAGTGTCAGCGTGTCACTATCCTGTACCCCCAGTGTCAGCGTGTCACTATCCTGTACCCCCAGTGTCAGCGTGTCACTATCCTGTACCCCCAGTGTCAGCGTGTCACTATCCTATACCCCCAGTGTCAGCGTGTCACTATCCTGTACCCCCAGTGTCAGCGTGTCACTATCCTATTACGTTACATATATGTCATGGGTGTCAGGATGTGAATACTAAATCTATGGCGTCTATTCTCACAATCTAGGTTGCTCAGCGCCAGTTGATAAGCCAAGGTGATGGCCTTCGGATCGGTCTGCTTCAGGCAGCTCGCCAGGGACGCGGTGTCATTCACAGGGCACCCCACCCGTGTAGCCACCTGTAATAGGAGACGGAGCAGAAAATATTATTATGGGAACGGGGACATCAGAAACTAATAATTTTAATAATGATGATGATAATAATGATACTGATAATAATAATAATGATGATAATAATAATAAAAAATTATAATATTAACAATAATAATGAGTATATTTACAATAATAATAATAAGAATAATAATGGTTATTATATTATAAAGATAATAATAATGACAACAATAAGAATAATAAGAACAACAATTATAATAATGATAATCTAATAATGATATAATAATAAAAATAATGCTAATAATAATATTGATGATGATAGTAACAATGCTAATAATAATAATAATAATGATTAATTCAGGTAGAAAAAACAGACATGGTGCACATCTACAATCTTGTATAATGATCTATTTGCTTCTCAGCATAATATCAAAAACTAACAGGTTGTTATTATACATTTTTGATCAAAAAGTACAAGCCCACTCGCCACGTCAAGGCCACCTATTTAGAGTGGGTCCCTAACGTCCCTAGCATAAAATGGCGCAGCACCGGGCGGCGACCACCACTGCCGCGACACCAGTGCCCACAGGGGGGGGGGGGGGGGGGATGACCCACTGGCAGAGCGGCCCCAATGCCTCTCAAACCAGTCTATGGGTCGCACAACCCCCCCCCCCCCCCCCGCAGACACGGCGCCACGGGCAGCAACGGACACCGCACAGCACCACACCAGTGTGAACAAGGTGTAATAGCTGCTAGGAAAGAAATGGCCCTAGTGTGGCTAATTACCACCTATATAGGTTTGGGCTGAGGGGGTGGGGAAGAGTGCAGCACATGTTCAAACAAAAAAAAAGAGGGGATAGAAATCACAGTGTGAATTCAGGTAGAAAAACAGACATGGTCGCACATCTACAATCTTGTATAATGATCTGATTGCTTCTCAGCACAATATCAAAAACTAACAGGTTGTTATTATACATTTTTGAACAAAAAGTACAAGCCCACTCGCCACGTCAAGGCCACCTATTCAGAGTGGGTCCCACCCCCTCAGCCCAACCCTATATAAGTAGTAATTAGCTACACAAGGGCCATTTCACTCCTAGCAGCCTCCCAGTCTGACTGGGAGCACATGGTAAGTGAGCGATTACACCTTGTTCACACTGGTGTGGTGCTGTGCGGCGTCCGTTACTGCCGTGGCGCCGTGCCTGCGGGGGGGTGCGGCCCATAGACTGGTTTGAGTGACATTGGGGCCGCTCTGCCAGTGGGTCATCCCCCCCCCCCCCCCCCCGTGGGCACTGGTGTCGCGGCGGTGGTGGTCGCCACCCAGTGCTACGCCATTTTATGCTAGGGGCATTTGGGACCCACTCTAAATAGGTGGCCTTGATGTGGCGAGTGGGCTTGTACTTTTTGATCAAAAATGTATAATAACAACCTGTTAGTTTTTGATATTGTGCTGAGAAGCAATCAGATCATTATACAAGATTGTAGATGTGCGACCATGTCTGTTTTCTACCTGAATTCACATAATAATGATGATAATGATGATAATAATAATGACAATAATAATAATAATGAAAATAATAATGATGATAATAATAATGACAATAATAATAATAATGAAAATAATAATGATGATAATAATAAGGAAAATAATAATGATGATGATGATGATATAATGATGATGATGATATAATGATGATATAATGATGATGATGATGATGATATAATGATGATATAATGATGATGATGATGATATGATGATGATATAATGATGATGATGATATAATGATGATGATGATGATATAATGATGATGATGATATAATGATGATATAATGATGATGATGATGATGATATAATGATGATATAATGATGATGATGATGATATGATGATGATATAATGATGATGATGATATAATGATGATGATGATGATATAATGATGATGATGATATAATGATGATATAATGATGATGATGAAGATGATATAATGATGATATAATGATGATGATGATATAATGATGATATAATGATGATGATGAAGATGATATAATGATGATATAATGATGATGATGATGATATGATGATGATATAATGATGATGATGATATAATGATGATATAATGATATAATAATGATGATGATGATGATGATATAATGATGATATAATGATATAATGATGATGATGATGATATGATGATGATGATGATGATGATATAAGATGATATAATGATGATGATGATATAATGATAATATAATGATGATGATGATATAATGATGATATGATGATGATGATGATGATATAATGATGATGATGATGATATAATGATGATGATGATGATGATGATGATATAATGATGATATGATGATGATGATGATGATATGATGATGATGATGATGATATAATGATGATGATGATGATATAATGATGATGATGATGATGATGATGATGATGATATAATGATGATATGATGATGATGATGATGATATAATGATGATGATGATGATATAATGATGATGATGATGATATAATGATGATATGATGATGATAATAATCACAATAATGTTAATAATAATCAATCTCAGCTGTATCCTGGAGAATGTACTGAATGACAAGATTGACATAATGTGACTGAATATGCATTTACCTGTTTGGCCCAGATGAGAGGATCCCGCTCTATAGCCCAGGGGCACAGTCCGACCCCGCTCTGACTGATCGCCCGCTTGATGATTCCCACATTGTAAGGAGTCAGTGTCTGTAGATGGGAAAACAAGGTGAGACGTCTGATCCCAGAACAAAGATCCACACAGCTTTATATACAGGGGGGCAAAAAAGTATTTAGTCAGCCACCAATTGTACAAGTTCTCCTCCTTATAAAGATGAGGCTGTAATTATCATCATAGGTTATAACCTCAACTATGAGAGACAGAATGAGAAAAAAATCCATAAAATCACATTGTCTGATTATTAAAGAATTTATTTGCAAATGATGGTGGAAAATAAGTATTTGGTCACCTACAAACAGTAAAGATTTCTGTCTCACAGACCTGTAACTTCTTCTGTAAGAGTCTCCTCTGTCCTCCACTTGTTACCTGTATTAATGGCTCCTCTGTGAACTTGTTATCAGTATAAAAGACACCTGTCCACAATCTCAAACAGTCACACTCCAATCTCCACTATGGCCAAGACCAAAGAGCTGTCAAAGGACACCAGAAACAAAATTATAGACCTGCACCAGGCTGGGAAGACTGAATCTGCAATAGGCAAGCAGCTTGGTGTGAAGAAATCAACTGTGGGAGCAATTATTAGAAGATGAAAGACATACAAGACCACCGATAATCTCCCTCCACAAGATCTCACCCCGTGGTGTCAAAATGATCACAAGAACAGTGAGCAAAAATCCCAGAACCACACGGGGGACCTAGTGAAGGACCTGCAGAGAGCTGGGAGCAAAGTAACAAAGGCTACCATCAGTAATACACTACGCCGCCAGGGACTCAAATCATGCAGTGCCAGACGTGTCCCCCTGCTTAAGCCAGTACATGTCCAGACCTGTCTGAAGTTTGCTAGAGAGCATTTGGATGATCCAGAAGAGGATTGGGAGAATGTCATATGGTCAGATGAAACCAAAGAAGAACTTTTTGGTAAAAACTCAACTCGTCGTGTCTGCAAAGGGACCAGGACAACTGATCCGTGTAAAGTAAATAATAAATGGGCCATGTATCAAGAGATTTTGAGTGAAAACCTCCTTCCATCAACAAGGGCAATGAAGAGGACACGTGGCTGGGTCTTTCAGCATGACAATGATCTCAAACACACCGTCCGGGCAACGAAGGAGTGTCTTTGTAAGAAGCATTTCAAGGTCCTGGAGTGGCCTAGCCAGTCTACAGATCTCAACCCCATAGAAAACCTTTGGAGGGAGTTGAAAGTCCATGACAATGATCTCAAACACACCGTCCGGGCAACGAAGGAGTGTCTTTGTAAGAAGCATTTCAAGGTCCTGGAGTGGCCTAGCCAGTCTACAGATCTCAACCCCATAGAAAACCTTTGGAGGGAGTTGAAAGTCCATGTTGCCCAGCGACAGCCCCAAAACATCACTGCTCTAGAGGAGATCTGCATGGAGGAATGGACCAAAATACCAGCAACAGTGTGTGAGAACCTTGTGAAGACAGAAAACATGTGACCTCTGTCATTACCAACAAAGGGGATGTAACAAAGTATTGAAATGAGCTTTTCTTATTGACCAAATACTTATTTCCCCCATAATTTGCAAATAAATTCTTTAATAATCAGACAATGTGATTTTATGGATTTTTCTCATTCTGTCTCATAGTTGAGGTTATAACCTATGATGACAATTACAGCCTCATCTTTATAAGGGGGAGAACTTGTACAATTGGTGGCTGACTAAATACTTTTTTGCCCCACTGTATAACAGTGTTTCCTAACCAGAGTGTATCCAGCTGTTGCATGCTGGGTAGTTGAAATTTTGCAACAGCTGGAGGCACCCTGGTTGGGAAACATTGTTCCATATGGTTGTGAGATGCTTGTCAGCAACCATTTATGCGTCCTGCATTAAGGACAGATCTTCTGGTAGGGTTTCCCAGCCAGGGTGCCTCCATCTGTTGCAAAACTTCAACTCCCAGCATGCCTGGACACTACAGGCTGCCTGTGCATGCTGGGTGTTGTAGTTATGCAACAGCTGGAGGCACGCCGTATGGGAAACCAAAAGGGAGCAGGCATGTCAGAAGTTGTAATCATGGGGTCTGGCTGAGGAGACCTCCACCGATCACATCTCCTGACGCCTCTATGACATTTATTGTCAAAAAGTTTAGGTAGACTTTAAAGCATATCGGTCAATAGAATAAAATTTTGACAAGTCCTTAACCCCTTAAGGACTCAGCCCATTTTGGCCTTAAGGACTCAGACAATTAAATATTTATGTTTTCATTTTTTCCTCCTCGCCTTCTAAAAATCATAACTCTTTTATATTTTCATCCACAGACTAGTATGAGGGCTTGTTTTTTGCGCGACCAGTTGTCCTTTGTAATGACATCACTCATTATATCATAAAATGTATGGCGCAACCAAAAAACACTATTTTTGTGGGGAAATTAAAACGAAAAACGCAATTTTGCTAATTTTGGAAGGTTTTGTTTTCACGCCGTACAATTTATGGTAAAAATGACATGTGTTCTTTATTCTGAGGGTCAATACGATTAAAATGATACCCATTATTATATACTTTTATATTATTGTTGCGCTTAAAAAAAATCACAAACTTTTTAACCAAATTAGTACGTTTATAATCGCTTTATTTTGATGACCTCTAACTTTTTTATTTTTCCGTATAAGTGGCGGTATGGGGGCTCATTTTTTGCGCCATGATCTGTACTTTTTTTTTATACCACATTTGCATATAAAAAACTTTTAATAAATTTAATAAAATGTATTAAAAAAGTAGGATTTTTTTTTTTCTTTCACGCCGTTCACCGTACGGGATCATTAACATTTTATTTTAATAGTTCGGACATTTACGCACGCGGCGATACCAAATATGTCTATAAAAAATGTTTTTTACGCTTTTTGGGGGTAAAATAGGAAAAAACGGACGTTTTACTTTTTGATTGGGGGAGGGGATTTTTCACTTTTTTTTTACTTTTACATTTTTTTTTACACTTGAATAGTCCCCATAGGGGACTATTCATAGCAATACCACGATTGCTAATACTGATCTGTTCTATGTATAGGACATAGAACAGATCAGTATTATCGGTCATCTCCTGCTCTGGTCTGCTCGATCACAGACCAGAGCAGGAGACGCCGGGAGCCGCACGGAGGAAGGAGAGGGGACCTCCGTGCGGCGTTATGAATGATCGGATCCCCGCAGCAGCGCTGCGGGCGATCCGATCGTTCATTTAAATCGCGAACTGCCGCAGATGCCGGGATCTGTATTGATCCCGGCACCTGAGGGGTTAATGGCGGACGCCCGTGAGATCGCGGGCGTCGGCCATTGCCGGCGGGTCCCTGGCTGCGATCAGCAGCCGGGATCAGCCACGCATGACACGGGCATCGCTTCGATGCCCGCGGTTATGCTTAGGACGTAAATGTACGTCCTGGTGCGTTAAGTACCACCTCACCAGGACGTACATTTACGTCCTGCGTCCTTAAGGGGTTAAAAAGCTTTTAATTGGTCGGGGTCTGAGTGGTTAGACCCCGCCAGATGACGAGAACAAGCCAGGAGAGAAGCGCGAGGCCGGGTGCTTCTCTCCCCACTCTGTGAGACCTGGTGGCCCCTATAGACTTACATTATTAGGCTAAGTTCACACAGTGCAAAATTAGCGAAATGTCTGCCCGGAAAAGACGCACAGACATTTCCGAAATTTGCATGTTCTGCCTGCGACATAACCCCTTGGAAATGCGCTGCCTCTATAGATCGCAACGCATTTCCTAGCGGATTGGAATTTCCATGGTGGAAACATCTGCTGTGTGCGCGGTGCAGCAGAAACCCTTTAAAGGGGTACTCCGCCCCTAGACATTTTATACCCTATCCAAAGGATAGGGGATAAGATGTCTGATCGTGGGGGGCCCGCCACTGGGGATCCCCGCTATCTCGGCTGCGGCACCCAAGACATCCGGTGCACAGAGCGAACTCTGCTCCGTGCTGGATGACTGGCCATGCGGGGTGGAGGCTTGTGATGTCACGGTCACGCCCCACTAGTGACATCACAGCCATGCCCCCTCAATGCAAGTCTATGGGAGGGGGCGTGACATCACGAGCCTCCCGCGCTGCACCTGATGCTCTAAAGCAGTGGTCTCCTGCAGACCTCCAGATGTTGCAAAACTACAATTCCCAGTATACGGCTGTCCGGGCATGCTGGGAGTTGTAGTTTTGCAACATCTGGAGGTCCGCAGATTGGAGACCACAGCTCTAAAGGAATGCCGGGTACAGCAGGGAGATCGTGGGGGTCCCCAGTGGCGGGACCCCTGTTATCAGACATCTTATCCCCTATCCTTTGGATAGGGGTTAAAGGGGTATTCCAGGAAAAAACTTTTTTTTATATATCAACTGGCTCCAGAAAGTTAAACAGATTTGTAAATTACTTTTATTAAGAAATCTTAATCCTTTCAGTACTTATGAGCTTCTGAAGTTAAGGTTGTTCTTTTCTGTCTAAGTGCTCTCTGATGACCCCTGTCTCGGGAAACGCCCAGTTTAGAAGAGGTTTGCTATGGGGATTTGCTTCTAAACTGGGCGGTTCCCGAGACAGGTGTCATCAGAGAGCACTTAGACAGAAAAGAACAACCTTAACTTCAGAAGCTCATAAGTACTGAAAGGATTAAGATTTTTTTAATAGAAGTCATTTTCAAATCTGTTTAACTTTCTGGAGCCAGTTGATATATAAAAAAAAAGTAGTTTCCTGGATAACCCCTTTAAGATGACTAGGGGCGGAGTACTCCTTTAAATCAATAACTGGAAGAGAACATACTAAGTGCGCAATTCTCCCAGCTCGTTCTCATGCACAGACCCCGAGCGATCAAAACTTTTCATGTATCTCTACAATGTATCATGTATCAGCGTCCATTTAATACCTGCAGGGAAACACTGGCGGCTCCAGCCGACTCCCCAAAGATGGTGATGTTTTCGGGGTCTCCTCCGAAGGCAGCGATGTTCCTCTTTACCCAGGCGATGGCCATGTGCTGATCCCACAGACCGTAGTTTCCTGGGTACAATGTAAAGAGATGTGAATAAGAAATCATTGCATCATACAGACAGCACATTGTTGTGAATGGGCGCCGTGCAATGCCTACTTTCTCCTGTGGTGGCGCTGTAGCAGATCTGAACACTTACTACCATGTTTCCTGACAGATTAGAGCTGATGGAGGATCTGCGGAGGATCCCAGTAGGGGAAACATCATGAACAGCTTATAGTTAAGAGATACTTCTAACAAGAAGGGATTGTCTACAGCGGAGGACCCCTTTAAAAAGGTCTTACCGGGGGCGTTGGCGTCTCCAGTGCTGAGGAATCCAAGAGGCCCCACGCGGTAGTTGAAGGTCACAACGATGACTTTGCCGCGGAGCGCCAGCTCTTCTCCGTCATACAGGAAGTTGTCAAAGAAGTTGGCTCCTTGTCCGCCTCCGAGTAAATACCCCCCACCGTAAATCCAGACCATGACGGGTAACTTTGTTGACACTAAATGTAAGAGGAACACAGGGGAAAATTATAGATTATCCATTCCGAAATACATTCTCAAATCAGACCAGAATATAAGATGGTGTAAATCCAACCAGGGTGTCTCCAGCTGTTGCATAACTACAACTCCCAGCATTCCCGGACAGCCTTTGGCTGCATATAGTAGTATATGTGCCCCCACACATTAGCTAGGCCTCTCTAAGCTCCCATATAGTAATTAGGCCCCTCTAAAGTTGTTGGTCCCCTCTGTGCCCCTATATAGTAATTAGGCCCCCCCTGTGCCCCCATATAGTAGATAGGACCCTCTGTGTCCCTATATAGTAATTAGGCCCCTAAGCCCCTATATAGTAGATAGCCCCCATATAGTAGTTAGTCCCCTCTGAGCCCCCATATAGTAGTTAGTCCCCTCTGAGCCCCCATATAGTAGTTAGTCCCCTCTGAGCCCCCATATAGTAGTTAGTCCCCTCTGAGCCCCCATATAGTAGTTAGTCTCCTCTGAGCCCCCATATAGTATTTAGTCCCCTCTGAGCCCCCATATAGTAGTTAGGCCCCACTGAGCCCCCGTATAGAAATTAGGCACATCTACTATATGGGGGCTCAGAGGGGCCTAACTACTATATGGGAGCTATCTACTATATAGAGGCACAGAGGTGCCTAATTATAGTGCCTCTATATAGTAGATAGCTCCCATATAGTAGTTAGGCCCCTCTGAGCCCCCATATAGTAGATGTGCCTAATTTCTATATGGGGGCTCAGAGCGGACTAACTACTATATGGGGGCTCAGAGGGGACTAACTACTATAGGGGGGCTCAGAGGGGACTAACTACTATATGGGGGCTCAGAGGGGACTAACTACTATATGGGGGCTCAGAGGGGACTAACTACTATAGGGGGGTTGTCTACTATATAGGGTTCAGAGGTGCTTATATACTATATAGGGGCTCAGGGGCCTAATTACTATATAGGGACACAGAGGGTCCTAACTACTATATGGGGGCACAGGGGGGACCTAATTTCTATATAGGGTCTCAGAGGTGCCTAATTACTATATAGGGACACAGAGGGGCCTCTCTGAGCCCCTGTATAGTAGTTTGGTCCCTCTGTGGCCAGGCAGAAGATGAAGCAGGTCTGATGCTTGTCCATATAACAAGAACAGCATGCCTTTGGCTGTCCGGACACTCTAGTAGTTGTAGTTTTGCAACAGCTGGAGGCACCCTGCTTGGTAAACACTGCTATAGAATGTGCACAGAACATTCTCTTCTGAGATGCATTGTGGGAGATATATTCCGTACCAAGCCCGGCTGATGGAGAGAATACCTCAGAAAGCTGTGAAGCAGAGCATTATGGGAGCTTTATACTATCTGCTTAAGCAAAGCTGCATGATGTCTATAAATGGTGTCAAACATGATGTCACTGCAGCTTTGCTGACATCATGATGGGACGAGGGCTACAATTAGAGACTATTCGGGGGAGGGTAAACAAAAGATCAGTGATCTCCAAAGTCTGTCTCTACACTACAACACCCAGCAGGCAATGACAAATGGGACAAGAGATTAACCTGTACGGATGGCTGGAATATATACAAGATATGGAGTTCTCCAGCCTATGCAAAACTACAACTCCCAGCATTACCCAACAGTCTTATGGCTCTCTGGCCTATGCATAACTACAACTCCCAGCATGCCCCAACAGTCTTATGGCTCTCCAGCTTATGCAAAACTACATCTCTCAGCATGCCCCAACAGTCTTATGGTTCTCCATCTTATACAAAACTACAACTCCCAGCATGCCCTGACAGCCATTCAGACGTCAGGGGGATGCTGGGAGTTGTAATGTTGCGATGACTGGAGAGACAGACGCACAAACGGACAACTCACAGCACTGACCTGACTTTTTGGCCTGGGGGACCCACATGTTCAGGTACAGACAGTCCATTTCTCCCCGGACATCGTTCTGCAGCAGGTTCGCCTGCATACAGCGCGGTTTGTAATCTGTGGCTTTCAAGGTTCCTGCAAAAGAAGTCACTTATGAAAAAAATAGCGGGTTTTAGCCTTGGCCTTTTTTTTCTTTGTTTTTTTTTTCCCTGTTATTTTATCATGGCAAGTCATGTGATTCTTTCATCCTTAAAGGGGTACTCCTAGGGGATAAGGTGTCTGATTGTGGCGGTCCTGCCGGTGATATCAAGCCATGCCCCCTCCATTCATGTCTATGGGAGGGGGAGTGACAACACACATAGGGTGTGTGCTGTGTTAGTGAAATAATACTGTTATGCAGTATGACATGCAGATTACAGGCATCACTATTAGAATCACTGCCGCAGAGCGTCTGGATGTGGCAGCAGGGAGACCATATGGCGTCAAAATTGAAGAGATTAAAGAGATTTTTTTAAATGTAATTTTTATTTTATTTAATTTGAATTTGTTTGAATTTATTAAATTTTTTTGAGGACCCATTCTGGTGAGTACGCTTAAAACAGTATTTGTCTAGAACAGCAGCAGGAGATTACTTTTGGCTGGCCTTTCACAGTAACAAGTCCCTTGAGACTTTAACAGGAACAAAATTGTACACAGCTTAGATGTACGCACAGGTTACACTTAATATAGGAAAATATGCTTTAGTGCTCTGCACACCCTAACTGTCTGGCTACTATTAGCTTTTCAGTTGTTGTACACACCAGTGCTGCAGCACACAGTCGCTGTGTACTACACCCACAATTGCACTCTCTCAATCTCTCTCCCTTCCTTATCAGGGCTTCTAGGCCGGATTTGGGCTTGAGGTGAATCGCTGCTGTAAAAAAGCTTTTATGTGCAACACACACTGCTGTCTGTCCCTCTCTCTCTGCAATAGAACGCTGATGTGAGTGGTCGCAAGATGGCTGCCGATTATATAGGGCTGTGACATCACAGGGGTGACTGGCTGCTGATAGGCTGCATGCTGCATGTGATTCAGGGTCATCCCGCCGACCCTTGTTCCTGCCTTCCCAGGATTCCTTGCCCCATGTCCTCAGATGTGGATCCGCCATTTTAGATGCCCGGCCCCTGGAGCCTGGACAGCACTAAATAGAGTTTAAAGGGGTACTCCGCCCCTAGCATCTTATCCCCTATCCAAAGGATAGAGGATAAGATGTCAGATCGCCGGGGTCCCGCTGCTGGGGACCCCTGGGATCTCCGCTGCCACACCCCGCTATCATTACTGCACAGAGGTAACTCGCTCCATGTGTAATGACGGGCGATACAGGGGCCGGAGCATCGTTACGTCACAGCTCCGCCCCTCGTGATGTCACGGCCCGCCCCCTCAATTACAAGTCTATGGGAGGGGGCGTGGCGGCCATCATGCCCCCTCCCATAGACTTGCATTAAGGGTGCGGAGCCGTGACGTCACGATGATCTGGCCCCTGTATCGCCGGTCATTACGCACGGAGTACCCCTTTAATGAAGCGAATCGCGCCGATATTCGCATTCGTTATGAATAAAATTTTTCCTGAAATTCGGAACTAATTTGGATTCGTCAGATTCGATTCGCTCATCCCTAGTGAAAATCATGGAATTTTGTATTTTTTTTTTATTTTACTGTGATTTAGTAAAATTAAGAAAAATTAATTTATATAAATTTATATAAATTTAAGTGTGAACATAAAACATAAACACCTATATTGGGATTATAGGACAAATAATGTTTTTCTAATGGTGATATTTCTCTAAAAAAAAACGCACTTTGAGTAAGAAAACGCGTCAAAACTGCACATGATGTGAACTGACACCAATCCATGCGAGTCTAAGGAGTTCACCTGAGTGACCTCCAGCGGCAGCAGCATAATAAGATGAGCAGGTGCAGTGATCAGACTCCACACCCTCCCTCTCTTCAAAGCCAGAGCATTCATGGGAAATGTAGGCAGCGTTAGGAAATCATTTCAGAGGTGGAATTGCATTCTGTATGGGCTGAAAATCCCCATGCCTGCCACATCAGCTAAAACAGGTAAGCACAAAGCATACACAAGAACCTCTACATTATTTTCTTACAATAGTCTATGCTGCATATAAGCAAAAATAAAATCCCAGAGTGCTTCTTTAAACCCTCAGAACTTTACATCCAGTGTTTCCCAACCAGTGTGACTCCAGCTGTTGCAAAACTACAACTCCCAGCATGCCAGGACAGCCGTTGGCTGTCCGGGCATGCTGTGAGTTGTAGGTTTGCAACAGCTGGAGGCACATTGGTTGGGAAATACTGGCCTGCACAGATGCTGTACACACTTAACTCTTACCTGTCCAGCCGGGATGCTTTTCGGGCTTTTCTAGGACCTTAGTGGGAGCAGCGAATGGAATCCCCTTGAAGATATCGATATAATCCGGAGAGATTATGCCAATTTTCTTATTAGTCCCTTCAACAAATCCCCCTTCTGTGTACACTACACCCAGCTGTAAAAAGAAGGTAAATACAAATCCCTTTGTGAGTTCAGTGGATACTCTACGGTGCCACCCATCACATTTATGGTCATGCCTGGTACTGCAGCTTAGTCCCAATAAAGTTAGTAAGCAGACACGGCCCACGGACAAGCGTGGCGCTCTGTGTCTGAGAAGAAAAAAAAAAGCAGAATTCCATTTAAATGTATCAAGATCTCTGCTTCCTGTCAGTGAATAAGTAACATCTTTGAATACATCTAGAATACGAAAAGCGGCAGAGAAGAGTGACGGATGACACACTGTGACGAGTTCAGCAGCTCTTGCAGTTATTCATCCTATCTATGGGCGTTAGGGTTCAATGGCTATCTTAGGCCTTTATATACTAGCCCCTGTCAACAGGGGCTAGTATATAGAGGCCTAAGATCGCTCTTGCAGTTAAACACAATCAGGTTTCCTGCCAATGGATGTAATGTGGAGGAAATTTTACATTCACTGAAGGCAAACAGAGATCTTGAAAGCAAGTTGATAGTTATTGAATACTTAATTAATTAATAATTAAATAAATATTAAATTCAATAAATAAATAAAAAAAATACATTTTAAATAAATAAGTAATATTAAATAAAATAAATATACAATAAATTCAATAAATAAAAGAAATAAATAAAATAAAAGAAAAGAAATACGTTTTAAATAAAATAAAAGAAATAAGTTAAAGAAATAAATAAATAAATGTTACCGTATATAAATAAGTAATATTAAATAAAATAAATATACAATAAATTAAATAAGTAAAGTAAATAAATAAAATAAATAAATTAAAATAAATAAATGTTATATAAATAAGTAATATTAAATAAAATATATAATAAATTAAATAAATAAATAAATGGAAAAAAAATTAAATAAAAAATTATATAAAAAATAAATAAATTAAAAGAAATAAAATTAATTAATTAAATAACTAAATAAGTGCATCTGTAGTGGTGGGATACAGACACAGATTCAGTACAGCGGACTTACTGTTGCAGCATGAGCGGCAACTAAAAGGCTGGAAAAAGCCAAGAAACCGAGCAAGCGTGCCATCATGTCTCCTGGTGTTCTCCCCTCCTGCGGGTCACATCCTGCCGAGTGCACCTATATAAGCCGTCTCACCCTATCTGTCCAGCCCATCATTCTACCCAATGACATTGGCGCCACCGCCAAACAGAGACGATGCCAACGTGTGTGAGACCCCGAGCAGCTGTGTGCCCTCTGTATCTGGATGGGCGCAGGACCCGCTCCTGTGAGGTTGCACCACGTCCAGGCTTCATTAAATTTTCCATTGATAATATTAAGGTTATTATAGAGATATAAAGGGACATTCAGACATCCTATCGTGTCATGCTGTCTGTTGGGCTGGTGTATCTAAGCCTATCATGTGTGACACAGTCTGCTGAGCTGAGTATCTAATCTTAACATACATGATCTATCAGCTGAGTAGACCGTATCTAATCCTATCATGTGTGATACGGTATGTGGAACTTGAGTATCTAATTTTATCACATGTGATACTGTCTCCTGGGCTGTTGTATCTAACCCTATCATGTGCGATACAGTCTGCTGGGCAGTTGTATCTAACCCTATCATGTGTGATACCATCTTCTAGGCTGTTGTATCTAACCCTACATTGTGTGATACCGTCTGCTGGGCTATTGTATCTAACTATCATGTATAACACTGATGGGCTGTTGTATCTAACCCTATCATGTATAACACTGATGGGCTGTTGTATCTAACCCTGTCATGTGTGATACTGTCAGCTGGGCCATTGTATATAACCCTATGATGTGTGATACCGTCTGCTGGGCTGTTGTATCTAACCTTATCATGTATAACACTGATGGGCTGTTGTATCGAATCCTATCATGTGTGATACTGTCAGCTGGGCTGTTGTATCTAACTCTATCATGTGTGATACTGTCAGCTGGGCTGTTGTATCTAACTCTATCATGTGTGATACTGTCAGCTGGGCTGTTGTATCTAACCCTATCATGTGTGATACCGTCTGCTGGGCTGTTGTATCTAACCCTATCATGTGTGATACCGTCTGCTGGGCTGTTGTATCTAACCCTATCATGTGTGATACCGTCTGCTGGGCTGTTGTATCTAACCCTATCATGTGTGATATCGTCTGCTGGGCTGTTGTATCTAACCCTATCATGTGTGATACCGTCTGCTGGGCTGTTGTATCTAACCCTATCACGTGTGATACTGTCAGCTGTGCTGATGTATCTAACCCTATCACGTGTGATACTGTCAGCTGGGCTGTTGTATCTAACCCTATCATGTGTGATACCATCTGCTGGGCTGTTGTATCTAACCCAATCATGCTTGATACTGTTTGCTGAGCCAATGTATCCAAGCTCATCATGTGTGATACATTCTGCTGATTTCACACATATTTTGCACAGGACTATGAACTTTACATTTGTACGATGCCTTTACTTCTAGATGTCAACCTCCCGATCCGGCGCTCTCCTATTCCGGACGCTCGTTCTCGCCCGTCACGCGTTGAATAGGCGATGATGATTGATTGTTCTTCTATTTTAAGCCTCGTTTCTATTTTCGGATGTGGAGAAACAATTAGAGATAGGAATAAAATTAGTAATGGAAATCTTCCCCTGGGACATTTTCAAAGTTTATTAACAAAGGGAACCAGAAAACAGACGAGTAATTACAAAAGGAGCAAAAATAGGGATTTATTTATAGGAAACAGCCGGGAGCCATCATGTATACAAACAATGGGGAGAAAGAACAACAAACCGGCGCCATCTGCTGTCCGCCTGAGGTAGTGCAGCACGAGATGTTCTCATCTAAACGACAAGTGGGAGGATGTTTGTTCAGGTTTTCTGCAATGTTGTGTCCCTTGGCAGTGTTTCCCAACCAGCGTGCCTCCAGCTGTTGCAAAACGACAACCCCTAGCATTCCCGGACAGCCGTTGGCTGTCCGGGCATGCTAGGGGGTTGTTTTGCAACAGCTGGAGGCACGCTGGTTGGGAAACGCTGCCTTGGAATCATCCATGTGTGATTCAAGGTCCCACTAAGCATGTCCTCTCCCGTCTCTTTGTCATGTGAACAAGGCGGCCTCATAATGCAAGTCTATGGTGAGGCAGGAAGGTAAGTGAGCACTTAGTGCGTTCTCTTCCGTTTTTGTGTCATATTACCATTACGGTATTGCGATCTAAGTCTTGGGGGCACCTGTCGTGTCCTCTCCTGGCTCTGGGTCACGTGACCGGAACAGTCTCATAATGTAAGTCTATGGGGGCGAGGTATAGGAGTGCACACTTGGCACAACTTTTTCTGGCTCTGTATCATGTGACCAGGACGGTCTCGTAATGTAAGTCTATGGGGGGGGGAGAGACATGCACGAAGTGCGTGTCAAGGTCCCACTTAGCACGTCCTCTCCCAGCTCTTTGTCAGGTGAACAAGGCAGTCTCATAATGCAAGTCTATGAGGGGAGGCAGGGGAGAGAAGTGCACACTTAGAGCGTCCTCTCCCCTGGCTCTGTGTCATGTGACTGGGAAGGTCTCATAATGTAAGTCTATGGGGGCGGGGGCAGGGGAGAGAAGTGAGCACTTAGCGTGTCCTCTCCCCTGGCTCTCTGTCATGTGACTGGGAAGGTTTCATAATGTAAGTCTATGGGGGGGCAGGGGAGAGAAGTGCACACTTAGCACATCCTCTCGCCTGGCACTGTGTCATGTGACTGGGAAGGTCTCATAATGTAAGTCTATGGGGGGGGTGAGGCGGGGGAGAGAAGTGCGCACTTAGTTAGTGGATCCTCTCCCGGCTCCATGTCACATGACTGGGATGGTCTGATAATGCAAGTCTATGGTAAAGCATGAAGGTAAGTGAAGTGCGATGTAAGTCTATGGGGGGGGGGGGGGGCAAAAGAAGAGCGCACTTGGCATGTCCTCTCCTGACTCTGGGTCACGTGACCGGGACAGTCTCATAATGTAAGTCTATAGGACCTTCCCACTTACATAGACACAGAGCAGGGAGTGAAGTGTGTGCCTGTTGCGCTCCTCTCCGTGCTCTTTATAGTGATTGGTCAGGGTCTGGGCGTGACATTTCCCTAGGACAATGTTTCCCAACCAGGGTGCCTCCAGCTATTGCAAAACTACAACTCCCAGCATGCCCGGACAGCCTTTGGCTGTCCGGGTATGCTGGGAGTTGTAGTTTTGCAATAGCTGGAGGCACGCCGCATATATGTTCCTTAATACACTGCCGAAGAATAAATGTGAACCCAGTGTTAATTATAATAATTAAAATCAGACATTTTCTTTCACTATTTATTTATTTTGCTATAAGATTTAAAATAGTACAAAAAAAAAAAAAATAATACAAAAATATCTACACGGAGAGGCCAGATGTTATATTAATACAGTAAATGTCCAAAAAAACCATATATATACATATTACAACATTATATGAGTGCGGTCAAACTAACAAGAGTAAAAATATATATTTAAGCGCCGTTTGCCTATTCTTTGTGCTTTATCTTCTCGTGTATCAAACCTTCAGTCCGTTCCTCCAAACGCCATAGGAAATCAGTCCATACCTGGAAGCGCCGCTCTCCACCAATAAACCTGAATATACGTAAGATTACAGCAGGAATCCCCATCACACGTAGTCCAGAAGTTCTGTCTCCATCTCGTTCTCGCTTCCTTCAGAAGGATGAAACTCCTCCTCTTCATCTTCCTCTTCTTCTCCAGACTCGTAGGTGAGTGGCTCCTTGTTGTCATTGGGGGCCGAGGGCCCGGTGAACAGAGCTGATAGAAAAAGACAAATATCAGGGCAGTGCCTGGTGATGGCAACAATCTAAAACAGTTTCCCAAGCAGGGTGGCTCCAGCTGTTGTAAAATTACAACTGTATTCCCTTATAATCAATAATATACTATACAGTGCCACCTAGTGGAGGTATATTCTCTTATAATCAATACTATACAGTGCCACCTACTGGAGGTATATTCCCTTATACTCAATGCAATACAGTGCCACCTACTGGAGGTATATTCCCTTATACCCAATGCTATACAGTGCCACCTACTGGAGGTATATTCCCTTATACTCAATGCAATACACTGCCACCTACTGGAGGTATATTCCCTTATACTCAAAGCAATACAGTGCCACCTACTGGAGGTATATTCCCTTACACCCAATGCTATACAGTGCCACCTACTGGAGGTATATTCCCTTATACTCAGTGCTACACAGTGCCACCTACTGGAGGTATATTCCCTTATAATCAATGCTATACAGTGCCACCTACTGGAGGTATATTACCTTATAATCAATGCTATACAGTGCCACATACTGGAGGTATATTCCCTTATAATCAATGCTATACAGTGCCACCTACTGGAGGTATATTCCCTTATACTCAATGCTATACAGTGCCCCCTACTGGAGGTATATTCCCTTATAATCAATGCTATACAGTGCCACCTACTGGAGGTATATTCCCTTATACTCAATGCTATACAGTGCCACCTACTGGAGGTATATTCCCTTATAATCAATGCTATACAGTGCCACCTACTGGAGGTATATTCCCTTATAATCAATGCAATACAGTGCCACCTACTGCAGGTATATTCCCTTATACTCAATGCTACACAGTGCCCCCTACTGGAGTTATATTCCCTTATACCCAATGCTATACAGTGCCACCTACTGGAGGTATATTCCCTTATACCCAATGCTATACAGTGCCACCTACTGGAGGTATATTTCCTTATAATCAATGCTATACAGTGCCACCTACTGGAGGTATATTCTCTTATAATCAATGCAATACACTGCCACCTACTGGAGGTATATTCCCTTATACTCAGTGCTATACACTGCCACCTACTGGAGGTATATTCCCTTATGCTCAGTGCTATACAGTGCCACCTACTGGAGGTATATTCCCTTATACTCAGTGCTATACAGTGCCACCTACTGGAGGTATATTCCCTTATAATCAATGCTATACAGTGCCAACTACTGGAGGTATATTCCCTTATAATCAATGCTATACAGTGCCACATACTGAAGGTATATTCCCTTATACTCAGTGCTATACAGTGCCACCTACTGGAGGTATATTCCCTTATGCTCAGTGCTATACAGTGCCCCCTACTGGAGGTATATTCCCTTATAATCAATGCAATACACTGCCACCTACTGGAGGTATATTCCCTTATACTCAGTGCTATACAGTGCCCCCTACTGGAGGTATATTCCCTTATAATCAATGCAATACACTGCCACCTACTGGAGGTATATTCCCTTATACCCAATGCTATACAGTGCCACCTACTGGAGGTATATTCCCTTATGCTCAGTGCTATACAGTGCCCCCTACTGGAGGTATATTCTCTTATACTCAGTGCTATACAGTGCCCCCTACTGGAGGTATATTCCCTTATAATCAATACTATACAGTGCCACCTATTGGAGGTATATTCCCTTATGCTCAGTGCTATACAGTGCCCCCTACTGGAGGTATATTCCCTTATACTCAATGCTATACAGTGCCACCTACTGGAGGTATATTCCCTTATACTCAATGCTATACAGTGCCACCTACTGGAGGTATATTCCCTTATACTCAATGCTATACAGTGCCACCTACTGGAGGTATATTCCCTTATACTCAATGCTATACAGTGCCA
Source organism: Hyla sarda (assembly GCF_029499605.1). Taxonomy (NCBI): domain Eukaryota; kingdom Metazoa; phylum Chordata; class Amphibia; order Anura; family Hylidae; genus Hyla; species Hyla sarda. The sequence continues at coordinate 5,422,910 of NC_079197.1, read as the reverse complement.
CCTACTGGAGGTATATTCCCTTATACTCAGTGCTATACAGTGCCACCTACTGGAGGTATATTCCCTTATACCCAATGCTATACAGTGCCACCTACTGGAGGTATATTCCCTTATACCCAATGCTATACAGTGCCCCCTACTGGAGGTATATTCCCTTATACCCAATGCTATACAGTGCCCCCTACTGGAGGTATATTCTCTTATACTCAGTGCTATACAGTGCCACCTACTGGAGATATATTCCCTTATACTCAATGCTATACAGTGCCACCTACTGGATATGCCTTTTCTTACAATCAATGCTCTACAGTGCTACAGAATATAAAGAAGAGTTTTGATCTTAAATAACTATAATTATGATAAAGTCTTTTTCCTTGGAGACCACAACAATCCCTTCCTCTGCCGTCTGATTATGAAGATCTCTAGGACCAATTTTCTATGTTTATTTACATGTTTATTTCTTATACGTCTTGTTTGAGTTTAGGTTTATATTATCCGTCCTGTACACAAACTCTTTCTCTTTGGGTCTCATGTATAGATCTGCGTAGGACTTTTACCCAGCGGGGATACAGTTAATTGTTGATTATGCACCATATATCTAATATAAAGTGGTGTATATAGACTTTACACATCTCTCATCTCACCGGGTCTCTTGGAGCGGATGATCTGCTTGATCATTAGGGACATGGAGTCTCGGAGCAGGTCGCTAGTTTTGGGGAGACACCAGCCGTCTCGTTCAGTACATTCAGACTCCACACCGTCGTTCCGCTTGATGATCTCCTGTAGACTAGAGCAAAGTATCCACAGTTACATCGGTTATAAGGGTGATCATAATATTGTATCTGAGCCCCATAAAGTATTGGACCAGTTACACACAGGTTACCTGCTGGGGATGTGTAGGCAACTGTAAATTAACAGGATTCTCTACACTACAGCTTTATCTGCTTTTAACCCCTAAAAGGGCTACTCCGCTGCTAGACATCCTATCCCCTATCCAAAGGATAAGCTGTCTAATCGCGGGGGCCCTGCTACTGAGACCCCTCAGCAGCAAACCGGCATTCTTAAACGCCAGGTTCCTGCGGCAGTGGTTGTGCCGTCACAGCCACACCCACTTGTGCCATCACACCACGCCCCCTCCATTCATGTCTATGGGAAGGGGTGTGTTAGCCACATAGACATGAATGGAGGGGGCGTGGCGTGAAGTCACATTCCCAGTCCCGGAAACCCGGAGGTTTCCAAAACTTGAGATTCAGCACCCGTATAGAAAGCGGGTGCTGCAGGGAGATCGCGGGGGGTCTCAGCAGCGCGGCCCCCCGCGATCAAACATCTTTCCCCCTATCCTTTGGATAGGGGATAAAATGTTTTTGCCCAGAATACCCCTTTAATATTTCCCTATTCTGATCCCTATGACTTTTTATTTTTTGGTGCTGTTTAGGTCATTTTTTGCACTGTGATCTGTTGTTCTTATCGGTACTACTTTTGCGTATATGGGCTTTTTGATGACTTTTTATTCAATTTTTTTCTGGGACGTGATGTGACCAAAAATCTGCAACTTTAATTTTTTTCTTTTTTTTTGTGTGTTTTTACATTACTGTACTTTTTAAAAAAAGCTTTATTTTTTTTTAAATACTTAAGTTTGCATGTTAGTGAAATCGTCCTATTAGCCATAGCTCTAACAGGTTTATGAGTATGGTGGACTGGGGGCGGTGATAATCCGGTAGCACGCTGCATCGGTATCATGGCGCATTGATGATCAACCATGTTTTCCTAACCCTGGTGGATCCCTATAACTACATCCCACATACCTGTCCACATTCAAATCACACAATTGGTAAAACATCTGACGGTATGGCGGTAAGTTCCCTTCCTGGAAAACGTAAACCGCTTCCTGTGATAAGACAAAGGGGGTTATAATCTTAAAATAAAACAAATTAAGATACAGCGGTCAGACACACAATCCATTATAAATCTGGACAACTAAGAAGAAACAGGTCCATTTTTGCTCTAACATGTCGCACAGTAAAATAACATGGCTGCCTGCATCATATATAGTCGCTCTGGATCCTCTAAAGTAGTGTTTCCCAACGTGTGTGCCTCCAGCTGTTGCCAAACTACAACTTCCAGCATTCCCAGACAGTCGACCGCTGTCTGGGCATGCTGAGAATTGTTGTTTTCTAAGAGCTGGAGGCTGTTTCTCAACCAGGGTTTCTTCAACTGTGGCACAACTACAACTTCCAGCATGCCCGGACAGCCGTTGGCTGTCCGGGCATGCTGGAAGTTGTAGTTTTGCAACAGCTGGAGGCTAGAACAGGAACAGCCCTATATACCATCTAGAACAGTGATCCCCAACCTGTGGCTCTCAAGCATTTGCAAGACGGCAACTCCGGACATGCCATGAAAGCCTGTGGCTGTCAATGCATGCTGGGAGTTGTAGTTGTGCAATAGCTAAAGAGCCACAGGTTGGAGGTCACTGATAAAATAGGACCCTCGGAAAGGGCTATACACGACAGCCCTTAGAGGTAAAGAATAAAGATCTTAAAGGATGGCAGAAAGTTATACAGATTTGCAAATTACTTTTATCGAAAAATATTAACCCTTCTAGTATTTATTAGCTTCTGTATGCTCCACATGAAGTTGTGTAGTTCTTTCCAGTCTGACCACAGTGCTCTCTGCTGACACCTCTGTCCATGTCAGGAACTGTCCAGAACAGGAGAGGTTTGCTATGGGGATTTTGCTCCTACTCTGGACAGTTCCTGACATGGACAGAGGTGTCAGCAGAGAACACTGTGGTCAGACTGGAAAGAACTACACAACTTCCTGTGGAGCATACAGCATCTGATAAGTACTGGAAGGATTAAGATTTTTCTATAGAAGTAATTTACAAATCTGTTTAACTTCCTGGTACCAGTTTATTTGAAAACTTTTTTTTTTCTTCTGGAGTACCCCTTTAATTTCACAACAGTTAAAGGGGTACTCCACTGGAAAACATTTATTTTCTAATCACCTGGTGCCAGAAAGTTAAACAGATTTGTAAATTACTTCTATAAAAAAAACGTAATCCTTCCAGTACTTATCAGCTGCTGTTATGATTCACAGGAAGTTCTTTTCAATTTGAATTTCTTTTCTGCCTGACCACAGTGCCCTCTGCTGACACCTCTGTCCATTTTAGGAACTGTCCAGAGTAGGAGCAAATTCCCATAGAAAACCTCTCCTGCTCTGGACAGTTCCTAAAATGGACAGAGGTGTCAGCAGAGAGTACTGTGGTCAGACAGAAAAGAAAGTCAGAAAGAAAAGAACTTCCTGTGGATCATAACAGCAGCTTATAAGTACTGGAAGTATTAAGATTTTTTAATAGAAGTAATTCACAAATCTTTTTTAACTTTCTGGCACCAGTTGATTTAAAAACAAATGTTTTACAATGGAGTACCCCTTTAACAACTAAAGACATAATATTTCCCACACTGCAACAAAAAAAAAGTTTCTATTGTTTATTTATCTTTCCAAAACTTTAAGACCATACAAGAGATGATTGGAGACTTGCCCGGGGTGGCAGCACTCACCTTCAGGCGATATTTGTTAGATGGAAGCTTTTTACCATCTTTTGAACCCAGAGAGCCCAGTCCATGGGTCAGGTCCTGCATGCTGACTGCTTGGGCCACTGAACAAAACACAGAGGGGTGCACATATTTAGTCTGTAAAGTATCAGCAAGGAATAAAAGACAAAGACAGATGATATGCATTTAACGTTACGCCTCTGCATTTACATTGGTTTTCTGCTGAGCTTGCGTTTGTACTGTACAAAGGAAAAATTGATTGGGAGCTCTACAGAATCCTAAACTGAGCATACAGTGATACACATTACCCTATGTGACCAGGACAAAAGAGAAAAAAGAGGATTAAAAACAGTCCTGCTAGGTTAAGGATATGAAGATGAAAGAAAACAAAGAAAAGACAAGGGGATATATGTCCAATAGATTAAATTTCAATTTATTTAAAATATACTAAGATGTCTTCAGCAGGGCCTTTGTTTGTACTGTACACAAGCTGATCTGAACAAGCAGACCTGCAGCAAAGAAACAGAGGATCAACCTTGGGTGTCTGATTAGATAGGAGGTTGATTTCAGAGCATCTCAGACTCAAACGTAGCTTGGGCTTGGTTCACACTCCCTACACTCTTGACCTACTCAATAGAGATCTCCATAGGGGGTCTATTAAAGGAGAACGGTAGTGCAATATAACTTATAGATCACGGGGGGGAAGGGGGGTCCGACCGCTGGGACCGATGTGCTTCAACCCGTTCAGGGTCCCTTCGGTGCAAAAAAAAAAAAAGGCGAATGGACATGGAACAGGAAGGAGTAAAACCCTGGTGTGAACTGAGCCTTAGTCTACGGGTGATGGATGACACTTTTAGGAATCCTTCACAGACTCATGAAGACAGACAAATTAAAATGAGGCCAAAAAAGTGTAACCCCAACCTAACAGTTACTGCGCAGAACAGACCTAAAAAGCAGGTATGGGTAAATGAAACACTACATCCCCCATAATAGGAGATATAGTTTTACTACAGCTGGAGAAACAGGTTGGGAAGCACTAGGGTTGTGAAGGCTTTTATATAAAAAGATGGCTGTAGAGTGACTTACCAGGCTTTTTCAAAGTGATGGGCAAGCTGTAATTGTAAGTGCTGCGTTTGGCTTTGACTGGCATTTCATTTGGGGTGTACCCTGTGTGAGGGAGAAGAGATGGTTAGAAATTATCACGACACCTTAATTCACTTCCATACAGCCCTACGTCCTTTATGGTAGGGTCACACACAGCGCATGCGCAGTGTATTTTATGCTGTGTGAAATCCGTTGCCTATGCGCTATGAGCAGACACACAGGGCTTTCATCGCAGCAGCCTTGTGTGTGCAGTAAGGTTTGGAGGCGGGCCTAGGGTGCCCACGTGACTATGAAGCATGGGGCCGCCTTCAAACCTTACTGCACACACACACAGCTGCGGCGGGGATGAGCCTTGTGTGTCTGCTCATAGCGCATAGGCAGCGTTTATCCCACTGCCTGGTGGATTCTATGCAGTGTGAAATATGCTACGTATTTGATGTGCGTGACCCTACTCTTAAACGATTACTCGCGTGCCCAAGCGTTCTGAACATTTTGTACAGAACGCTTTGAGCGGGCAGCCGTGATCATAACGCACCCTCCATTCATGTCTAGACATGAATGGAGGGGGCGTGGCCATGACTTCATGAGGGGGCATGGCCGTGACGTCACGATCACAGCTGCCCTCTCCAAGTGTTCTGAACAAAATGTTCAGAACGCTGGGGCACGGGAGTACCCCTTTAAGGGTAATTGTCATTAGAAAAAACTGTGTTCTTTTATATCTGGCGTGTTACAGTTTTACAGCATATAAAGGGTTACAGTAATTAAAAAAAAAAAAAAAAACTTTCAATATCTTGCCCACACATGTCAAAAGTTTTGATTGCACCGGGTCAAACAAACACTTGATACCCGCTGCAATTGCTAGTTATATGCCGGGGAAGTTAGGGGAAATGTGCAGCTCATTCCCTGGCTGTCAATCAAATCCGACCTTTTCTCTCAATGCACACTTGTACAGAAAAAAAGGTCGGATCTGCCGGCTGGCCAAGGAGTAGAGAACACTGCTGCTCGCTTCCCCTGCTTAAAACTCGCAATCGCAGCGGGTCTCAGGCGTGAGGGTGACGCAGTGTGACCAAAACTTTTGGCATGTGTGGGTAACATAAAAGTTTTTTTTGTTTTGTTTTTTTAAATGACAGTAAAAAAATATATTTTTATGCTGCAAAAGCAGGACTGATGTAACACGCCGGGTATTAAAGAATACAGTTCATGCCAATGTAAATTCATACTTCAGATAACAGGGAAATGTAAATACCGCTTCAATGGAGAGTTCACGAAGATGTGCTGATCCCCCACTACTTACCGTACTTCATCCCGCAGCGTATCCGGAAATCAAGGACTTGGTAAATTTTAGCTTCTGGATTTTTCCTTGGGTCGTAGCCAAACCGCACCCAAAGACTTCTCCATGGCCCAGTCAACTACAATGAGGAGCAAACACATAGTGAAGGTAGGTGCACGTGATATGCGGTTTTTACATTATCAAGATCAAGGCTGCTATTGGTTACCAAGTATTAGAGTGTAAATTTCGTTTTATTTCATTGAGGTTACACTTACATCCAGCTGCAGCCAGAACTCTGTACTTTGCTTAAAGGGGTACTCCAGAGAAAATAAAATATTTTCAATCCAACTGCTGATAGCAGATTATACAGATTTGTAAATGAATATTAACTATATAAAAATCTTAATCCTTCCAGTACTTATCAGCTGCAGTATGCTTCACAGGAAGTTGTGTAGTTCTTTCCAGTCCACTAGACATGTTAAAGGGGTACTCCGGCTGATTTTTTTTTATTTTTTAATCAACAGGTGTCAGAAAGTTAAACAGATTTGAAAATTACTTCTATTAAAAAAATCTTAATCCTTCCAGAACTTATTAGCTGCTGAATACTACAGAGGAAATTCTTTTCTTTTTGGAACACAGAGCTCTCTGCTGACATCACAAGCACAGTGCTCTCTGTTGACACCTCTGTCCATGTCAGTAACTGTCCAGAGCAGGAGCAAATCCCCCATAGCAAACCTCTCCGACTCTGACATGGACAGAGGTGGCAGCAGAGAGCACTGTGGTCAGACTGGAAAGAACTACACAACTTTCTGTGGAGCATACAGCAGCTAGTAAGTACTGGAAGGATTAAGATTTTTAATAGAAGTCATTTACAAATCTGGATAACTTTCTGGCACCAGTGGATTGGAAAACACTTTTTAGTTTCCCTTTCATATAAATCTTTAAAAAAATTAACACAAATATATTTCCTTTACTCACCATGTAATAGGCAAAATAAGGCAGCAACAACTTGAGCTTATCGGGGTGGATACTAACGTTGGCTTTGATTGCGTTCCGGGACCAAATGGGGCGACAGTTAAAGAGCTGAAGAAAGAGCATAATGATATTGTAAGACTATGACAGATGGTAAACATGGCGTCAAGGGGTCATTCCGCCAATGTAAGAGGTATCATATACACACACAAACAGTATGGCCACTTTATTACCGCCGCCCAGCTAGTAGCATGTTTGTATCCGTTAAAGGGGTACTCCGTGGAAAACACTTTTTTATTTTTTTTTATTTTTTTTAAATCAACTGGTGCCAAATAGTTTAACAGTTTTGTAAATAAATTCTATTTAAAAATCTTAATCCTTCCAGTACTTATCAGCTGCTATATGCCCCGACTGGAAGTTGTTTAGCTCTTTCCAGTCTGACCACAGTGCTCTCTGCTGCCACCTCTGTCCGTGTCAGGAACTGTCCAGAGCAGGAGCAAATCCCCATACCAAACCTATGCTACACTGGACAGTTCCTGGTGTCAGCAGAGAGCACTGTGGTCAGACTGGAAAGAGCTAAACAACTTCCTGTGGGGGCATACAGCAGCTGATAAGTACTGGAAGGATTAAGATTTTTAAATAGAAGTAATTTACAAATCTGTATAACTTTCTGGCACCAGCTGATTTAAAAAAATGAGGTTTCCACCGGAGTACCCCTTTAAACAGTTTCCATTCTATCCTATGTGTGCTGGATCCACTAAACACATCACTAGCCGTAGCGTTTGTCACCCATAGGCTATAATGGCATCTAGGTAACATGCTATGATACAGCTCACTATGTGCCCTTTAAAACAGTGTCTTTCAACCAGGGTGCCTCCAGCTGTTGCAAAACTACAACTCCCAGCATGCACGGACAGCCGTTGGCTGTCCGGGCATGCTGGGTGTTGTAGTTTTGTAACAGCTGGAGGAACCTTGGTTGGAAAACATTGCATTAAAGTGACAAAGAGACATAGGTTTTGACTGGTCAGAGTCTCTGAGACCCCCTACGATCATTACAACAACCCCGGCTAGTCTACCCCAATGACCAGGACTCACTCCAGGTGGCTCCGATCCCTGGATTGTTTGATGGGTCACGGCTCCATATGGGGAAGATCTGATCATGAGAGGCAGCGGGCTCTAATATAGGAGACATTCTTCAAAGATGGCCGACTGCTGGACTCTACTGAGACGACTCCAGAGAAGCACGTATTAAAGGGGTATTCCAGGCCAAAACTTTTTTTTTTTTATATATCAACTGGCTCCGGAAAGTTAAACAGATTTGTAAATTACTTCTATTAAAAAATCTTAATCCTTCCAATAGTTATTAGCCTCTGAAGTTGAGTTATTGTTTTCTGTCTAACTGCTCTCTGATGACTCACATCCCGGGAGCTGTGCAGTTCCTATGGGGATATTCTCCCATCATGCACAGCTCCCGGGACGTGACATCATCATTGAGCAGTTAGACAGAAAACTTCAGAAGCTAATAACTATTGGAAGGATTAAGATTTTTTTAATAGAAGTAATTTACAAATCTGTTTAACTTTCCGGAGCCAGTTGATATATATAAAAAAAGGTTTTGCCTGGAATACCCCTTTAACAGCGTCTTACCTTCTTCATCTCCTGCTCTACTTTCATGTCCATAGAATTGGTGCACAGCTTCTTCCAGTTCTTGACGGCAGCTGGGTGAGGCTGGGTGGGCACCTCTCCATCCTCAAAGTAAACAAATATGGCGTTGTGGGGTCGGCGGGCACGGCTTAAACCAATCAGGTTCTCACTGGACAGATGTGGAGGCTGATAGCCATCCCTAGAAAAAAAAAAGAGAAAAATCAAAAGCTGCAGTGAATAAGTAGAACAGTAGATGGCGCTGCAACGCTATAGGAGTTCATAGGGAACAATGTGCTTGGGTTGAACCTGCACCGTACACCGGGGGTATGAATCTAGGAGCCAGCCAAAAAAAAAATTAGGAGCCAGGATGCCGCACGTCATGTGACGTTACATCATATGAGCAGTCATTACTGCACCTCATCTCCCATGTGTCACAGCCATTACTATTCCTTTATCTCTCCGTGTGTCACAGTCATTAGTGTCCCCTCATATCTCCCTGTGTCACAGTCTCTAGTGTCCCCTCATCTCTATGTCACAGTAATTAGTGTCCCCTCATCTCTCCCTGTCACAGTCTCTAGTGTCCCCTCATCTCTATGTCACAGTAATTAGTGTCCCCTCATATCTCCCTGTGTCACAGTCTCTAGTGTCCCCTCATCTCTATGTCACAGTAATTAGTGTCCCCTCATATCTCCCTGTGTCACAGTCTCTAGTGTCCCCTCATCTCTATGTCACAGTAATTAGTGTCCCCTCATATCTCCCTGTGTCACAGTCATTAGTGTCCCCTCATCTCTATGTCACAGTAATTAGTGTCCCCTAATATCTCCCTGTGTCACAGTCTCTAGTGTCTCCTCATATCTCCGTGTCACAGTCATTAATGTCCCCTCATCTCTCCCTATGTCAAGTCATTACTGTCCCCTCATCTCCATCTGTGTCAGTTATTGGTGTCCCCTCTCTTCTTGCGCCACAGTCATTAGTGTCCCCTCATCTCTCCCTGTGTCAGTCAGTGTCCCCTCATCTCCCCCATGTCACAATCATTAGTGTCCCCTCATCTCTCCCAGTGTTACATTAGTGTCCCGTTATTTCTCCTTACGTGTCATGATCATTAGTGTCCCCTCATGTATTATATTAGTGTCCTCCTCATATCTCCTCACGTGTCACGATCATTAATGTCCTTCTCATCTCCCCTCATTTGCCACATTCATTAGTATCCCCTTTATCTCACTTCATGTGTCACATAATAAATGGCCACCATATTTCCCTCTATCAGTCATTAGTATCCCCTCATCTTCCCCATGTGCCACAGTCATTAGTATCCCCTCATCATCCCCATGTGCCAGTCATTAGTATCCCCTCATCCTCCCCATGTGCCACAGTCATTAGTATCCCCTCATCCTCCCCATGTGCCAGTCATTAGTATCCCCTCATCTTCCCCATGTGCCAGTCATTAGTATCCCCTCATCATCCCCATGTGCCAGTCATTAGTATCCCCTCATCCTCCCCATGTGCCACAGTCATTAGTATCCCCTCATCCTCCCCATGTGCCACAGTCATTAGTATCCCCTCATCTTCCCCATGTGCCAGTCATTAGTATCCCCTCATCATCCCCATGTGCCAGTCATTAGTATCCCCTCATCCTCCCCATGTGCCACATTCATTAGCGTTCCCTCATCTTCCCCATGTGCCACATTCATTAGCGTTCCCTCATCTTCCCCATGTGCCACAGTCATTAGTATCCCCTCATCTTCCCCATGTGCCACAGTCATTAGCATCCCCTCATCTTCCCCATGTGCCACAATCATTAGCATTCCCTCATCTTCCCCATGTGCCACAATCATTAGCGTTCCCTCACCTTCCCCATGTGCCACAATCATTAGCGTTCCCTCATCTTCCCCATGTGCCACAATCATTAGCATTCCCTCATCTTCCCCATGTGCCACAATCATTAGCGTTCCCTCACCTTCCCCATGTGCCACAATCATTAGCGTTCCCTCACCTTCCCCATGTGCCACAATCATTAGCGTTCCCTCATCTTCCCATGTGCCACAATCATTAGCGTTCCCTCATCTTCCCATGTGCCACAATCATTAGCGTTCCCTCATCTTCCCATGTGCCACAATCATTAGCGTTCCCTCATCTTCCCCATGTGCCAATCATTAGCATTCCCTCATCTTCCCCATGTGCCACAATCATTAGCGTTCCCTCATCTTCCCCATGTGCCACAGTCAATAGCGTTCCCTCATCTTCCCCATGTGCCACAGTCATTAGTATCCCCTCATCTTCCCCATGTGCCACAGTCATTAGCGTTCCCTCATCTTTAATAAAAAAAATAAAAAAGCTTTACTTACCTTTGCCTCCATTCCCACACTAAAGGGGAGATTTATCAAAACCTGTGCAGAGGAAGAGCGGTGCAGTTGCCCATAGCAACCAATTAGATCGCTGCTTTCCTTTTCCACAGGCCTCTTTAAAAATAAAAGAAGTAATCTGACTGGTTGCTATGGGCAACTGCACCGCTCTTCCTCTGCACAGGTTTTGATAAATCTCCCCTTTAGTGTGGGAGTGGAGGCAAAGGTAAGTAAAGCTTTTTTTTTTTTTTTTTTAAAGATGAGGGAACGCTAATGACTGTGGCACATGGGGAAGATGAGGGAATGCTAATGACTGTGGCACATGGGGAGATGAGGGGATACTAATGACTGTGGCACATGGGGAAGATGAGGGAACGCTAATGATTGAGGCACATGGGGAAGATGAGGGGATACTGATGACTGTGGCACATGGGGAAGATGAGGGGATACTAATGACTGTGGCACATGGGGAGGATGAGGGGATACTAATGACTGGCACATGGGGAAGATGAGGGGATACTAATGACTGGCACATGGGGAAGATGAGGGGATACTAATGACTGTGGCACATGGGGAAGATGAGGGGTTACTAATGACTGATAGAGGGAAATATGGTGGGCATTTATTATGTGACACATGAAGTGAAATAAAGGGGATACTAATGAATGTGGCAAATGAGGGGAGATGAGAAGGACATTAATGATCGTGACACGTGAGGAGGTATGAGGAAGACACTAATATAATACATGAGGGGACACTAATGATCATGACACGTAAGGAGAAATAACGGGACACTAATGTAACACTGGTAGAGATGAGCGGACACTAATGATTGTGACATGGGGGAGATGAGGGGACACTAATGACTGTGACATGGGGGAGATGAGGGGACACTCATGACTGACGTAAGAAGAGAGGGGACACCAATGACTGTGACACAGACGGAGATGAGGGGATACTAATGACTGTGGCACATGAGGGGAGATGAGGGAACACTAATGATCGTGACACATGAGGAGATATGAGGGGGACACTAATGATCGTGACATATAAGGAGAAATAAGTGTCTCTGCACAGGTTTTGATAATTCTCCCCCTAAGTCCCGGTCGCCTCTTCGGTGTTACATGAGCAGCAGATGTCATGTGACTTCCACAGCCAATCAGCATCTTCTGCGGTCATGCACTGTTCTCCTGAGAACAGATCGTGAGCACTATGGCGGCGGATTGCCTGTGGCGGTCATCTGCCGTCCGTTGCTCACATAACACTGCATCGCCGACCTGAGGAAGAACGAGGGAATTAGCACAGGAACAGAGGCGGTGGTAGGTTAACATGAAATCACCTAGGATTTGTCGAGTCCCGCCATACACAGTAGGTAAAGTAGACTATAATACCGCCATGCGTCACAGAGGTGTTATTACAGGGAAAGGCATTGCAGCCATAATGCAATAATACATAACACTTACATAAGGCGGCACATTATACCAGAGACCTGACTGTGCAGAACGGATGAGAAAGACTCAGCTGTGACCGACTGATACGTCGCGGTAATAACGGAACTAAATTAGTCCGACTGCGGGACTCAACCTTGAGAGATTTATAGTAAACAGAAAGCTCAAAAGGCTGTGCGGGAATGCTGGTAGTTGTAGTCACATGATGACAGCGTATGACATCACTAAACCAGGTTTAAGACTATGCAGGGATACTCAGTGGATTATATGATATTAGGAAAAGACAGTGTTTCCTAACCAGGGTGCCTCCATTTGTTGCAAAACTACAACTCCCAGCATACCCTGACAGTGGAAGGCTGTCCGGGCATGCTGGGAGTTGTTGTTTTGGAAAAGATGTGATCGGATGAGACGGATCACATGATGACACCGAATGACATCACTAGTGGATCATAGAGTATTAAGGAAAGACTGTGTTTTCCAACCAGGGGGCCTCCAGCTGTTGCAAAACTACAACTCCCAGCATTCGGCTGTCCGAGCATGCTGGGAGTTGTAGTTTTGCAACAGATGTGATAGGATGAGACGGATCACATGATGACACCTTATGACATCACTAGTGGATGATAGGGTATTAAGGAAAGACAGTGTTTTCCAACCAAGGGGGCATCCAGCTGTTGCAAAACTACAACTCCCAGCATGCCCAGACAGCAAAAGGCTGCCCGGGAATGCTGGTAGTTGTAGTCACATGATGAGAGCATATGACATCACTATACCAAGTTTAGAACTGTGCAGGGATACTCAGTGTATTATATGGTATTAGGAAAAGACAGTGTTTCCTAACCAGGGTGCCTCCATCTGTTGCAAAACTACAACTCCCAGCATGCTCGGACAGCCTTCGGCTGTCCGGGCATGCTGGGAGTTGTTGTTTTGCAAAAGATGTGATAGGATGAGACAGTTCACATGATAACACCAGGTTTAGGACTGTGCTGGGCTACTCAGTGTATTATATAGTATTAGGTTAAAGATGGTGTTTTCCAACCAGGGTGTTGCCTTCTGTTGCAAAACTACAACCCCCAGCATGCTGGGAGTTGTAGTTTTGCAACAGCATGAGACACCCTGGTTGGTCAACACTGGGTTAAGATTACTGACATGTTCACTTTAAGGAGAATACTGCAGCCTGTGACCCTCCAGCTGTTACAGAACTACGTCCCCACATATCCTAACAGCACGGGGCTCCGAGAACATGCTGGGAGTTGTAGTTTTGCAGCAGGTAACAGAATACAGGCCAAACAGTATAGAAAAGAATGCACCTGATTTATCTCAGGAGTCACAAGCCGTACCTGTGATTGACATTAGGGCGATAATAATAATCCACAGGGTTGTCCAGGCGGGAGAATATGGGTGGAGGGATGTGAAGGGGGATGTCCTGGTGGAAGAATTCCTCCTTCTCCGGCTTCTTCAGTAAAATCTTATCATAGAGGGAAGTGTGAAGCCCATCCGAGCCCCTGGAGAAAGCCAAATACTGGAAGTCTGACATCCCTGAAAGAGAAGAAATATATATAACTCAGGATCAGTACAGGATAAGTAATGTAATGTATATACACAGTGATCTCACCAGCAGAATAGTGAGTACAGCTCTGGAGTATAATACAGGATATAACTCAGGATCAGTACAGGATAAGTAATGTAATGTATGTACACAGTGACCTCACCAGCAGAATAGTGAGTACAGCTCTGGAGTATAATACAGGATATAACTCAGGATCAGTACAGGATAAGTAATGTAATGTATGTACACAGTGACCTCACCAGCAGAATAGTGAGTACAGCTCTGGAGTATAATACAGGATATAACTCAGGATCAGTACAGGATAAGTAATGTAATGTATGTACACAGTGACCTCACCAGCAGAATAGTGAGTACAGCCCTGGAGTATAATACAGGATATAACTCAGGATCAGTACAGGATAAGTAATGTAATGTATGTACACAGTGACCTCACCAACAGAATAGTGAGTACAGCTCTGGGGTATAATACAGGATATAACTCAGGATCAGTACAGGATAAGTAATGTAATGTATGTACACAGTGATCTCACCAGCAGAATAGTGAGTGCAGCTCTGGAGTATAATACAGGATATAACTCAGGATCAGTACAGGATCAGTAATGTAATGTATATACACAGTGATCTCACCAGCAGAATAGTGAGTACAGCCCTGGAGTATAATACAGGATATAACTCAGGATCAGTACAGGATAAGTAATGTAATGTATGTACACAGTGACCTCACCAACAGAATAGTGAGTACAGCTCTGGGGTATAATACAGGATATAACTCAGGATCAGTACAGGATAAGTAATGTAATGTATGTACACAGTGACCTCACCAGCAGAATAGTGAGTACAGCTCTGGAGTATAATACAGGATATAAATCAGGATTAGTACAGGATAAGTAATGTAATGTATGTACACAGTGACCCCTCCAGCAGAATAGAGAGTACAGCTCTGGAGTATAATACAGGATATAACTCAGGATCAGTACAGGATAAGTAATGTAATGTATGTACACAGTGACCCCTCCAGCAGAATAGTGAATACAGCTCTGGAGTATAATACAGGATAAGTAATGTAATGTATGTACACAGTGACCTCACCAGCAGAATAGTGAGTACAGCTCTGGGGTATAATACAGGATATAACTAAGGATCAGTACAGGATAAGTAATGTATGTACACAGTGACCTCACCAGCAGAATAGTGAGTACAGCTCTGGGGTATAATACAGGATATAACTCAGGATCAGTACAGGATAAGTAATGTAATGTATGTACACAGTGACCCCTCCAGCAGAATAGTGAATACAGCTCTGGAGTATAATACAGGATAAGTAATGTAATGTATGTACACAGTGACCTCACCAGCAGAATAGTGAGTACAGCTCTGGGGTATAATACAGGATATAACTAAGGATCAGTACAGGATAAGTAATGTATGTACACAGTGACCTCACCAGCAGAATAGTGAGTACAGCTCTGGGGTATAATACAGGATATAACTCAGGATCAGTACAGGATAAGTAATGTAATGTATGTACACAGTGACCTCACCAGCAGAATAGTGAGTACAGCTCTGGAGTATAATACAGGATATAACTCAGGATCAGTACAGGATAAGTAATGTATGTACACAGTGACCTCACCAGCAGAATAGTGAGTACAGCTCTGGAGTACACAACAAATACTGTAATATTAGATTTTTATAACAATCTGATGCCGGTAAATTTGAAAAGATCTACCGTAATCAAATTAATAACCCCACATACCTTGAAACTTATAGACTGTGCCCACTACACCCAGGATTTCCATGCTGATCGATCCCTCCGGTGCCGGTTCTCCTGTATTGGGGTCAGTTGTTTTTTTCTTACGAGTTTTCTTCTTGACGCGCAGGATCATGGTGGTGGTGGGGAAGCGGTTGGCGCACAGCGGGTGGCAGTAAGGGTCGTCGGGTCGGAAATAAAGCTCAAGCCTCTTTGCGGGGTCGGCGTACACCTGTCAGAACATCAGGTTATAGAATGTATCACATTATTAGAAGCAACGTATAGGAGATGGATGCCAGCGGGATGTCAGTAGGGTAATGTTTCCCAACCAGGGGGCCTCCAGCTATTGCAAAACTACAGCCGTTGGCTGTCCGGGCATGGTGGGAATAGTAGTTTTGCAACCTCTTCTGTTCTGTTGTGGAACTACAAGTAACAACATGTCCTCTATACAGCTCCGTACCCTGTTATGATTTAGTTGTAGAACTACAAGTGACAGCATGTCCTCTATACAGCTCCGTACCCTGTTATGATTTAGTTGTAGAACTACAAGTGACAGCATGTCCTCTATACAGCTCCGTACCCTGTTATGATTTAGTTGTAGAACTACAAGTGACAGCATGTCCTCTATACAGCTCCGTACCCTGTTATGATTTAGTTGTAGAACTACAAGTGACAGCATGCCCTCTGTACAGCTCCTCACCCTCTTCTTCTTTTGTTGTGGAACTACAAGTAACAACATGTCCTCTATACAGCTCCGTACCCTGTTATGATTTAGTTGTAGAACTACAAGTGACAGCATGTCCTCTATACAGCTCCGTACCCTGTTATGATTTAGTTGTAGAACTACAAGTAACAACATGTCCTCTATACAGCTCCGTACCCTGTTATGATTTAGTTGTAGAACTACAAGTGACAGCATGTCCTCTATACAGCTCCGTACCCTGTTATGATTTAGTTGTAGAACTACAAGTGACAGCATGTCCTCTATACAGCTCCGTACCCTGTTATGATTTAGTTGTAGAACTACAAGTGACAGCATGCCCTCTGTACAGCTCCTCACCCTCTTCTTCTTTTGTTGTGGAACTACAAGTGACAGCATGCCCTCTATACAGCTCCGCACCCTGTTATGATTTAGTTGTAGAACTACAAGTGAAAGCATTCCCTCTATACAGCGCCGTACCGTTATGATTTTGTTGTAGAACTACAAGTGACAGCATGTCCTCTATACAACTCCGCACCCTGTTATGATTTTGTTGTGGAACTACAAGTGGCAGCATGCCCTCTATACAGCTCCGCACCCTCTTCTTCTTTTGTTGTGGAACTACAAGTGGCAGCATGCCCTCTATACAGCTCCGCACCCTCTTTTTCTTTTGTTGTGGAACTACAAGTGACAGCATGCTCTCTATACAGCTCCGCACCCTCTTCTTCTTTTGTTGTGGAACTACAAGTGACAGCATGCCCTCTATACAGCTCCGCACCCTCTTCTTCTTTTGTTGTGGAACTACAAGTGACAGCATGCTCTCTATACAGCTCCGCACCCTCTTCTTCTTTTGTTGTGGAACTACAAGTGGCAGCATGCCCTCTATACAACTCCGCACCCTGTTATGATTTTGTTGTGGAACTACAAGTGACAGCATGCCCTCTGTACAGCTCCTCACCCTCTTCTTCTTTTGTTGTGGAACTACAAGTGGCAGCATGCCCTCTGCATCAGACAAGACTGCAGGAAAAGTAGTTCCACAAGTAAAGTCAAGCAGGAGGCATAACTGTCTATAGCACAATCTAAGAACACTGGGGGACAATAAATAGTGTAACACCCGGGAGCCCTTACCCGGGACACCCCCTCCTCCCCGCCTAGGGTCCGCAGCATCCGGCCCGCGTCCCGCACCAGCCCCGGGTACTCCACGCACACCATGGGCTTCAGCTGCCGGGGAAGAGACACCACAGCGGAGCCCTCCATGTCTGTGCGGCCGGGTCCGTCACTCTCTACCCGCCGCCCCGCCCCGCTCAGCGGCAAGTCAACAAGGTTCCGCGGCACAATGGTTCCCCTTCCTGGGCGCCGCTTAGAGAAAGCTATGGCTTCAGGCTCAGATCACACACAACGTTTTCTGTGGCTTTTTTTTTTTTATTATTTAATTTTATTTATTTTTATAAAAGAAAAAAATAAACTGTCCCCTCATTTTCCACTCCCAAAATGCAGTTTGTGTGGCGTTTTGTTCTGTCCAAATGTAGTGTGTGTTATTATAGGCCTTTATTCTTTATCCCCTGTGTTTCTCCCATTACATTCTCCCATTATTGGGGGGAAAAAATAACCAATTTTAAATACACATTGGGGGAGATTTATCAAAACCTGTGCAGAGGAAGAGTGGTGCAGTTGCCCATAGCAACCAATCAGATCGCTGCTTTCTCTAAAGAGGCCTGTGGAAAATGAAAGAAGCAATCTGATTGGTTGCTATGGGCAACTGCACCACTCTTCCTCTGCACAGGTTTTGATAAATCTCCCCCATTGAGGGAGTTAATTCTCTGTTGTGCAGTTTTTTATTTTTTTTTATTTTTTTTTAATGTATTCCTCTTGTCATGGGGAATGATTAGCAGATAGCCTGGTTGGCGAGCTGAATTTATCACTTGTGCAAAGATTTATTTTGCGCCAATGTACTTCAGTGACGTAGGAATGTGCGTGAGCTCATCACCCCTTGTTTGCCTTATCCGGGGGCTTTTCGTGATGTGTGCCACATAATAAATTTTGCGCAGCAACTGGGAAAACCGCACACTCGCTCAGTAGGTTTTATTTTGTGTAAAAAAAACTGCGCTAATGATTTTTTCTCTTTGCGCTAATGGCTTTTTTTTCCCCACCTATAGAATGCTATAGGAGAAAAATATGCCAAGATTTTCAGGGGAAAAACCCGCCATACCCTCAACACACTTTTGGAAAAGGTGAAAAAACGTAAAAAAATAAAAACGCCATGTTTCCTTATTATCTCCCAGCTAATATCTGGCCAGAGCATTTTTGTGGTCCAGAAAGAACTCCATACAGTGAGTAAGGAAGTGTTTCCCAACCAGGGTGGCTCCAGCTGTTGCAAAACTACAACTCCCAGTATGCCCGGACAGCCTTTGGCTGTCCGGGCATGCTGGGAGTTGTAGTTTTGCAACAGCTGGAGGCACCCCAGTTGGGAAACAGTGGAGTAAGGTGGGTTTTTTTTTGACAACACCAAGGTGGACTACATGTAGTCAATTTATATAAAACATGCAGAGTATAAAGCAGTGTTTCCCTGTGTCTCCAGCTGTTGCAAAACTACAATTCCCAGCTCAACTGGTGCCAGAAAGTTAAACAGATTTGTAAATTACTTCTATTAAAAAATCTTAATCCTTCCAGTACCTTTTAGCGGCTGTATGCTCCACAGGAAGTTCTTTTCTTTTTGAATTTCTTTTCTGTCACGACCACAGTGCTCTCTGCTGACACCTCTGTCCATGTCAGGAACTGTCCAGAGCAGGGGAAAATCCCCATATACAAACATATACTGCTCTGGACAGTTCCTAAAATGGACAGAGGTGTCAGTAGAGAGCACTGTGATCGTGACAGAAAAGAAATCCCAAAAGAAAAGAATCTCCTCTGTAGTATACAGCCACTAATAAGTACTGGAAGGATTAGGAATTTTTAATAGACGTCATTTACAAATCTGTTTAACTTTCTGACACCAGTTGATTTTAAAAATGGAGATATCCAGTGGTGAAAAACGTATCCCCCTATCCTAAAGATAGGGGGATAAGTTTCAGATCACGGAGGGTCCGACCGCTGCGGCCAGCCGCGATCTCCTGTAGGGGGCCCTGACAGTCCGCGGGAAGGGGGCGTATTGACTACCGCACGAAGCGGCGGCTGACACGCCCCCTCAATACAACTCTATGGTGCTGCCTTCGGCAATCTCCGGCTCTGCCATAGAGTTGTATTGAGGGGGCGTGTCAGCTGCCGCTTCGCGCGGAGGTCAACACGCGCTATCTGGCCAGCGAGCCGGGGCCCCGTACAGGAGATCGTGGGGGGCCCCAGCGGTCGGACCCCCCTGCGATCTGAAACGTATCCCCTATCCTTAGGATAGGGGATACGTTTTTCACCACTGGACTACCCCTTTAATGATCAGTGCGCACTTCTGCAGACAGCCAGAGGGTGGCGCCATAGCCTAAGGAAATGAATCGTCTCGTCAACACAAGAACCTCTGCAGCCGTCTTGGCTTCATAAACTGGATTTTGTGAGATTTTTTTTGCTGGGATTAGGAGGACCTTAGGTTACCAGCCATCGGATTTCAGAATATAGGTTCTTTTTTTTTTTTTATTGTTTTCTGCCTTTTTTTTGGTAGCTGCAGGGGTTAATGTGCCATAGGGGAAGGCTGAACACCTACTGTGTCATCTCTGGAGATAAAGGTGGCCTAATGTTATAGTTGGTTACACCCTCGGTGTTTCCCAACTAGCTCAGTGTTTTGCAACCAGTGTGCCTTCAGCTGTTGCAAAAACTACAACTCCCAGTATGCCTGGACAGCCTTTGGGGCATGCTGGGAGTTGTAGTTTCGCAGCAGCTGGAGGCACCCTGGTTGGGAAACACTGTTGTAGTTATATAATCAAGTATCACATGTGCTTTATCTTCTGCCTGGCCACAGAGGGGTTTATTTACTATATTGGGGCTCGAAGGGGACGAACTTCTATATCAGTGTTTCCCAACCAGGGTGCCGCCAGCTGTTGCAAAACTACAACTCCCAGCATGCCCCAAAGGCTGTCCGGTCATGCTGGAAATTGTAGTTTGCAACAGCTGGAGGCACCCTGGTTGGGAAACTCTGTACTATATGTCAGTTTTTTTTAATCTTTTCTGATAATTTCCAAACAGGGTTGTCTGGCATAAAAATGTAAAAATAAAATGATTCCCTTCTGCTCCATTTCCCAGCCCCCTCTCTATGTCCTCATGGGGTCCAGTCTTGGCTGAGCAGCTGCGCCAAAAACAGAGCAGTAGGGATGCTCAAGGCGGACGTGGCGAGGAATCGGGGCAGGTAAGTATAATTTCTTTTTTTAATTAATATCTTTTTGTACTGGCCCCAGTATTCCAGGTGGTCTCACCAGTGTTCTATACAGGGGTCACAATTTTGCTCTTCCTGCTGGTTATATTTCTAGCTCAGGGTTTCCCAACCATGGTGCCTCCAGCTGTTGCAGAACTACAACTCCCAGCATGCCCGGACAGCCAACGGCCCCAGTATTCCAGGTGGTCTCACCAGTGCTCTATACAGGGGTCACAATTTTGCTCTTCCTGCTGGTTATATTTCTAGCTCAGGGTTTCCCAACCAGCTTGCCTGCAGCTGTTGCAGAACTACAACTCCCAGCATGCCCGGACAGCCAACGGCCCCAGTATTCCAGGTGGTCTCACCAGTGTTCTATACAGGGGTCACAATTTTGCTCTTCCTGATGGCTATATTTCTAGCTCAGGGTTTCCCAACCAGGGTGCCTCCAGCTGTTGCAGAACTACAACTCCCAGCATGCGATCAGCTCACATACCATTGCTTATCCATTGACTGATTGCTGGGCCTATCAGGCCGAGTTCACACGGGCGTAAAATGTTCGGAATATTCTGCACGGTTTCTGCTGCACTGTGCACACAGCGAATTCTGATTCCAGGGAGCGCAAAAAGAATAGTCAAGTCAACGCAAGGAAATGCATTGCCGTCTATGAGACAGCACGTTTCCTAGCGCTACCCGGTTAGTCAAATGTGCGGAATGTCCACACCTGTTTTTTCGTGCAGGCATTCCGCACAGATTTCGCCTTACACAAGTAATAGCCTCATGTAATGGAGCCCAAAGCAAACTGCACATACCTGGATTAAGGGGGTACTCCGCTGTACACGTCTTATCCCCTATGCAAAGGATAGGGGATAAGATGTCAGATTGCAAGGGTCCTGCCACTGGGGACCCCGTAATCTAACATCTTATCCCCTATCCAAAGGATACGGGATAAGATGTGTGCAGCAGAGTACCCCTTTAAAGGAGAACTCCGGCAGAAATATTTTTATTTCTCTTATATACCCAGGCTGCCAGAATAAGAATAAATACATTGACTCACCTTCCTCCGCTCCCCCGGTGCCGCTGGTCTTGACTCGCCATCTTCCAGATCCTCACTGTGGTGCCCGACACGTCACACGTGTGATGTACCAGGAAGAAGGCTATGCCTGGGCTCAATCTATGCTCTGCGCACACATTAGTAACTTCTAGGAATTGATTCCATCGAAAGAATTACCATGTAACTTTGTTAGGCTGGGTTCACACCACGTTTTTCAAATACGGTAACCGTATACGGTTTTCCGCAAAAAAACGTATACGACCGTATCCAAAACCGTATGCATAGAGAATGCATTGTAAACCGTATTCCAAATGTTGTGTACGGTTGCATCCGTTTTGCTTCGGATACGGTTTTGCCGATTTTTCAACCGTAGGCAAAGACGCTGTCGACCACGTTTTTGCCTTCAGTTGGAAAACCGTATGCGGTTCTTTTAACATTGTTGTCTATAAGAACCGTACACAGAATTTCAGAATACGGTTGCACACGGTTTTTCTAATCCGTTTTTGGAGTTGACACATGCGCAGATTGGAATTTCAATAGAACAATAGTAACTTTATTAAATTGCTGGAAAACTAATTCCAACAAAATAGCAAAACCGTTGCCAAAAACTGATGCAAACGGTTAGAAC
This sequence comes from Hyla sarda, assembly GCF_029499605.1. Classification (NCBI taxonomy): domain Eukaryota; kingdom Metazoa; phylum Chordata; class Amphibia; order Anura; family Hylidae; genus Hyla; species Hyla sarda. Next base: position 5,400,547 of record NC_079197.1, on the reverse strand, counting down.
CGTACGGGGAAAAACCGTATATGTTTTCATTTTGAGTCATACGGTTGTATACGGTTGCATACGATTTTTGCCATACGTTTTTTAGCTGAAAACCGTATACGGTAACCGTATTTGAAAAACGTGGTGTGAACCCAGCCAAAGGGTGCATTCACACCACGTTTTTGCAATACAGTTCCCGTATACGTTTTCAATGTGAAAACCGTACGGAACCGTATTGAAAACCGTATGCATTGACACTCCATTGAAAACCGTACGCCAAAAGATGCATCAGGTTGTGTCCGTTTCGCATCCTGTACGGTTTTGTCAGTTTTTTTTCCCGTACCCAAAACCGTAGCCTATCACGGTTTTTGGTCCGGGTGAAAAACTGTATTAAACCGTTTTTTTAAAACATGGGAGTCAATGGGAACCGTACGTTCATACGTTCCATCCGGTTTTCACCATACGGTTTTTGACTTTGCACAGTTTTTTTCTTGGAATTTCAATCAAACAAGTGAAACTTTATTCAAAATGGAGTGAAAAGTTAAAAACGTATACGTTTTTTCTTAAAAGACGGATGCAACCTAACATCATTTTTCAAACCGTATACGGGTTGAAATTTATACACATGTTTTGATACAGTTTAGTCAGGTTTTGAGGAATCCGTTTTTCATCAAAAACCTGATGCGGGAAGTGTATTGCAAAAACATGGTGTGAATGCCCCCTAAGAGAAATGGTGTTGTCCGCTCTATCCACCAACAACTTTGCATGCACACCTGCGCTATCGGACCCGCTGGTCCCGCCCCCGGCTTCACCAGCGAATTCAAAGAAGAAGAATGTCCGGCGCTGGAGATGTAATTAAAACTTGCTTTATTTATTTGCTTGGCAAGGAGTCACAATACAGACCAGGAACGTCTGACGCATTTCGCACAAACAGGTGCTTAATCGTAGCCTACGATTAAGCACCTGTTGGTGCGAAACGCGTCAGACGTTCCTGGTCTGTATTGTGACTCCTTGACAAGCAAATAAATATAGCAAGTTTTAACTACATCTCCAGCGCCGGCCATTCTTCTTCTTCTTTGGATTTACAGTATAAAACGGCGCCAATTCTGAAGAAGATCCTCGGAATCCGTACTGAAATTCAGCGTGGAAATTCCGTAGTGGGAAAAGTAACCCTTACAGATTTGACCAATTTATTTCTAGCATAAATAAGATCTCTTTTTCACTCCCAATGCCAGTAGGAGGCTAGAAAGCCTTTACTGGTCACCAGCAGGTTTTCTCTATTCTGATACTGGGATTGGAAGTACAGTGACTGCAAAGACGGAATCCATTAAAAAAGAAAAATATGTTTTTTTTTTTAGAATTTGTCAAAAAGTGTCAAAGTATTGAAGAGGAAGAAGCGCCCGGCGTGTGGTCGGTGGCGGAGAGCGCCTCTTCTTATCAGTGCCTCCCAGTATCCCATATGGAGACTACACCCCATCCTCACCCAGTTACTCAGCATTTTTTTTTTGCCAGAGCCCTCAAAGTGCAAAAACAAGGTTGAAAAAATCTGACAAAATCTACGGCAAGGGCGTCCAACCTACTGTTGCAAAACTACAACTCCCAGCATGCCCGGACAGCCGTTGGCTGTCCGGGCATGCTGGGAGTTGTAGTTTTGCAAATGCTAGAGGTCCACAATACATAGGACAATGGGGGAGATTTATCAAAAACTGTATAAAGGAAACTGGGGCAGTTGCCCATAGCAACCAATCAGATCGCTTCCTTCGCTTTTAAAAATGAAAGAAGCCATCTGATTGGTTGCTATGGGCAACTGCACCACTCTTCCTCTGCACAGATTCTGATCAAATCTACCCCATTTGTACTGTAATAATTTAAGAATATATATCATGTATAATAGGGCGAAACTCCTTTAATCTGACATTTGATAATCCAGAAATTCTCATAATCTGGCGCCCATCATTGCTAATATAGCACTCCCGATGGTGCGTCCGGCAAACCCCCCCCCCCCCCACCTATACCGCCAAGTGACTGACTGCGTATTACCACATGTCTCTGTGGCTTTATATTTTAAGCTTTCTTATTTCTGCTGTCAGGAAATGGTTAATATCTGCAATGTCCAGTGATCCCTTATTTCCCCCGACTCGTCATGTTCTCCGACTTCTCCTCAGATGGTACTGAAAGATAAATTGTGAGAAATACCGAGCGACCACGGCCTCAAATCCTTATACATGGGAATTACATATATAACTTATACCAGCTGTACATATATAATTATATACAGTATATATCCAGGTTATACCAGCATGGTCCATATCACTATATACAGGAGATATATAACTTATACCAGCTGTACATATATATTATATACAGTATATACCCAGGTTATACCAGCATGGTCCATATCACTATATACAGGAGATATATAACTTATACCAGCTGTACATATATATTATATACAGTATATACCAGGTTATACCAGCATGGTCCATATCACTATATACAGGAGATATATAACTTATACCAGCTGTACATATATATTATATACAGTATATACCAGGTTATACCAGCATGGTCCATATCAGTATATACAGGAGATATATAACTTATACCAGCTGTACATATATATTATATACAGTATATACTCAGGTTATACCAGCATGGTCCATATCACTATATACAGGAGATATATAACTTATACCAGCTGTACATATATATTATATACAGTGTATACCCAGGTTATACCAGCATGGTCCATATCACTATATACAGGACATATATAACTTATACCAGCTGTACATATATCATTATATACAGTATATACCAGGTTATACCAGCATGGTCCATATCACTATATACAGGAGATATATAACTTATACCAGCTGTACATATATAATTATATACAGTAAATACCAGGTTATACCAGCATGGTCCATATCACTATATACAGGACATATATAACTTATACCAGCTGTACATATATAATTATATACAGTATATACCCAGGTTATACCAGCATGGTCCATATCACTATATACAGGAGATATATAACTTATACCAGCTGTACATATATATTATATACAGTATATACCCAGGTTATACCAGCATGGTCCATATCACTATATACAGGAGATATATAACTTATACCAGCTGTACATATATTATATACAGTATATACCAGGTTATACCAGCATGGTCCATATCACTATATAAAGGAGATATATAACTTATACCAGCTGTACATATATATTATACACAGTATATACCAGGTTATACCAGCATGGTCCATATCACTATATACAGGAGATATATAACTTATACCAGCTGTACATATATATTATACACAGTATATACCAGGTTATACCAGCATGGTCCATATCACTATATACAGGAGATATATAACTTATACCAGCTGTACATATATATTATATACAGTATATACCAGGTTATACCAGCATGGTCCATATCACTATATACAGGAGATATATAACTTATACCAGCTGTACATATATAATTATATACAGTATATACCCAGGTTATACCAGCATGGTCCATATCACTATATACAGGAGATATATATATAACTTATACCAGCTGTACATATATATTATATACAGTATATACCAGGTTATACCAGCATGGTCCATATCACTATATACTGGAGATATATAACTTATACCAGCTGTACATATATATTATATACAGTATATACCAGGTTATACCAGCATGGTCCATATCACTATATACAGGAGATATATAACTTATACCAGCTGTACATATAACTTATACCAGCTGTACATATATATTATATACAGTATATACCCAGGTTATACCAGCATGGTCCATATCACTATATACAGGGGATATATAACTTATACCAGCTGTACATATATATTATATACAGTATATACCCAGGTTATACCGGCATGGTCCATATCACTATATACAGGGGATATATAACTTATACCAGCTGTACATATATATTATATACAGTATATATCAGGTTATACCAGCATGGTCCATATCACTATATACAGGAGATATATATAACTTATACCAGATGTACATATATATTACATACAGTGTATACCCAGGTTATACCAGCATGGTCCATATCACTATATACAGGAGATATATAACTTATACCAGCTGTACATATATATTATATACAGTATATACCCAGGTTATACCAGCATGGTCCATATCACTATATACAGGAGATATATAACTTATACCAGCTGTACATATATATTATATCCAGTATATACCCAGGTTATACCAGCATGGTCCATATCACTATATACAGGAGATATATAACTTATACCAGCTGTACATATATATTATATACAGTATATACCCAGGTTATACCATCATGGTCCATATCACTATATACAGGACATATATAACTTATACCAGCTGTACATATATATGATATACAGTATATACCCAGGTTATACCAGCATGGTCCATATCACTATATACAGGAGATATATAACTTATACCAGCTGTACATATATAATTATATACAGTATATACCAGGTTATACCAGCATGGCCCATATCACTATATACAAGAGATATATAACTTATACCAGCTGTACATATATATTATATACGGTATATACCAGGTTATACCAGCATGGTCCATATCACTATATACAGGAGATATATAACTTATACCAGCTGTACATATATATTATATCCAGTATATACCCAGGTTATACCAGCATGGTCCATATCACTATATACAGGAGATATATAACTTATACCAGCTGTACATATATATTATATACAGTATATACCCAGGTTATACCATCATGGTCCATATCACTATATACAGGACATATATAACTTATACCAGCTGTACATATATATGATATACAGTATATACCCAGGTTATACCAGCATGGTCCATATCACTATATACAGGAGATATATAACTTATACCAGCTGTACATATATAATTATATACAGTATATACCCAGGTTATGCCTGTGCAGTAGCAGAGTGGTGCAGTTGGCTATAGCAACCAATCAGACCACTGCTTTAATTTTTAAAAAGGCCTCCGAAAACTGAAAGATCTGATTGGTTACTATGTGCAACTACTCCACTTTTCCTCTACACAGGTTTTGATAAATCTCCCCTCATATCCCTATATACAGGAGATATGTACGTTATTTGCTATATACTGTTATATTGAAAAGTGTTATCTACTATACTATTTCATGCCAGGACAATAAGGTATACAGACATATACTGGCCCAATAGAGGCAAAAGGGAAATTTCTTAGGCGTATACCCTAAATGTTGTCTGATAACATAATGTGAACAAAGCCTTATTTTAGCTAAACATAAGCTCGGTGAAAAGTAACACATATAGGGACATATAGGGAATGACAAGGTAAATTCGCCATTCTAGACCCTAGTAAAGCTGGGTGACGATGCCATTGATGTATTTTTAAACTAACCCCGGATCACTTTTTTGTTCCTTGTACCCGAGGGCCATTTTGTCTTTTTTTTTAGTGTCCTGATGCCCCCGGCCGTGCCACCTCCCCCTCCTCCAGGCTTTACCCGCTGGCAGTTAGCAGGCGGTGAGGACAGATAAGGATATCACAGAACGGCGAGGAGTGGAGTCATCACTGCTCCTCCCAAACCTCCAGATTTCTGAGACAACTCACAAGACGTCCCGTCTATCCTTACAATACACCAAGTCTATTCAGCCATTTCTTACTTCTAGTTCTTTTGGGGAAATGTAGGTGTCAGCCAATATGGCCGTCATTACAATCCCACCGCTATCTCAGGATAGCAAATTTTATGCAGTAAAATACAGCTGTAAGATAAAAGTAAGTGAACCCTTTGGAGGAACGTGGGTTTCTGCATTGATTACTAATAAAATATGATTTGACAAACACAATGTAACTAAATTATTAACACGTGGACATTTGTACTGTTCGCATATTTTATTGAGCACATTAAGTAAACATCCACAGTGCAGGGAGAAAAAGTGAGTGAACCCCTTGGAATGAGCTGGATTTCTCCATTGATTTCTAATAAAATGATATCTGATTGTTCTCTAAATCACAATAGTAGACTAACACAATGGGGTGGATTTATCAATATGTCTATTTCCCCCATCAATATAGACCAAACTACAGAGCATTAGGCCGGTCTATTGTGCGCTAATTTATCCAAAGTTGGCACGGCTCTTGATAAATTCTGTGCACGGACTTCGGGATCTAGACTGTATTTAAACCTGCTTCAGCATGGTCTGACATTTCAATGTATTTTTGCCCGATGTGAATTTTCGGTGAAAAGTCGCAATTGATTAATTCAGCACCAATGCATTTTTCCATCTAAAATTGCCTAGAATGCATCATGTTCTAAAAATCCTCTAAAGAAAAAACAGTCTAAATTCTTTGATAAATCCCCCTCCCAATGTAAGTAATAACGCACAGACAGTTGTACCGTTCATGTATTTTATTGAGCACATTAAAAAGAACTCCAGGATTTAACAATGTATCCCCTATCCTAAGGATATGGGATGAATGTCAGATTGCAGAGGTCTGTCCCTGCAATCTCCTGCATGGCGAACCGACTCTGCATGAATGGGGCGTGTCGACCACCGCACGAAGCTGCAGCCGACACGCCACCTCCATTCAGCTCTATAGCAGAGCCGGAGATAGCGGAGAGCAGCGTCCGGCTGTCCCATGGAGCTGCATGGAGGGGGCGTGTCAGCCGCAGCTTCGTGCGGTGGTCGACACGCCCCATTCATGCAGAGTCGGTTCGGACCCCCCCCCCCCCCGTGATCTGCCACTTATCCCCTATCCTAAGTTGTTACATCCCAGAGCTCTCCTTTAAGTAAACATCCACAGTGCAGGAGAAAAAGTAAGTGAATCCCTGTGTTTACTGACATCTAATTGTCAAAGGGTGTTTTAGTTAAGGAGCTGAGATGTGAAGTGCAGAGATCACAGGGGCTTTACTCATTACATAAAGGCGCACATTGTCTTACGTTCACTTTTCTTCCTCATCTAGCTCAAATCATCAAAAAGATTTCTTCCAGACATCATTTATCTCTGCAGAATCTGTAGGACAAACATCTTAGGTGCTCCCACAGTAAGTAGAGAGTTGCCCCCAGTAGATAGAGCGGTCTTAGCTGCCCACAGCAACTAGAGCTGACCCCCCACCCCCATGGATGGAGCTGCCTCCTTGTAGGAAGAGCGAGCGGCCCTCCAGTAGACAGAGCTTCCCAAGTATGTAAAGTTCCCCCACAGTGGGTAGAGTGGCCCCCCAGTAAGTAGATTTGCTCTTTTAGTAGGTACAGTGCCCTCCAGTAGGTAGAATGTCCCCCTAGTAAATAGGGCTGCCCCCCAGTAGGTATAGTGCCCCACACCCCATTAGACAGACCTGCCCCTTATAAAACAAAGAATGTATCTCTTATGCTGGATGCCGTCTGTGCTCAATGACCAAAGCCATCAATTTATCATCTACGTCACTGGTGACTTCTGACCCTCAACAGGAAGGCCCCCGACATGCCCTCTGACTCCCCCTAAGACACTACCCCATGCATCATAATGTAGACATTGCATTTATCTGATCTCCGCCATGATGAGTCGTATGATGACAGGTAGATCCCTGCGTCTCAAGGGGTTAACAGGAACAAGTGATTGTAATAACCTAAGAGGAAGAATCAGATCTGCAAAGCAAATGTACGAGAGGCCGGAGCGACTGGATATAATGGCGCCATTCATCCTCCAGGCCCGAACAATGCAAATCTGACAGACGGTAAAAACTAATCTGACTTTTATTGTGCTCCGTGCGCCATAAACACAAATGAAGGAGGCGAAAACCCAAGAGGGGAATCAACAGCCCCTGAGTGACCACTGTCTGCCGCATCTCGTAATAACACATAGATAATGGTATGAAATTCAGAAATTACCATGGTTGCCCATAGCAACCAATAATGTCCTATATTTCCTGGATTTCAATTGAAAATTGAAATCTTTAACTTGATTGGTTGTTAGGGCCTTAAAATAGTGCAGCAAGAAGCGGTTGCCCATAGCAACTAATCTGATTAGTTGTTGCTTGATTGAGTAGAAGAAAGCGCATAGCAACCAATCACATTACTCCTTTCATTTTGCTGGCAGATTTGATTGGTTCTGTTTCACTCTCAGGCCAAGTACAAGGCCAAAAATGTGTGTACGGTCCACCCAGAAAACGGACGGACATTCCGTACATTTGCTTGTTTCGGTGGCACTAGGGCCGCTGGGAAATACACTGTCTCCACAGACGGCAATGCATTTCTGAGTGGAATCTGCAAGCAGGGTCAATGTTTCTGCGGGCGCTACAATTGTGATTCTTTTACATAAATGGGAATATTACCGTGGAATTCCACCATGTGAACCTAGCCTAGAAGACAGCCCATAGCAACCAATGAGATTACACATTTCACTTTGCGAGCAGATTTCATTGGCTGTTCTACTTTACTTTAACTCCACCTGGGTATAAAGAGATTACTCCTTTAATTTTGCAAGCAGATTTGATTGGTTCTATTATGTCCCAGTATGGGATATGCTCCTACAGTCCTGTCTGGTTGAGTCCCTGTATATCTTCAGGGCCCACCTGCAGTGTTCCCCCATAATGTGTGTAAGTTATATCTTAAGGGTAAAGGACCTTTGATATGGTCACATGATTATTAGTCACATGATAAGGGTTGTCAGATGTTCAAGTAATATGTTTTGTTACCCAGAGAGCACCATGTGACCAGGTGACCCACAGTTGGCCTATGGGCTCCTTGCTCAGCCCCCTTTATAAGAGGGGGAGATAGTACAATCTCTCTCTTGTGTTTCACTTTCTGCTGAGGTCTAGTCCAGTCCAGACGTCTCAGAACCAGTGTCCAGCACATCTGGAGGCCTCAAGCCTAAATTGTAGCCACAAATCTTTAAGTCAAGTCATCTTTGCCTGCTGTCACTATCTTCAGTCAAGTCAGTTATAGTCAGCCTGGCTGTGCTAGAGTCTGTCAAGTCACTGCAAGTCCCAGCAAGCTGCGAGGTCCCTCGTATTACTGGTCACCTCTCTGGGAACCTTACTACCCTGTAAAGACTGTTAGACCTGTTCAACTTCAGTAAAGCTACCCTTAACCTGGCCTTGGACTATTATTTACCCCTGCCTAACCTAGAAGTAAAAGGATTACCTTCGGGGGGGTTACATAGTGTTCGTGACGCCAGGGCGTGGTTTGCCTAAGGGGGTAACACCATCTACCCCTGGGCAACACCATCTGCCCCTACACCTCACATTGTGCCCCTGTGGCTCACCACAGTTCTACTTTACTCTTACTCCTCCTGGGTGGGACTGGGAGGATAGCTCATAGCAACCAATCAGATTACTTCTTTTATTTTTCTTGTAGATTTGATTGATTTGATTGGCTGTTCTACTTCACTCTAATTTCTCCTGGGTGTGAAAAGAGGCCATAGCAACCAATCAGATTACTTCTTTTATTTTGCTAGTAGATTGGATTGATTTGATTGGCTGTTCTACTTCACTCTAACTCTTCCAGGGTGTAAAGAGAGCCCAAGTAACCAAACAGATTACTCCTTTCATTTCACTGGTAGTTTTGATTGGTTGTTTTACTTTACTCTAACTCCTCTGAGGTGGGGCTGGGTTGAGTGCCCATAGCAGCCAATTAGATTGCTCCTTTCATTTTAACAGCATATTTGATTGGCTGTTCTACTTCTCTCCACTCCTCCTGGGTGGAACTGGGAAGAAAATCCGTAGTAACAAATCAGATTACTCCTTTCATTTCGCTAGAAAAATTGATTGGCTGTTCTACTTCTCTCTAACTCCTCCTGGGTGGGGAGGAAGCCCATAGCAAGCAATCAGATTAATCCTTTAATTTTGCAAGCAGATTTTATTGGTTCTTTTTTACTCGCACTCCGCCTGGGTGGGACTGGGAGCATAGCCCATAGAAATCAGATTACTCCTTTCATTTCCCTGGTAGATTTGATTGGCAGTTCTACTTTACTCTAACTCCTCCTGGATGGTAAGAGAGCCCATAGCTGCCAATTACATTACACATTTTATTTTGCTAGCAGATTTGATTGGCTGTTCTAATTCACTCTTACTCCTCATGGGTGGGACTGGGAAGAGAGCTCATAGCAACCAATCAGATTACTCCTTTTATTTTGCTAGTAGATTTGATTGGCTGTTCTACTTCACTTTAACTCCTCCTGGGTGTGAAAAGAGCCCATAGCAACCAATCAGATTATTTATTTCTTGCTAGCGGAGATCTAATGGGATATTCCTCCTCCAACACCTACTCAGAGTTTGTGTGGACGAGAGCCTATAACAGCGATCTCCAAAATGCAAACCTCCAGATGTTGCAAAACTACAGCTCCCAGCCGTTGGCTGTCCGGGCATGCTGGGAGCTGTAGTTTTACAACATCTGGAGGTCTGCAGTTTGGAGACTACTGGCCTATAGCAACCAATCAGATTCCATTACATTGTTCTATCAGAAATGTAATTGGATGTTCCTCCTTTATGTCAACCAATCAGATTTTAGCAGCAACCTAACCGGTTACTATGGGCTTCGACACCACTGTTTTGGTGTTTTTATCAAGCTAGTTTTCCAATGACTCCATTGCAGCGCAAGCAATTCACTAGGTATAAAAAAGTTTTATTTCAGGTAGTAATACATGGTCACATTTATAATACATAATTATTGTAAGAATATCTTAAACCCGTGAAGTTAAGCATAAAAAAATACAAATAAAATAAAAACAGTAAAAACTTAAACATGGCCGTACATCTTTGTAAAAACTCTGTAAAATCTTTGTTAAACTAAAAAAATATCTAATTTTCCGAAATAAATAATGTTTGAAATAAAAACAAAAAAACAAAAACAAAAACCAAGCAAACCAAACAACAACTTCCAGTTTAGAAACCAGTTTTTCCCTGAAAGCCATCTTCCGTCAGTGATACAAGAGATATATATAGGATATAATAGGCGTATAATAGGATAATAGGTGGGTCAGTCGGTGGAGGCACCCACCATTAGAGTCATCAGTCGGTGGAGGCACCCACCACTAGAGTCATCAGTCGGTGGAGGCACCCACCACTAGAGTCATCAGTCGGTGGAGGCACCCACCACTAGAGTCATCAGTCGGTGGAGGCACCCACCAATAGAGTCATGAGTCGGTGGAGGCACCAACCACTAGAGTCATCAGTCGGTGGAGGCACCCACCATTAGAGTCATCAGTCGGTGGAGGCACCCACCATTAGAGTCATCAGTCGGTGGAGGCACCCACCAATAGAGTCATCAGTCGGTGGAGGCACCCACCAATAGAGTCATCAGTCGGTGGAGGCACCCACCACTGGAGTCATCAGTTGGTGGAGGCACCCACCACTAGAGTCATCAGTCAGTTGAGGCACCCACCAATAGAGTCATCAGTCAGTTGAGGCACCCACCAATAGAGTCATCAGTCGGTGGAGGCACCCACCACTAGAGTCATCAGTCGGTGGAGGCACCCACCACTAGACAACCGCCAAGGCTTGGAAAATTATTCCTTGTACCAAGAAAAAGGACGTCGTCTATGTGTCGCAGCCATGTAACAAACTGGGACTGATGATCCTCACTGACACCAATGCCCATATAAGAATGGCAAGGTCTCCCTATTAACCCCTGCTTGGTCATTTTAGTCCATGTTGGTTTTCCTTGTGTCTCCGTAGGTCTACTTTGCGCTGGAAACCTTTGCCACACAGGTCACATGTAAACGGCTTGAAACCTGTGTGCTTGCGGCTGTGCGTGATGAGGTTTGAGCTCTGACTGAAAGCTTTTCCACAAACCTGGCACTTGTGCGGCTTCTCTCCTACACACGGGGAAAAAAATCATTGTTATTCTAGTAGATGTTTTCTTGTACATATTGTATATGGGGCAGTAATTTTGCAGTTATATTCTTGTACATAGGAGGCAGTATTAAAGTAGTTATATTCTTGTATATAGGAGGCAGTATTATAGTAGTTATATTCTTGTATATAGGAGGCAGTATTATAGTAGTTATATTCTTGTATATAGGAGCCGTATTATAGTAGTTATATTCTTGTATATAGGGGGCAGTATTATAGTAGTTATATTCTTGTATATAGGAGCCGTATTATAGTAGTTATATTCTTGTATATAGGAGCCGTATTATAGTAGTTATATTCTTGTATATGGGAGCAGTATTATAGTAGTTATATTCTTGTATATAGGAGCCGTATTATAGTAGTTATATTCTTGTATATAGGAGCAGTATTATAGTAGTTATATTCTTGTATATGGGAGCAGTATTATAGTAGTTATATTCTTGTATATAGGAGGCAGTAGTATAGTGGTTATATTCTTGTATATAGGGGGCAGTATTATAGTAGTTATATTCTTGTATATAGGAGCCGTATTATAGTAGTTATATTCGTGTATATAGGAGCAGTATTATAGTAGTTATATTCTTGTATATAGGAGCAGTATTATAGTAGTTATATTCTTGTATATAGGAGCAGTATTATAGTAGTTATATTCTTGTATATAGGGGCAGTATTATAGTAGTTATATTCTTGTATATAGGGGCAGTATTATCTATATATATAAAACTCAACGTGTGTATGTATATATATGTATGTATGTATGTGTGTGTATATGTGTATATATGTGTTACGCCGAGCGCTCCGGGTCCCCGCTCCTCCCCGGAGCGCTCGCTACACTCCTCTCACTGCAGCGCTCCGGTCGGTTCCACGGACCCGGGGCGCTGCGATACCGCCTCTGGCCGGGATGCGATTCGCGATGCGGGTAGCGCCCGCTCGCGATGCGCACCCCGGCTCCCGTACCTGACTCGCTCTCCGTCAGTTCTGTCCCGGCGCGCGCGGCCCCGCTCCCTAGGGCGCGCGCGCGCCGGGTCTTTGCGATTTAAAGGGCCACTGCGCCGCTGATTGGCGCAGTGGTTCCAATTAGTGTTTACACCTGTGCACTTCCCTATATCACCTCACTTCCCCTTCACTCCCTCGCCGGATCTTGTTGCCTTAGTGCCAGTGAAAGCGTTTCCTTGTGTGTTCCTAGCCTGTGTTCCAGACCTCCTGCCGTTGCCCCTGACTACGATCCTTGCTGCCTGCCCCGACCTTCTGCTACGTCCGACCTTGCTTCTGTCTACTCCCTTGTACCGCGCCTATCTTCAGCAGCCAGAGAGGTTGAGCCGTTGCTAGGGGATACGACCTGGTCACTACCGCCGCAGCAAGACCATCCCGCTTTGCGGCGGGCTCTGGTGAAAACCAGTAGTGACTTAGAACCGATCCTCTAGCACGGTCCACGCCAATCCCTCTCTGGCACAGAGGATCCACTACCTGCCAGCCGGCATCGTGACAGTAGATCCGGCCATGGATCCCGCTGAAGTTCCTCTGCCAGTTGTCGCTGACCTCACCACGGTGGTCGCCCAGCAGTCACAACAGATTGCGCAACAAGGCCAACAGCTGTCTCAACTGACTGTTATGCTACAACAGTTACTACCACAGCTCCAGCAACCATCTCCTCCGCCAGCTCCTGTACCTCCTCCGCAGCGAGTGGCCGCTTCTGGACTACGACTATCCTTGCCGGATAAATTTGATGGGGACTCTAAGTTTTGCCGTGGCTTCCTTTCCCAATGTTCATTACACTTGGAGATGATGTCGGACCAGTTCCCCACTGAAAGGTCTAAGGTGGCTTTCGTAGTCAGCCTGCTGTCTGGAAAAGCCCTGGCTTGGGCCACACCGCTCTGGGACCGCAATGACCCCGTCACTGCCTCTGTACACTCCTTCTTCTCGGAAATTCGAAGTGTCTTTGAGGAACCTGCCCGAGCCTCTTCTGCTGAGACTGCCCTGTTGAACCTGGTCCAGGGTAATTCTTCCGTTGGCGAGTATGCCGTACAATTCCGTACTCTTGCTTCTGAATTATCCTGGAACAATGAGGCCCTCTGCGCGACCTTTAAAAAAGGCCTATCCAGCAACATTAAAGATGTTCTGGCCGCACGAGAAATGCCTGCTAATCTTCATGAACTTATTCACCTAGCCACTCGCATTGACATGCGTTTTTCCGAAAGGCGTCAGGAGCTCCGCCAAGATATGGACTCTGTTCGCACGAGGCGTTTCTTCTCCTCGGCTCCTCTCTCCTCTGGTTCCCTGCAATCTGTTCCTGTGCCTCCCGCCGTGGAGGCTATGCAGGTCGACCGGTCTCGCCTGACATCTCAAGAGAGGACACGACGCCGCATGGAGAACCTCTGCCTGTACTGTGCTAGTACCGAACACTTCCTGAGGGATTGTCCTATCCGCCCTCCCCGCCTGGAAAGACGTACCCTGACTCCGCACAAAGGTGAGACAATCCTTGATGTCCACTCTGCTTCTCCACGTCTTACTGTGCCTGTGCGGATGTCTGCCTCTGCCTTCTCCTTCTCTTCTGTGGCCTTCTTGGACTCTGGATCTGCAGGAAATTTTATTTTGGCCTCTCTCGTCAACAGGTTCAACATCCCAGTGACCAGTCTCACCAGACCCCTTTACATCAATTGTATAAACAATGAAAGATTGGACTGTTCCATACGTTTCCGCACGGAGCCCCTTCTAATGAGCATCGGATCTCATCACGAGAGGATTGAACTTTTGGTCCTCCCCAATTGCACCTCGGAAATTCTCCTTGGACTTCCCTGGCTTCAACTTCATTCCCCAACCCTGGATTGGTCCACTGGGGAGATCAAGAGTTGGGGGCCCTCTTGTTCCAAGGACTGTCTAAAACCGGTTCCCAGTAACCCTTGCCGTAACTCTGTGCTTCCTCCAGTAACCGGTCTCCCTAAGGCCTATATGGACTTCGCGGATGTTTTCTGCAAAAAACAAGCGGAGACTCTACCTCCTCACAGGCCTTATGATTGTCCTATCGACCTCCTTCCGGGCACTACTCCACCCCGGGGCAGAATTTATCCTCTCTCTGCCCCAGAGACTCTTGCCATGTCTGAATACGTCCAGGAGAATCTAAAAAAGGGCTTTATCCGTAAATCCTCCTCTCCTGCCGGAGCCGGATTTTTCTTTGTGTCCAAAAAAGATGGCTCTCTACGTCCTTGCATTGACTACCGCGGACTTAATAAAATCACGGTTAAGAACCGCTACCCCTTACCCCTCATCTCTGAACTCTTTGATCGCCTCCAAGGTGCCCACATCTTTACTAAATTGGACTTAAGAGGCGCCTATAACCTCATCCGCATCAGAGAGGGGGATGAGTGGAAAACAGCATTTAACACCAGAGATGGACACTTTGAGTATCTGGTCATGCCCTTTGGCCTGTGCAACGCCCCTGCTGTCTTCCAAGACTTTGTTAATGAAATTTTTCGTGATCTGTTATACTCCTGTGTTGTTGTATATCTTGATGATATCCTAATTTTTTCGGCCAATCTAGAAGAACACCGCCAGCATGTCCGTATGGTTCTTCAGAGACTTCGTGACAATCAACTCTATGCTAAAATTGAGAAATGTCTGTTTGAATGCCAATCTCTTCCTTTTCTAGGATACTTGGTCTCTGGCCAGGGACTACAAATGGATCCAGATAAACTCTCTGCCGTCTTAGATTGGCCACGCCCCTCCGGACTCCGTGCCATCCAACGTTTTTTGGGGTTCGCCAATTATTACAGGCAATTTATTCCACATTTTTCTACCATTGTGGCTCCTATTGTGGCTTTAACCAAAAAAAATGCCGATCCCAAGTCTTGGCCTCCTCAAGCGGAAGACGCCTTTAAACGACTCAAGTCTGCCTTCTCTTCGGCTCCCGTGCTCTCCAGACCTGACCCATCTAAACCCTTCCTATTGGAGGTTGATGCCTCCTCAGTGGGAGCTGGAGCTGTCCTTCTACAAAAAAACTCTTCCGGGCATGCTGTTACTTGTGGGTTTTTTTCTAGGACCTTCTCTCCGGCGGAGAGGAACTATTCCATCGGGGATCGAGAGCTTCTAGCCATTAAATTAGCACTTGAGGAATGGAGGCATCTGCTGGAGGGATCAAGATTTCCAGTTATTATTTACACCGATCACAAGAACCTCTCATACCTCGAGTCTGCCCAACGGCTGAATCCTCGTCAGGCCAGGTGGTCTCTGTTCTTTGCCCGATTTAATTTTGAAATTCACTTTCGGCCTGCTGATAAGAACATTAGGGCCGATGCTCTCTCTCGTTCCTCAGATGCTTCTGAAATTGAACTCTCCCCTCAACACATCATTCCTCCTGACTGCCTGATTTCCACTTCTCCAGCCTCCATCAGGCAAACTCCTCCAGGAAAGACCTTTGTTTCTCCACGCCAACGCCTCGGAATCCTCAAATGGGGTCACTCCTCCCATCTCGCAGGTCATGCGGGCATCAAGAAATCTGTGCAACTCATCTCTCGCTTCTATTGGTGGCCGACTCTAGAGACTGATGTGGTGGACTTTGTGCGAGCCTGCACTATCTGTGCCCGGGATAAGACTCCTCGCCAGAAGCCCGCTGGTTTTCTTCTTCCTCTGCCTGTTCCCGAACAACCTTGGTCTCTGATTGGTATGGATTTTATTACTGACTTACCCCCATCCCATGGCAACACTGTTATTTGGGTGGTCGTTGATCGATTCTCCAAAATGGCACATTTCATCCCTCTTCCTGGTCTTCCTTCAGCGCCTCAGTTGGCTAAACAATTTTTTGTACACATTTTTCGTCTTCACGGGTTGCCTACGCAGATCGTCTCGGATAGAGGCGTCCAATTTGTGTCTAAATTCTGGAGGGCTCTCTGTAAACAACTCAAGATTAAATTAAATTTTTCTTCTGCATACCATCCTCAATCCAATGGACAAGTAGAAAGAATTAACCAGATCTTGGGTGACTATTTACGACATTTTGTTTCCTCCCGCCAGGATGACTGGGCAGATCTTCTACCTTGGGCCGAATTCTCGTATAATTTCAGAATCTCTGAATCTTCCTCCAAATCCCCGTTTTTCGTGGTGTACGGCCGTCACCCTCTTCCCCCCCTCCCTACCCCCTTGCCCTCTGGTCTGCCCGCTGTGGATGAAATTTCTCGTGATCTTTCCATCATATGGAGAGAGACCCAAAATTCTCTCTTACAGGCTTCTTCACGCATGAAGAGATTCGCGGATAAGAAAAGAAGAGCTCCTCCCATTTTTTCCCCTGGAGACAAGGTATGGCTCTCCGCCAAATATGTCCGCTTCCGTGTCCCTAGCTATAAGTTGGGACCACGCTATCTTGGTCCTTTCAAGATTTTGCGCCAGATTAATCCTGTCTCTTACAAACTTCTTCTTCCTCCTTCTCTTCGTATTCCTAATGCCTTTCATGTTTCTCTTCTTAAACCACTTATCATTAACCGTTTCTCTCCCAAATCTGTTCCCCCCACTCCTGTCTCCGGCTCCTCGGACATCTTCTCCGTCAAAGAAATTTTAGCATCTAAAAAGGTCAGAGGGAAAACCTTCTTTTTAGTGGATTGGGAGGGTTGTGGTCCAGAAGAGAGGTCCTGGGAACCTGAGGACAATATCCTGGACAAAAGTCTGGTCCTCAGGTTCTCAGGCTCCAAGAAGAGGGGGAGACCCAAGGGGGGGGGTACTGTTACGCCGAGCGCTCCGGGTCCCCGCTCCTCCCCGGAGCGCTCGCTACACTCCTCTCACTGCAGCGCTCCGGTCGGTTCCACGGACCCGGGGCGCTGCGATACCGCCTCTGGCCGGGATGCGATTCGCGATGCGGGTAGCGCCCGCTCGCGATGCGCACCCCGGCTCCCGTACCTGACTCGCTCTCCGTCAGTTCTGTCCCGGCGCGCGCGGCCCCGCTCCCTAGGGCGCGCGCGCGCCGGGTCTTTGCGATTTAAAGGGCCACTGCGCCGCTGATTGGCGCAGTGGTTCCAATTAGTGTTTACACCTGTGCACTTCCCTATATCACCTCACTTCCCCTTCACTCCCTCGCCGGATCTTGTTGCCTTAGTGCCAGTGAAAGCGTTTCCTTGTGTGTTCCTAGCCTGTGTTCCAGACCTCCTGCCGTTGCCCCTGACTACGATCCTTGCTGCCTGCCCCGACCTTCTGCTACGTCCGACCTTGCTTCTGTCTACTCCCTTGTACCGCGCCTATCTTCAGCAGCCAGAGAGGTTGAGCCGTTGCTAGGGGATACGACCTGGTCACTACCGCCGCAGCAAGACCATCCCGCTTTGCGGCGGGCTCTGGTGAAAACCAGTAGTGACTTAGAACCGATCCTCTAGCACGGTCCACGCCAATCCCTCTCTGGCACAGAGGATCCACTACCTGCCAGCCGGCATCGTGACAATATGTGTGTGTATGTTCCACAAAAACTTTCAAACGGCTAAAGATATTAACATGAAACTTGGTCACATGTTACTTATATGTCAACAACAAACATAGGATAGGTAATTTAACCCTTACTCACCCCCATTTGCCAGGGGCGGGGCTTATGTTTAAAGTCCCATACAAGTCAATGGTAAATATGTTACTGCATAACTTCCAAACGGCTGGAGATATTTCCATAATACTTGTTCACATGTTACTTATATGTCCACTTAAAATATAGGATAGTTAATTTAACCCTTAACTACCCCCATTTGTGAGGGTCGGGGTTATTGTTTAAAGTCCCATGCAAATCAATGGGAAATGTATGTTCCCATATAATTTCTGTACGACTGGAGATTTTTCAATACCTGGTCACATATTACGGGTCGGGATAGGAGGACGGGATGGGAGGTCGGGATATGAGGTCGGGATATGAGGTCGGGATATGAGGTCGGGATATGAGGTCGGGATATGAGGTCGGTATAGGAGGTCGGGATAGGAGGATGGGATAGGAGGTCGGGATAGGAGGACGGGATAGGAGGCCGGGATAGGAGGACGGGATAGGAGGACGGGATAGGAGGTCGGGATAGGAGGTCGGGGTATGAGGACGGGATAGGAGGACGGGATAGGAGGTCGGGATAGGAGGACGGGATAGGAGGACGGGATAGGAGGTCGGGATAGGAGGACGGGATAGGAGGACGGGATAGGAGGACGGGATAGGAGGTCGGGATAGGAGGTGGAGATAGGAGGACGGGATAGGAGGATGGGATAGGAGGACGGGATAGGAGGACGGGATAGGAGGACGGGATAGGAGGACGGGATAGGAGGACGGGATAGGAGGTCGGGATATGGGGTTGGGATATAAACAACAATATATGAGGACGGGATATGAAGTCAAAAGCTTCCACCTTTGTTTATTTTCCTCCCCAACAAGGATTAGGAAGGAAAAACCGGGCAACGCCGAGTACTCAGCTAGTAGTAAGTATAGGGCGGTGTAACTTACCAGTGTGGATGTACGTATGTTTCTTCATGTCAGACTTTTGATGGAAACGCTTTCCACAGAACTGACACGGATAGGGTCGTGTGTCTGAGTGGATGAGGAGGTGGGTGGACAATGTGGACGATCGCTTAAACGTTTTGCCGCACATCTTGCACTCGAAGCTTCTTTCCTGTAAAATGATCAATATTATGAACAGGAGGTTTCTGGTGTTTTGTAATGAAATTCAATAATATCACATGATACCTCACATGTTGTAGTTTTATGCGGTCTTATTAGAGTGTATGACATATAGGGGTCTCAGGAGACAATGGGGGAGATTTATCAAAACCTGTCCAGAGGAAAATCAACAAATCAGATCTCTTCTTTCATTTTCCACAGGCCTTTTCAAAAATGAAAGCAGCGATCTGATTGGTTGCTATGGGCAACTCAGCAACTTTTCCTCTGGACAGGTTTGATAAATCTCCCCCAATATGTTTAGATACAGCAGACAGTATAACACTCATAGGCTTAGATACAGCAGACAGTATAACACTCATAGGCTTAGATACAGCAGACAGTATAACACTCATAGGCTTAGATACAGCAGACAGTATAACACTCATAGGCTTAGATACAGCAGACAGTATAACACTCATAGGCTTAGATACAGCAGACAGTATGACACTGATAGGCTTAGATACAGCAGACAGTATGACACTGATAGGCTTAAATACAGCAGACAGTATAACACTCATAGGCTTAGATACAGCAGACAGTATAACACTCATAGGCTTAGATACAGCAGACAGTATAACACTCATAGGCTTAGATACAGCAGACAGTATGACACTGATAGGCTTAGATACAGCAGACAGTATAACACTGATAGTCTTAGATACAGCAGACAGTATAACACTGATAGTCTTAGATACAGCAGACAGTATGACACTGACAGGCTTAGATACAGCAGACAGTATAACACTCATAGGCTTAGATACAGCAGACAGTATAACACTCATAGGCTTAGATACAGCAGACAGTATAACACTCATAGGCTTAGATACAGCAGACAGTATAACACTCATAGGCTTAGATACAGCAGACAATATAACGCTGATAGGCTTAGATACAGCAGACAGTATAACACTCATAGGCTTAGATACAGCAGACAGTATGACACTGACAGGCTTAGATACAGCAGACAGTATAACACTCATAGGCTTAGATACAGCAGACAGTATGACACTGATAGGCTTAGATACAGCAGACAGTATAACACTCATAGGCTTAGATACAGCAGACAGTATAACACTCATAGGCTTAGATACAGCAGACAGTATGACACTGATAGGCTTAGATACAGCAGACAGTATGACACTGATAGGCTTAGATACAGCAGACAGTATAACACTCATAGGCTTAGATACAGCAGACAGTATAACACTCATAGGCTTAGATACAGCAGACAGTATAACACTCATAGGCTTAGATACAGCAGACAGTATGACACTGATAGGCTTAGATACAGCAGACAGTATGACACTGATAGGCTTAGATACAGCAGACAGTATAACACTCATAGGCTTAGATACAGCAGACAATATAACGCTGATAGGCTTAGATACAGCAGACAGTATAACACTCATAGGCTTAGATACAGCAGACAGTATAACACTGATAGGCTTAGATATAGCAGACAGTTTAACACTGATAGTCTTAGATATAGCAGACAGTATAACACTGATAGGCTTAGATACAGAAGACAGTATGACACTGATAGGCTTAGATATAGCAGACAGTATAACACTGATAGGCTTAGATACAGAAGACAATATAACACTCATAGGCTTAGATATAGCAGACAGTTTAACACTGATAGTCTTAGATATAGCAGACAGTATAACACTGATAGTCTTAGATACAGCAGACAGTATAACACTGATAGGCTTAGATACAGAAGACAGTATGACACTGATAGGCTTAGATACAGCAGACAGTATAACACTCATAGGCTTAGATACAGCAGACAGTATAACGCTGATAGGCTTAGTTACAGCAGACAGTATAACACTCATAGGCTTAGATACAGCAGACAGTATAACACTCATAGGCTTAGATACAGCAGACAGTATAACACTCATAGGCTTAGATACAGCAGACAGTATGACACTGACAGGCTTAGATACAGCAGACAGTATAACACCCATCGACTGAGATACAGCAGACAGTATGACACTGATAGGCTTAGATACTGCAGACAGTTTAACACCGATAGTCTTAGATACAGCAGACAGTATAACACTGATAAGGCTTAGATACAGAAGACAGTATGACACTGATAGGCTTAGATACAGCAGACAGTATGACACTGACAGGCTTAGATACAGCAGACAGTATCACACCCAATAGGCTCAGATACAGTAGGCGACCTGTGTATTCTTAGGACTTTACCTGTGAATGAACATTAAGATGCTGCTCCAGACTGACCGAATGACCGAAGGATTTCCCACAAGTATCACAGACGAAGGGTCGGGTACCGCTGTGGGATCTCCGGACGTGAACCTCCAATCCATGAGATGTGGAGAAAACCTGGAAGACAGAAGGGATTGTCTGGTGCCATATAATCCAAGACTAGGGTCGCCACCCGGACGGTATTTTACCCCCACTGATGGTATTTTGGTCACCCTGACGGTATATAAAAAATACTGGCAATGCAATGGGCGGTATTTATCCAACCAATCCTTTAACTCCTGGAATGTTGCACCATAACCTATACCAGTGTTTCCCAACCAGGGGTGCCTGCAGCTGTTGCAAAACTTAAACTCCCACCGTTGGCTGTCCGGGCATGCTGGGAGTCATAGTTTTGCAACAGCTGGGGGCACGCCCATGTTGGGAAACACTGACTTATACTATATACTACTATACAGTCCAACATGCTGGGAGTTTTCATTTGGGGCAGCTGCTGAGCCACATGCTGTATCAGGGCATGCTGGGAGTTTTAGTTAAAGGGGTTTTCCAGGAAAAAAACATTATATATATATATATATATATATATATATATATATATATATATATATATATATGAACTGGCTCCAGAAAGTTAAATAGATTTGTAAATCACTTCTATTAAAAAAAATCTTAGAGTAGCTCCCACAATCCTATTTTTTTCTGTCCCTCCCTATTGCCGATCTATCCCTAACCCCCTCCCTGCTTTTAATTTTTATTTTTACTATATTAAAAATAACTTTTTTTCTGCCTGGTAGTGTGCTCACTACCAGGCAGACTTCCCCAGCAGGCACCACGTCACTGATGCCTGCTGGGGGGGGGGGGGACTTCCGCCCTTAGTTTATCTACACAGGGTGCCTCCAGCTGTTTCACCACTACAACTCCCAGCATGCCCTGACATCTATTGGCTGTAAGGGCATGCTGGGAGTTGTAGTAGTGATACAGCTGGAGGCACCCTGTGTATATAAACTATAAGTTAGTGCCATGCGGCGCTACGGCGGCCCGTTCCCTCCGTCAAACCCCCTCCCCGCCATACCCCGTTCCCTCCATCCCAAACACCCCCAGGTTTTTCAGGCGTGACGTCACGCCAGGCTGCAGCCGGCCACTAGGAGGGAGACCACTAGTGGCTGGTTTTCAAATGTAAATTACACCCTTATAATAAAAAAAAATAAATTATGAAACTATATTAGAGATATGTTGTAGTACATACGTACTACAACATATAAAACAAAAAAGTTGGTGACAGTGCCCATTTAATCCTTCCAATAATTATCAGCTGCTGAAGTTGAGTTGTTCTTTTGTGTCTGGCAACAGTGCTCTCTGCTGAAATCTCTGCTTGTCTCGGGAACTGCACAGAGTAGGAGAGGTTTGCTATGGGAATTTGCTTCTACTCTGGACAGTTCCCGAGACAGGTGTCATCAGAGAGCACTTAGACAGAAAAGAACAACTCAACTTCAGCAGCTCATAAGTACTGAAAGGATTAAGATTTTTTTTTATAGAAGTAATTTACAAATATGTTTAACTTTCTGGAGCCAGTTGAGATATATATATATATATATATATATATATATATATATATATGTAAATAAAGTTTTTTTCATGGATACCCCCTTTAAAAACTAAGTGTAACTCCCGAATTTAATTAAAAAAAGCGATCAAAAAGTCACATCGAAACAAAAATGGTCCTGTTAAAAGCTAATGATCAGGGTGCAAAAAAACGAGTCCTCATACAGATGGTATAAGGAGAAAAAAAAAGTTATAGGGGTCAGAATAGGACCAAATTTTCTCCGCATATGTGTATCCTGTGATGTCACGCATACATAATTAATTATGCAAATTAGCATGGTTGGTATTTTTTTTTGCAACCCTATACATTACAGACCCTGCAGCTGCCGCCCCCAATTTATCCAGTGACCCCCATTTACCTTACTGCACTTGACACAATGGTAATTGTCCATAGAAGAAGAGAACCCCAGGCTGTAGTTTATGGGGTGATCATAGTCCTGCTCCGCAGCTGCAGGGGGGCCGCCGTATAACCCCACAGAACTCGGCAACATGGAGGGGTGCACATGGGACGGGACCTGTTTGAAGCTGTAGGCTGAACGCAGGGGCTCCCAGGAGAGGTTCTGCTTGTAGAAGGCGGAGATGGGGATAGACGGGTACAACTTAATGGGGAGCAGCGACAAAGGGATCCCTGGAGGACAGAATCACCACACACAGTTATATCAGGAGCTCATATACACGCAATGAGACCATGAGAGTTGTAGTACATTCACCTGAGCCTGAGGAGGCAGAGGAGACTCGACTCAAGTAAAGGGGTCTCTCCGAGTGGTCTTCAGAACGAATGTGCGCGCCCCTGCCCAGATACTCCGGAGCGTATTCTTTCAGCGCGCTGTCTGGGGGATCTGGGTAATATAAGGAAAACAAATTGTGAAGCCGCAGTATACAGGCCCAAATATTAGGGAAACATTTAGTAAAATTGGCTCTGCCCCTGGTCCAAAGGCCCGACTAGAGAGAATGAACAAGTGTTTCCCAACCAGGGTGCCTCCAGCTGTTGCAAAACTACTACTCCCAGTGTGCCCCGATGGCCTTCGGCCTGTACAGGGTGCCCCCTCCCCAAAGGTCCAACAATAGAGAATGAATAAGTGTTTCTCTACCAGAGTGCCTCCAGCTGTTGCAAAACTACAACTCCCAGCATGCCCGGATGACAGTCCCCATCATCTGTCAAGTCATCGTGGTCTGCATTCAATTGTCCAGTCCTACTACAAGTCCCAGCAAGTCCTTAAAGGGGTTATCCAAACTGTTTTTTTTTATATATCAACTGGCTCCAGAAAGTTAAACAGATTTGTAAATTACTTCTGTAAAAAATCTTAATCCTTTAAGTACTTATGAGCTTCTGAAGTTAAGGTTGTTCTTTTCTGTCTAAGTGCTCTCTGATGACATCTGTCTCTGGAATCTCCTCTAAACTGGGCGTTTCCCGAGACACGTGTCATCAGAGAGCACTTAGACAGAAAAGAACAACCTTAAATTCAGAAGCTCATAAGTACTGAAAGGATTAAGATTATTTAATAGAAGTAATTTACAAATTTGTTTAACTTTCTGGAGCCAATTGATATATATAAAAAAGTTTTTCCCTGGAATACCCCTTTAAGGTCTCTGCATCACTGGTCACCTCCGTGGTCCCTGGCTGAATTGTATAGACTTTACCATCTGTCTTTGTCTTTGTCTGTCTGTGTTTCCCAACCAGTGTGCCTCCAGCTGTTGCAAAACTACTACTCTCAGCGTGCCGGACAGCCTCACCACCTCTCCAAGGGCCTGACAATAGAGAATGAACAAGTGTATCCCAACCAGTGTGCCTCCAGCTGTTGCAAAACTACTCCCAGCATGCCCGGACGGCCTTTGGGCCTGTACAGGGTGCCCCCTCACCAAAGGTCTGACAGCAGAGAATAAATTAATGTTTCCCAACCAGTGTGCCTCCAGCTGTTGCAAAACTACAACTCCCAGCATTCCCAGATAACCTTCAGGCCTGTACGGGGTGCCCCATCTTTAAAGGCCCTACAACAGAGAATGAACAAGTATTTCCCAACCAGTGTGCCTCCAGCTGTTGCAAAACTACAACTCCCAGCATGCCCGGACAGCCTTTGGCTGTCCGGGCATGCTGGGAGTTGTAGTTTTGCAACAGCTGGAAGCGCACTGATTGAGAACCACTGCATGTGGACATAAGGCTGAGGTATATAATTCGGCCGGCACTGCAGAGCTGTGTGTGTTGACGCAGTGTGTGTGTGTTTGTGACAGAAACCACAATGTTTGCCCAGACACCGAGCCAATTCATGTATGTTTGAAAATCCGGCTTTGATTGAATTAAGAAAACACATCCTAGCGGTTACATCCTTCTCAGAAACGTAACGAATCTCGTACCACAGCCGCCAGGATTTTCTAGATTATTCCCAGGAACAGTGTACTGGTGTATCCAAGCCTGTCCTGTGTGATACTGTGCTGCGCAGCTGGTGTATCCAAGCCTGTCCTGTGTGGTACTGTGCTGCTCAGCTGGTGTATCCAAGCCTGTCCTGTGTGATACTCTGCTGTGCAGCTGGTGTATCCAAGCCTGTCCTGTGTGATACTGTGCTGTGCACCTGGTCTATCCAAGCCTGTCCTGTGTGATACTGTGCTGTGCAGCTGGTGTATCCAAGCCTGTCCTGTGTGATACTGTGCTGTGCAGCTGGTGTATCCAAGCCTGTCCTGTGTGATACTCTGCTGTGCAGCTGGTGTATCCAAGCCTGTCCTGTGTGATACTGTGCTGCGCTGCTGGTGTATCCAAGCCTGTCCTGTGTGATACTGTGCTGTGCAGCTGGTGTATCCAAGCCTGTCCTGTGTGATACTGTGCTGCTCAGCTGGTGTATCCAAGCCTGTCCTGTGTGATACTGTGCTGCTCAGGTGGTGTATCCAAGCCTGTCCTGTGTGATACTGTGCTGCTCAGCTGGTGTATCCAAGCCTGTCCTGTGTGATACTGTGCTGTGCAGCTGGTGTATCCAAGCCTGTCCTGTGTGATACTCTGCTGTGCAGCTGGTGTATCCAAGCCTGTCCTGTGTGATACTGTGCTGCGCTGCTGGTGTATCCAAGCCTGTCCTGTGTGATACTGTGCTCTGCAGCTGGTGTATCCAAGCCTGTCCTGTGTGATACTGTGCTGCTCAGCTGGTGTATCCAAGCCTGTCCTGTGTGATACTGTGCTGCTCAGCTGGTGTATCCAAGCCTGTCCTG
Organism: Hyla sarda; assembly: GCF_029499605.1. Taxonomy (NCBI): domain Eukaryota; kingdom Metazoa; phylum Chordata; class Amphibia; order Anura; family Hylidae; genus Hyla; species Hyla sarda. The sequence goes on along the minus strand of NC_079197.1, from coordinate 5,374,001 downwards.
TGTGATACTGTGCTGCTCAGCTGGTGTATCCAAGCCTGTCCTGCGTGATACTGTGCTGCTCAGCTGGTGTATCCAAGCCTGTCCTGTGTGATACTCTGCTGTGCAGCTGGTGTATCCAAGCCTGTCATGTGTGATACTGTCTGCTATGCCATAATTCCACTGTATCTACACATATCATAAATAATACAATATGCTGAGCTGGTGTATCTAAGCCTATCATGTATGATACTGTCTGCTATGCCACTGTGTCTACACCTCTCATATATGATACAGTCTGCTGAGCTGGTGTATCTAAGCTTATCATGCATGATGCTGTCAGCTGAGCTGCTGTATCTGCACCTGTCATATGTGATACTGTGCTGCTCACCTGGTGTATCTAAGCCCATCATGGAAGATAATGTCCTGCTCACCTGGTGTATCTACGCCTGCCATGTGCAATACTGTCTGCTATGCCACTGTATCTACACCTGTTGTATATAATACAGTGACAATCTGCCGAGCTGGTGTATCTAAGCCTGCCATGTGTGATACCAAGCAGTTCAGCTAGTGTATCTAGGCCTGTCATGTGTGATACTGTCTACTATACCATAATGACACTGTGCCTGAACCTATTGTATATAATACAATATGCTGAGATGGTGTATCTAAGCCTATCATGTGTGATACTGTGCTGCACAGCTGGTGTATCTAAGCCTGACATTTGGGGCTGTCCCTCCAGTCTCCGGCTAATTGTGTAATATAAAGAGCTTAGATACGTGATACAACCACTGAGTGCTGAATCAGCGGTGGAGACAATGGCGCACGTTTTCACATGAGGACTTTCTCCGTTTTCTGCAGAAGAGCCGGTTCTCAGGAAACAGTTACACGTCCCAGATTAGACAGAGAACGGACACAATGGGATTTGACTAGGGATAATTTGAATGCGCCCGGAGGGTGCGGAGCGCGGCTGGCACTGCGGCGTGAGTCAGGAGGCTGCACCTTACCGCGCAGGTTATTAACGCTGGACTATGGGGAAATTATCCCTATACGGCTTTTGTGTGCACATATGTCGCAATTTTTTTGTGCAAACAACAATTTATGCAAAACTTTAGTGACTGTAATTTTTCGATACCATGTGATGCTGCGAGAATTTTTATTCTTTATATGGAGGAAATAGGAGATTAGAACAGTAAGCATTCTGAAACCGGCATATATATATATATATTGTGTGTGTATCTATATATATATATATATATATATATATATATATATATATAATGCTATACGCATCAAGAAGTAGAATGAGTGAGCACTCACCAATACTGTAGTCTTCCGATTACTTCATTCGGACTGGCAGGGAGGCTGGCGTGGACCAGCAGGGAGGCTGGCGTGGACAAGCAGGGGCGCTTGGAGCGCCCCTGCTTGTCCACGCCAGCCTCCCTGCCGGTCTGAATACTTCTTGATGCTTAATATATATATTGATATATATGTGTATATGTGTATATATATATATATATATATAGATATATATATATATATATGTGTATATATATATATATTGAGAAAAGATCACCCCAGTCGTATGTAATGTATATATATATATTCACTGCATCTGCTGTTATCAATGATCCTTGTTAATAGACTGGCACCTGTGCTCTCAGCTCACTTCCTCTACTACTTAAAGGGGTACTCCTCCGCTAGACATGTTATCCCCTATTCAAAGGATATGGGATTGGATGTCTGATCGTGGGGGGGCCGGACTCTGGAACCCCCCCACGATCTCCAGCCCAAAAACCTAGTCATCCGGTGCACTAAGCAAACTCCGTTTCATGCCGAAAGACGGGCAACCACAACTGTCACGTCTCCTCCATTCATGTCTATAGGAGAAGGCGTGACAGCAATCTTCTAGACATCAAGTCCCTTCCCATAAACATGAATGGAGGGGGCGTGGCATGACGTCACGAGAACGGAAGCTCCAAGCTTCCGTGTTCCAGACGCTGCCGCTGCCGGCCTGGGGATCGCGGGGGGTCCCCAACCTCCTTTGGATAGGAAATAAGATGGTGCGGAGTTATATATATATATATATATATATATATATATATATATATATATATGTATATATATGGTATTGGTGACCCCCCTTAATATATCACTGGTAGGGATTAAAATCATGAAACCCCAGGTGACTAGCAGGGTAAAGGGGTTCTGTCATCCAGTGAACACCATGGGGGACATTTATTATTGTCTGGTTGTGGCTGCAGTACCCGGCACAGCCACAAGAGCATATATGGCACTGTTATGGTGGCACTGTGCCCTTTTCTTGCTGCTGATCCTCTGGGGTTTCATGGGTCATCATACATGGATGGAAATGCCATTTGTTCTCTATTTATTGCTGTTTAATTGTTACGTGTTACATAAACAGGGAAACAATTAATAGATGTTTATATAAATCACATTATGGACAATGTTTCGGAAAAGGAAACGGGATACGATTTATTTCCCTGTTTGCACAGAGCTGGTTAATACACAAGGCGTTATTCAGACACCAACATCTCCTGGAGGAGTCTCTGCTTGTTGTCAGTGAATTTTAACATTCCTGTTTATATCCAAAGCCAATACAGTGACCCCCCGACCTACGATGGCCCCGACATACCATATATATACAGTGACCCCCCGACCTACGATGGCCCCGACATACCATATATATACAGTGACCCCCGACCTACGATGGCCCCAACATACGATCATTTCAGCATACGATCACTCTCAGAGTCCATCGCATGGTGAAGGCAGCATTAACATCCGATGCTTTTGTATGTCGGGGCCATCGCATAAACGGCTATCCTGCAGCGCTGACTGCTTCAGCTGCCACCGGATAGCCGTTTACGGTGCGCCACGCCCTTTGCTGACGATCACTTACCTGTCCTCGGGGCTCCGGCGCGTCCTCTTCGGGATCCCCTGCATCGTCGGCGCTCTCCATCGTCGTCATCACGTCGCTGCGCACGCCGTCCCGTCATCCAATAGGAGCAGCGTGCGAAGCGACGTGATGGTGGTAACGGAGAGCGAGGATGCTGGGGAAGTAGAGGCCTTGCCGGAGCGTCGGGGACACCCCGGGGACGCGGCGACAACGATGGAAGGCGACATCCAGGGCAGTGGTGACGAGCGGTGACGGTCCGGAGCGGCGGGGACAGGTGAGTACAACTTCCTCTAACAGTGGTCTACAACCTGCGGACCTCCAGATGTTGCAAAACTACAACACCCAGCATGCCCGGACAGCCGTTGGCTGTCCGGGCATGCTGGGTGTTGTAGTTTTGCAACATCTGGAGGTCCGCAGGTTGTAGACCACTGTCCTATACTTTACACACGGATCCCTCAACATGCGATGGTTTCAACAAACGATGGTCCGTTTGGAACGGATTACCATCGTATGTTGAGGGACCACTGTATATACAGTACAGGTAAACAGTCTGGACTCCAGGCTGATACATTTTACCTGCTTTGATACATTGTAGCAAATTTTAAGGACAGGAGACAGATTTGTGCTGCTGATGTACTCACTGGAGGGGATACAACTGTAACAAACCCTCAGTTGTGCCAGGACTCAGGTATCAGTCACCTACCATGATGTAATGCGGTGAAGGGCTCCTCCTCGGGTGGTCCGGCATCTTCTGAGTAGCGATGTTGATGGTAACTGTGAGTTTTCTTCGTTTTCACCAAAAAAGACCTCGGCATTTCCTACAAAAGAAGAGAGTGGCCCTGATTTACTAAGAGTTTACTAAGAGTGTTTTTCCACAATATTTACTATGGTTTCCTTACGTTTTGCTTTTTTTTTCTACATCTGCTCTGATCTGTCGGTCTGTCGATTTTTCGGGTTTTCTCAGTAAAATGGAGAGTTAGTCGTTTTTTTGTTTTTTATTTATTCTGGTGCAATGCGCCAAAAAATGTCTCACAACTCGACGTAACATGTTGGGTTTACAATAGTAAATCAGCGGCCAATGGAGAGGACTTTATCATGGGTGATGGAAAAACAACATAATTCCACAGTGATGATTTATTATCAATTACACAGCATACGGTGCTATCAGTGATAGGTCATTTAAAACCCAGACCCAAAAAATATATACAAAGAGCAAAATTCCAAAATATAGATACCAGAAAAGTGCATATAGATAAAGTGGGTAATTCAATACCTGGGAAGTTATTGATGGTACAAGGGCAGACACAATTTAAAGTCCTGTATATACAAAACCCCATGTGTGAATCTCATGTCCCTCTTAGCTATCAGGAGGGAGTTAGGAGGTTCCAGTGTAGGATCTAGTCATAAGGACAAGACCTACAGTATTGAGGCAGATGTTACTACTAACCAGGGTAAGAGAGGGCTTCCCAGCTAACAGCAAATAATTACCCACTCACCCCGTTGTTATCTATATGCACTTTTCTGGTATCTATAGTTTGGAGTTTTGCTCTTTGTATATATATTTTGGGTCTGTGTTTTAAATGACCTATCACTGATAGCACTATATGCTGTGTAATTGATAATAAATCATCACTGTGGAATTATGTTGTTTCTTGATTTTGAGAATAGCCCTACATATTCTATATTGTCTTGACAAGTAATGTCCCTATAAGTTACGTCTGTCTATGCAATCATGGTTGATGGGCACCAGTATAGGGCTCCCCCTCTTCAAAGGCCCCTAAATATTGGCAAATAATGGTGAGAAGAACCAGCCTGGCAAACAATGGAGAGAAGGACCAGCCTGGAAAACAATGGGAGAAAAAACAGCCTGGAAAACAATGGGGAGAAGAACCAGCCTGGAAAACAATGGGAGAAAAACCAGCCTGGAAAACAATGGGGAGAAGAACCAGCCTGGAAAACAATGGGAGAAAAACCAGCCTGGCAAACAATGGAGAGAAGAACCAGCCTGGCAAACAATGGAGAGAAGAACCAGCCTGGCAAACAATGGAGAGAAGAACCAGCCTGGCAAACAATGGAGAGAAGAACCAGCCTGGCAAACAATGGAGAGAAGAACCAGCCTGGAAAACAATGGGGAGAAGAACCAGCCTGGAAAACAATGGGGAGAAGAACCAGCCTGGAAAACAATGGAGAGAAGAACCAGCCTGGAAAACAATGGAGAGAAGAACCAGCCTGGAAAACAACAGAGAGGAGAACCAGCCTGGAAAACAGAGGAGAGAGGAACCAGCCTGGCAAACAATGGAGGAAAGAACCAGCCTGGCAAACAATGGAGAGAAGAACCAGCCTGGAAAACAATGGAGAGAAGAACCAGCCTGGAAAACAACAGAGAGAAGAACCAGCCTGGAAAACAGAGGAGAGAGGAACCAGCCTGGCAAACAATGGAGGAAAGAACCAGCCTGACAAACAATGGGGAGAAGAACCAGCCTGGCAAACAATGGGGAGAAGAACCAGCCTGGCAAACAATGGAGAGAAGAACCAGCCTGGCAAACAATGGGGAGAAGAACCAGCCTGGAAAACAATGGGGAGAAGAACCAGCCTGGCAAACAATGGAGAGAAGAACCAGCCTGGCAAACCATGGAGGGAAGAACCAGCCTGGAAAACAATGGAGAGAAGAACCAGCCTGGAAAACAATGGAGAGAAGAACCAGCCTGGAAAACAATGGAGAGAAGAACAGCCTGGAAAACAATGGAGAGAAGAACCAGCTTGGAAAACAATGGAGAGAAGAACCAGCCTGGCAAACAATGGAGGGAAGAACCAGCCTGGCAAACAATGAGGAGAAGAACCGGAGTGGAAAACAATGGAGAGAAGAACCAGCCTGGAAAACAATGGAGAGAAGAACCAGCCTGGAAAACAATGGAGAGAAGAACCAGCCTGGCAAACAATGGAGAGAAGAACCAGCCTGGCAAACAATGGGTAGAAGAACCAGCCTGGAAAACAATGGAGAGAAGAACCAGCCTGGCAAACAATGGAGAGAAGAACCAGCCTGGCAAACAATGGGGAGAAGGACCAGCCTGGAAAACAATGGGAGAAAAAACAGCCTGGAAAACAATGGGGAGAAGAACCAGCCTGGAAAACAATGGGAGAAAAACCAGCCTGGAAAACAATGGGGAGAAGAACCAGCCTGGAAAACAATGGGAGAAAAACCAGCCTGGCAAACAATGGAGAGAAGAACCAGCCTGGCAAACAATGGAGAGAAGAACCAGCCTGGCAAACAATGGAGAGAAGAACCAGCCTGGCAAACAATGGAGAGAAGAACCAGCCTGGCAAACAATGGAGAGAAGAACCAGCCTGGAAAACAATGGGGAGAAGAACCAGCCTGGAAAACAATGGGGAGAAGAACCAGCCTGGAAAACAATGGAGAGAAGAACCAGCCTGGAAAACAATGGAGAGAAGAACCAGCCTGGAAAACAACAGAGAGGAGAACCAGCCTGGAAAACAGAGGAGAGAGGAACCAGCCTGGCAAACAATGGAGGAAAGAACCAGCCTGGCAAACAATGGAGAGAAGAACCAGCCTGGAAAACAATGGAGAGAAGAACCAGCCTGGAAAACAACAGAGAGAAGAACCAGCCTGGAAAACAGAGGAGAGAGGAACCAGCCTGGCAAACAATGGAGGAAAGAACCAGCCTGACAAACAATGGGGAGAAGAACCAGCCTGGCAAACAATGGGGAGAAGAACCAGCCTGGCAAACAATGGAGAGAAGAACCAGCCTGGCAAACAATGGGGAGAAGAACCAGCCTGGAAAACAATGGGGAGAAGAACCAGCCTGGCAAACAATGGAGAGAAGAACCAGCCTGGCAAACCATGGAGGGAAGAACCAGCCTGGAAAACAATGGAGAGAAGAACCAGCCTGGAAAACAATGGAGAGAAGAACCAGCCTGGAAAACAATGGAGAGAAGAACAGCCTGGAAAACAATGGAGAGAAGAACCAGCTTGGAAAACAATGGAGAGAAGAACCAGCCTGGCAAACAATGGAGGGAAGAACCAGCCTGGCAAACAATGAGGAGAAGAACCGGAGTGGAAAACAATGAAGAGAAGAACCAGCCTGGAAAACAATGGAGAGAAGAACCAGCCTGGAAAACAATGGAGAGAAGAACCAGCCTGGCAAACAATGGAGAGAAGAACCAGCCTGGCAAACAATGGGGAGAAGAACCAGCCTGGAAAACAATGGAGAGAAGAACCAGCCTGGCAAACAATGGAGAGAAGAACCAGCCTGGCAAACAATGGGGAGAAGAACCAGCCTGGAAAACAATGGAGAGAAGAACCAGCCTGGAAAACAATGGAGAGAAGAAACTGCCTAGAAAACAATGGGAGAAGAACCAGCCTGGCAAACAATGGGAGAAGAACCAGCCTGGAAAATAATGGAGAGAAGAACCTGCCTAGAAAACAATGGGAGAAGAACCAGCCTGGAAAACAATGGGAGAAGAACCAGCCTGGAAAACAATGGAGAGAAGAACCAGCCTGGAAAACAATGGAGAGAAGAACCAGATTGGAAAACAGAGGAGAGAAGAACCAGCCTGGCAAACAATGGAGGAAAGAACCAGCCTGGCAAACAATGGGGAGAAGAACCAGCCTGGCAAACAATGGGGAGAAGAACCAGCCTGGAAAACAATGGGGAGAAGAACCAGCCTGGAAAACAATGGGGAGAAGAACCAGCCTGGCAAACAATGGAGAGAAGAACCAGCCTGGAAAACAATGGGGAGAAGAACCAGCCTGGAAAACAATGGGGAGAAGAACCAGCCTGGAAAACAATGGGGAGAAGAACCAGCCTGGCAAACAATGGAGAGAAGAACCAGCCTGGAAAACAATGGGGAGAAGAACCAGCCTGGCAAACAATGGAGAGAAGAACCAGCCTGGCAAACCATGGAGGGAAGAAAAAACAGCCTGGAAAACAATGGAGAGAAGAACCAGCCTGGCAAACAATGGAGAGAAGAACCAGCCTGGCAAACAATGGAGGGAAGAACCAGCCTGGCAAACATTGGGGAGAAGAACCGGAGTGGAAAACAATGGAGAGAAGAACCAGCCTGGCAAACAATGGAGGGAAGAACCAGCCTGGCAAACAATGGAGAGAAGAACCAGCCTGGCAAACAATGGAGAGAAGAACCAGCCTGGCAAACAATGGGGAGAAGAACCAGCCTGGCAAACAATGGAGGGAAGAACCAGCCTGGCAAACAATGGAGAGAAGAACCAGCCTGGCAAACAATGGGGAGAAGAACCAGCCTGGCAAACAATGGAGCGAAGAACCAGCCTGGAAAACAATGGAGAGAAGAACCAGCCTGGCAAACAATGGGGAGAAGAACCAGCCTGGAAAACAATGGAGAGAAGAACCAGCCTGGAAAACAATGGAGAGAAGAACCTGCCTAGAAAACAATGGGAGAAGAACCAGCCTGGCAAACAATGGAGAGAAGAACCAGCCTGGCAAACAATGGGAGAAGAACCAGCCTGGAAAATAATGGAGAGAAGAACCTGCCTAGAAAACAATGGGAGAAGAACCAGCCTGGCAAAAACAATGGAGAGAAGAACCAGCCTGGCAAACCATGGAAGGAAGAACCAGCCTGGAAAACAATGGAGAGAAGAACCCGCCTGGCAAACATGGAGAGAAGAACCAGCCTGGCAAACAATGGAGAGAAGAACCAGCCTGGAAAACAATGGAGAGAAGAACAGCCTGGAAAACAATGGAGAGAAGAACCAGCCTGGAAAACAATGGAGAGAAGAACAGCCTGGAAAACAATGGAGAGAAGAACCAGCCTGGAAAACAATGGAGAGAAGAACAGCCTGGCAAACAATGGAGAGAAGAACCAGCCTGGAAAACAATGGAGAGAAGAACCTGCCTAGAAAACAATGGGAGAAGAACCAGCCTAGAAAACAATGGGAGAAGAACCTGCCTAGAAAACAATGGGAGAAGAACCAGCCTGGCAAACAATGGAGAGAATAACCAGCCTGGAAAACAATGGAGAGAAGAACCAGCCTGGCAAACAATGGAGAGAAGAACCAGCCTGGAAAACAATGGAGAGAAGAACCAGCCTGGAAAACAATGGAGAGAAGAACCAGCCTGGAAAGCAATGGAGAGAAGAACCAGCCTGGAAAACAATGGAGAGAAGAACCAGCCTGGAAAACAATGGGGAGAAGAACCAGCCTGGAAAACAATGGGGAGAAGAACCAGCCTGAAAAACAATGGAGAGAAGAACCAGCCTGGAAAACAATGGAGAGAAGAACCAGCCTGGAAAACAATGGAGAGAAGAACCAGCCTGAAAAACAATGGAGAGAAGAACAGCCTGGAAAACAATGGGAGAAGAACCAGCCTGGAAAACAACAGAGAGAAGAACCAGCCTGGAAAACAATGGAGAGAAGAACCAGCCTGGAAAACAATGGGGAGAAGAACCAGCCTGGAAAACAATGGGAGAAGAACCAGCCTGGAAAACAATGGAGAGAAGAACCAGCCTGGAAAACAATGGGGAGAAGAACCAGCCTGAAAAACAATGGAGAGAAGAACCAGCCTGGAAAACAATGGAGAGAAGAACCAGCCTGGAAAACAATGGAGGGAAATACAATATAATTTTCCCTTTGAGAGTTGTTGAAATCTGAAGTCTCCAATAAATCACAAGAGCAGAAGGGAAGAGCACACAGACTTAAGGCGTCACTCCGGGGAAGTGTCTACAGATTTGCATGGTCCTGGATTTGCATGGAGAAGAGAAAGCTGATCCCCCCGAGGCCATAATACAGCTATTATATCCAACCTGGTGTGTGTAGCTACAGTTTCCTATAAGATCCAAATCGAGATAAGATGAAATTTACATTATCCTCCAACTGTTGCAACACTACAACTCCCAGCATGCCCGGACAGTATCCTGGGTGACACTGTCTGCTGAGCTGATGTGTCATAGCCTATAATGTGTGATACTATCAGCTGACCTGATGTATCTAAGGCAGTGTTTCCCAACCCATGGGCCTCCAGCTGTTACAAAACTACAACTCCCAGCATGCACAGACGGACACCACGCCATTGCCAGACTATAAAGCAGTGTTTCCCAACCAGGGTGCCTCCAGCTGTTGCAAAACTAAAACTCCCATCATGCACGGACGGACACCATGTCATTGCCAGGCTATAAAGCAGTGTTTACCAACCCATGGGCCTCCAGCTGTTGCAAAACTACAACTCCCAGCATGCACAGACGGACGCCACGTCATTGCCAGACTATAAAGCAGTGTTTCCCAACCAGGGTGCCTCCAGCTGTTGCAAAACTACAACTCCCAACATGCCCGGACAGCCGTTGGCTGTCCGGGCATGCTGGGAGTTGTAGTTTTGCAACAGCTGAAGACACACCAGTTGGGAAACACTGCTTTAAGGCTATTATGAGTAATACTGTCTGATGAACTGGTGTATCTAAAGCTATCCTGTGCGCCAGTGTTTGCTGGGCTGATGTATCTAATCCTGTCCTGTGGTACTGTCTGCTGAACTGATGTATCTAAGGCAGTGTTTCCCAACCCATGTGCCTTCAGCTGTTCCAAAACTACAATACTTTCAACTTCTGAAAGTTGAGGTTTTGCAACAGCTGGAGGCACACTGGGCTGTCTGGACATGCTGGGAGTTGTCGTTTTGCAACAGCTGGAGGCACATTGGGCTGTCTGTACATGCTGGGATTTGTAGTTTTGCAACAGCTGGAGGCACCCTGGTTGGAAATCAGTGATCTAGAGGGTATCGGATCTAATGCCAGACATGGTTTCCTAACTCAGTGGGGTTGCCTGGCACTACACAATTCTCTAACCTCCTTTTATTGGGGAGCGCTGCTGCAGGGAGACCAAATTCCCTATGACAGCTCTTCCTGGCACTGATATAGAATCTATGGTGGAAGGAGCTTTTGTCATTTATAAATATTGACTGTATTGTTTGACAGTGTTGGAGGGAGCAGCCATGGGGAGTTTGTTGTCCCTGCAGCAGCAAAACTGTGGCTCCGCAGCTGCTTGGGAACTACAACTCCCAGCATGACCTGGTAATGAAATTCTATAACACTATGGAAATTCATAATTTACTCTTGTTCCCTGCATTGGAGTAATTTGGGGAGAGCTGCTGCAGGGAGATCAAATTCCCTACGACAGCTCTCCCTGGCACAGTCAGCACTATATAGAATGTATAGTGTCCAGCGTGCCCTGTCACTGTGGCATGGTGGGAGTTGTAGTTTCTCTGTTAAGAAATAGGTGCCATTCTTTCTACCCACCTCAGCATACAACTGATCTTCACTGGCATCAGATCTGATTCAGGCGACAAGTCATTTGCTTGGCATTTGCATTTGTCCTGCAAGGATTTAGCGCCAACCTAATGAGACACAGCCTGCCATTCATCTGCCAGCATAAAGCTGGCACCGTGCCCATGTAACCTGTTATTTGTCTCATTATATACCCTTTGTTCCAATGTTTGGGGACAGAAAAATTCAAATATAGTAGGGGAGGGCGTAGCAAATATCAACATTGGGCCCCTACTTGGGTTCATGCCATCACAGCCTCTGCCCATACTATGCCAGGGCATGTGCCAGCTTCAGTGCTGGTGTCCCCCTTTAAACCCTTTGAGGCTCCTGCCCTCCCCATGCAACTGCAATCTCCTGTATCTGCCCAAGGAGAAGCACTGACCAGACTCCCAACATGACTTCTTCTTCCAGAAACAGCGCCACCCTCTTTTTCACAGGCTGTGTTTGGTATTGCAATTGATTTGAAATTTTTTTTTTCTTCTTCTTACAAAACACAGTGCTGCCCCTGCCCATGGTGTCTGGTATTGCATCTCAGCTTCATTAGACACATGTGAATGAGCTGCATTACCACACACAACCAGTGGACAGGTGGGGCACTGTTTTAGCAATATCATTGCTTAATTTTCAGTAGCTAAGGGTGAAATCCATGGTCAGATCTTGCAGATTTGCAGATTTTGGTTTAGTTACTGAAACCCTACATCAGGTGGTCTCCAAACTGTGGATCTCCAGCTGTTGCAAAACTACAACTCCCAGCATGCCCGGACAGCCGTTGGCTGTCCGGGCATGCTGGGAGTTGTAGTTTTGCAACAGCTGGAGATCCACAGTTTGGAGACCACTGTCCAACAGGAAGCCCCAAAAAGTGAATTGTCAAACTTTATCAATTGCCAACATTAAAAACTCAATAAAAGTACAACATTCTGTCTGGGCATGCTGGGAGTTGTAGTTTTGCCTCAGGTTGGGGAACATTACAATGATTTGGGGGAAACAACCCATTCCATAGATTTGTATGGAACTGTTTTTGCAGCAGATATATAGAATCTTACAATCTTCTTAGTCTTCACAATGTGTTTTCGGTTTCCTTTACAGTGTTTCTGTTGCAGTTCATTTACGTTGGCTGTGTGCAAAAATGTAGTAAACTACACTATTGTGTACGCAAAAAAAAAATACTTAAAAAAATGTACATTCAATCAGTTGTTTATTTTATTCTTATAATGTATATAAAATAACTTTATAAATTAATTAATTAATAATAATAAATAGAACGTGAGAAACTTAGGAATAAATATATGCAAAATTTATAGTAAGGGTAAAAATAAAAGAAATAATAATAATAATGACATATATATATATATATATATATATATATATATATATATATATATTTATTATTTTTATAAATACATAATTAAGATATATATGTGTATATGTGTATATATATATATATATATATATATATATATATATATAGTATTTATTTATTTTATAATTCATTACATTTTTTACCTATCTCTCTCTATATCTTTTTTTAATTATTATTATTTTTAATTATTTATTTTATTTATTTTTTCCCTTACTATATATTTATATATATATATATATATATATATATAAAATTATAAAATTTTTTATAATTTTTTTCCTAACGCCCTCTCTCGTTATTTATTTACTAACTCTCTCTCTCTCTTTTTTTATATATGTTTATATATATATATATATATATATATATATATATATAGTTAGGAAAATCTGTAATAAATAACAATAATAACTATAAATAAATATAGTTAGCCAAATAGATAGAAATAGATAAGAAAAATAAATAAGTAGGTGTTTTTCAAACGTTCGATCTTATTTTAATTCACTAAAAATAAATATGTTCCAGCATAGCAAGAAAATTTTCACCATCCAGTTGCTCTCAAACTGCTGCAAGAACTACAAATCCCAGCATACCACGTAAAATGTTGCACATCATACATTGCACCGCAAACAGCTCTAAATTGAATATGTGCTGTGTGTATAACAATAAACTATAAAAAGTGCACAAATACTGGAAAAATAAAGGTTAAACTGCTTTGAAATTGTAATGTGTGCACATCATGATAGTAGAACATTAAATAAAAATAAAAGTTAAATGAAGAATTGGAATAGATAATTACAATGAATTGTGTCATTCTGTGTTTTCATTATTTTTTTAAATGCTGTAAATGTAAATCCGATTACCTGTTACCTGGCAGGAGGTGTAGTCGGGATGATGAGTGTGATCCCTCTGGTGTCGCACTGTCAGGATTACCTGGCAGGAGGTGTAGTCGGGATGATGAGTGTGATCCCTCTGGTGTCGCACTGTCAGGATTACCTGGCAGGCAGTGTAGTCGGGATGATGAGTGTGATCCCTCTGGTGTTGCACTGTCAGGATTACCTGGCAGGACGTGTAGTCGGGATGATGAGTGTGATCCCTCTGGTGTCCCACTGTCGGGATTACCTGGCAGGAGGTGTAGTCGGGATGATGAGTGTGATCCCTCTGGTGTTGCACTGTCGGGATTACCTGGCAGGAGGTGTAGTCGGGATGATGAGTGTGATCCCTCTGGTGTCCCACTGTCGGGATTACCTGGCAGGAGGTGTAGTCGGGATGATGAGTGTGATCCCTCTGGTGTTGAACTGTCGGGATTACCTGGCAGGCGGTGTAGTCGGGATGATGAGTGTGATCCTTCTGGTGTCCCACTGTCGGGATTATCTGGCAGGAGGTGTAGTCGGGATGATGAGTGTGATCCCTCTGGTGTTGAACTGTCGGGATTACCTGGCAGGCGGTGTAGTCGGGATGATGAGTGTGATCCCTCTGGTGTCGCACTGTCGGGTGTCATCTGCACACCCGTCTTTGGCCTCTTCCCCCCGCCCTGATTTTTCAATCTGATTACTTGTGTCAAAATCTGGTGAGTGTGTAGCCAATGGGGAAGCTGAGAGAGACAATATTTGCTTATCAGAAGTGGAGCAGCCCTTGAAGAGTCGCCCGGAGCTCCCCCGCACCGCAAACTGCAGCCGACTACATGGGAATTCATTCTCTGCTGCACAGTCCGGGACTTCTATCCCCACGTGCTAGGACGTGAAGGAATCGCATTTTTGGGCAAAGTCACTTATATGTCAGTGTTATTCAACCGGTGGCTCTCAGAATATCAGGACATGCTGGGAATTGTAGTTCTTCCCTATAGCAGTTTTTTTCCCCCAACCAGTGTTCCTCCAGCTGTTGCAAAAAAAAACTACAACTTCCAGCATGCCCGGACAGCCGAAGGCTGTAGTTTTGCAACAGCTGGAGGCACACTTGTTGGGGAACACTGCTCTATATGATCATAGAGGACCAATAGTCTGTATTCTGCATTTCTGGGAAGCTGGAGGACAACTAATACGGTGTCCATTAATCACTCAGCTTTTCAGGACTCCTGAAATCTGGCAAATCTGCCTCTAGCTAGGAGCTTGGAAAAGCTGAGTGACAGACTCGGGCTTTGACTTGGGCTTGTAAAAATAATTTTTTGAAGAAGATTCTATATCATGTGCTTAAAAAAATAAATCCTTAAATACTGAGTGCTGCTCCAGCTCGTGAGCTTCTCCTGAAATACTCTGCTCTACTGTGCAGCCCTATTCCTTCCACTATGTATCTCTGCTCCTGAAATACTCAGTACTGCTGTGAACTGTACTCCTTCCACTATGTATCTCTGCTCCTGAAATACTCAGTACTGCTGTGAACTGTACTCCTTCCACTATGTATCTCTGCTCCTGAAATACTCAGTACTGCTGTGAACTGTACTCCTTCCACTATGTATCTCTGCTCCTGAAATACTCTGCTCTACTGTGCAGCCCTGCTCCTTCCACTATGTATCTCTGCTCCTGAAATACTCAGTACTGCTGTGAACTGTTCTCCTTCCACTATGTAACCCATACCTGTGTTCAGACCACAAGATCAGCATAAGATACTCACCCCCCACCTCCCTTCTTGATATACTCTGTGCTGCTGGGGACCCTGCTGTATACACTATGTAACTCTGGGTCTGTGATCATCTCCCACAAGGTCAGCACCCTCTTCTGCTGAAATACTCTGTGCTGCTGGTGACCCTGCTCCTTTCACTGTGTAACTATGACCCGACCACAAACATATTATTAGCATATCCCTTTCCTGAAAAACTCTGTGCTGCTGCAGGCATTGCTCCTTCTACAATGTAACTCAAGTCTTTGACAACCCATAAAACCAGCACACACATTTCCTAAAATACTCTGTGCTGCTGTGAACTGTGCTGCTTCTACTATGTATCTCAGTCTGTGATCGCTTGATCATGTAATACTCTGTACTGCTGTGAACTGTGCTCCTTCCACTATGTATCTCTGATCCTGAAATACTCTGTGCTGCTGTGAACTGTGCTCCTTCCACTATGTATCTCTGATCCTGAAATACTCTGTGCTGCTGTGAACTGTGCTGCTTCTACTATGTATCTCAGTCTGTCATCCGTTGATCATGAAATAATCTGTGCTGCTGTGAACTGTGCTTCTTCCACTATGTATCTCTGATCCTAAAATACTCTGTGCTGCTGTGAACTGTGCTCCTTCCACTATGTATCTCTGATCCTGAAATACTCTGTGCTGCTGTGAACTGTGCTCCTTCCACTATGTATCTCTGATCCTGAAATACTCTGTGCTGCTGTGAATTTCACTCCTTTCACTATGTATCTCAGTCTGTGATCGCTTGATCATGTAATACTCTGTACTGCTGTGAATTGTGCTCCTTCCACTATGTATTTCTGATCCTGAAATACTCTATGCTGCTGTTAATTGTATTCCTTTCCCTATGTATCTCAGTCTGTGACCTGTTGATCCTGAAATACTCTGTGTTGCTGTGAATTGTACTCCTTCCACTATGTATTTCTGATCCTGAAATACTCTGTGTTGCTGTGAATTTTACTCCTTTCACTATGTGTCTCAGTCTGTGATCCTGAAATACTCTGTATTGCTGTGAACACCCCCCCCCCCAACAAGATCAGAACACCCCTCTCCTGAATTACTCTGTTCTTATGTATCTCAATCTGTTATCTTTTGATCCTGAAATACTCTGTACTGCTGTGAACAATGTTCCTTACACTATGTATCTCAGTCTGATCCATTATTCCTAAAATACTCTGTGCTACTGTTAACTGTGCTCCTTCCGCTATGTATCTCTGATCCTGAAATACTCTGTACTGCTGTGAATTGTACTCCTTTCCCTATGTATTTCTGATCCTAAAATACTCTGTACTGCTGTGAATTGTACTTCTTCCACTATGTATCTCAGTCTGTGATCTGTTGATCCTGAAATACTCTGTACTGCTGTGAATTGTGCTCCTTTCACTATGTATCTCAGTCTATGAATCATTATTCCTAAAATACTCTGTGTTGCTGTGAATTGTGCTCCTTTCACTGTGTATCTCAGTCTGTGATCTGTTGATCCTGAAGTACTCTGTACTGCTGTGAATTGTATTCCTTTCCCTATGTATCTCTGATCATGAAATACTCTGTACTGCTGTGAACTGTGCTCCTTTCACTATGTATCTCTGATCCTGAAATACTCTGTGCTGCTGTGAACTGTTCTCCTTCCACTATGTATCTCAGTCTGTGATCCATTATTCCTAAAATACTCTGTGCTGCTGTGAATTGTGCTCCTTTCCCTATGTATTTCTGATCATGAAATACTCTGTACTGCTGTAAATTGTGCTCCTTTCCCTATGTATCTCAGTCTGTGATCTGTTGATCCTTAAATACTCTGTACTGCTGTGAATTGTGCTCCTTTCCCTATGTATCTCAGTCTGTGATCTGTTGATCCTTAAATACTCTGTGCTGCTGTGAATTGTGCTCCTTTCCCTATGTATCTCAGTCTGTGATCTGTTGATCCTTAAATACTCTGTACTGCTGTGAATTGTGCTCCTTTCCCTATGGATCTCTGATCATGAAATACTCTGTACTGCTGTGAACTGTTCTCCTTTCACTATGTGTCTCTGATCCTGAAATACTCTGTGCTGCTGTAAACTGTTCTCCTTCCACTATGTATCTCAATCTGTGATCCATTATTCCTAAAATACTCTGTGCTGCTGTGAATTGTGCTCCTTTCCCTATGTATCTCTGATCATGAAATACTCTGTACTGCTGTGAATTGTGCTCCTTTCCCTATGTATCTCAGTCTGTGATCTGTTGATCCTTAAATACTCTGTACTGCTGTGAATTGTGCTCCTTGCACTATGTGTCTCAGTCTGTGATCTGTTGATCCATAAATACTCTGTGCTGCTGTGAATTGTGCTCCTTTCACTATGTATCTCAGTCTGTGATCCCCCACAAGATCAGGACACCCCTGAAGTACTCTGTGCTGCTGTGAACGTTGCTCTTTTCACTGCTCTGGTCTCAGTGTTACCACCTACAAGAACAACCTCTTCTCCTGAAATCCTCTGCACCGCTGGGATGACTGACCATAGGGTGTGTTATGCTTCTACCCACTACATTGCGTACAGATAGGATCCTTTCACATGTGAATCCGTGCCGCACTGAGCGGGCAATCTGTGTAGAGATGGCAGAACCCTGATAACCGCTCCTGTCATGGGTTCATGTACAGACAATGAGGAAAAGTCACAAAACCACAATACAGAGAATCCTCCCAGCCCTCCGCCCTGATATGGGGGATATCTTATCTACCAGGACAGGAAACACTCTCTATACAGAGGCTGCCAGGGGGCAGAGGGGTGGGCAGCTGGGCATCAAGAGGGTCATGGTGGGTATAAAGCAGCAATGTGCCCCTTTAAGAATCCTAGTGCACACAATACAGTATTACATATAACAATGTTAGCTACAATGCCCATATAACAATGCCAGTCACAATGCCCATATAACACCAGCCACAATGCCCTATAACAATGCCAGTCACAATGGCCATATAACACCAGCCACAATGCCCTATAACAATGCCAGTCACAATGCCCATATAACACCAGCCACAATGCCCATATAACAATGCCAGTCACAATGCCCATATAACACCAGCCACAATGCCCTATAACAATGCCCGTAGTTTCCTCTATAACAGTACCAGCCACAGTGTCCACATAACATCAGTTACAGTGCCAGTATAACAATGTCAGCCACATTATTCATATAACAATGCCACCTACATTGTCCATATCATAGTGCCAGCCACAATTTCTCTTACACTGCCATGCCTACCAATGTATCATAAATTGCATAAAAACACCAGCTCCAGTGCCCCCATAACAGGGCCAAACAACAAGCCCCTATAACAACAAGAAGCCCCTATAACTGTAAAAGCCACGGTGCCCCTATAACAATGCTAGCTGCTTCTCTCAATAACAGTACCCACCACAGTGCCCATATAAATGTGCTTGCTACAGTGCCCATATTAATATGCCAGCCTCAGTGCCTACAATACCAGCCTCAGTGCCTACAATACCAGCCTCAGTGCCTACAATACCAGCCTCAGTGCCTACAATACCAGCCTCAGTGCCTACAATACCAGCCTCACTGCCTACAATACCACCCTCAGTGCCTACAATACCAGCCTCAGTGCCTACAATACCAGCCTCAGTGCTTACAATACCAGCCTCAGTGCCTACAATACCACCCTCAGTGCCTACAATACCAGCCTCAGTGCCTACAATACCACCCTCAGTGCCTACAATACCAGCCTCAGTGCCTACAATACCACCCTCAGTGCTTACAATACCAGCCTCAGTGCCTACAATACCACCCTCAGTGCTTACAATACCAGCCTCAGTGCCTACAATACCAGCCTCAGTGCTTACAATACCAGCCTCAGTGCCTACAATACCACCCTCAGTGCCTACAATACCAGCCTCAGTGCCTACAATACCACCCTCAGTGCCTACAATACCAGCCTCAGTGCCTACAATACCACCCTCAGTGCTTACAATACCAGCCTCAGTGCCTACAATACCAGCCTCAGTGCTTACAATACCAGCCTCAGTGCCTACAATACCACCCTCAGTGCCTACAATACCAGCCTCAGTGCCTACAATACCACCCTCAGTGCCTACAATACCAGCCTCAGTGCCTACAATACCACCCTCAGTGCCTACAATACCAGCCTCAGTGCTTACAATACCAGCCTCAGTGCTTACAATACCAGCCTCAGTGCCTACAATACCAGCCTCAGTGCCTACAATACCAGCCTCAGTGCCTACAATACCAGCCTCAGTGCCTACAATACCAGCCTCAGTGCTTACAATACCAGCCTCAGTGCCTACAATACCAGCCTCAGTGCCTACAATACCAGCCTCAGTGCCTACAATACCAGCCTCAGTGCCTACAATACCAGCCTCAGTGCCTACAATGCCAGCCTCAGTGCTTACAATACCAGCCTCAGTGCTTACAATACCACCCTCAGTGCTTACAATACCAGCCTCAGTGCTTACAATACCACCCTCAGTGCCTACAATACCAGCCTCAGTGCCTACAATACCACCCTCAGTGCTTACAATACCAGCCTCAGTGCTTACAATACCATCCTCAGTGCCTACAATACCAGCCTCAGTGCCTACAATACCAGCCTCAGTGCCTACAATACCACCCTCAGTGCTTACAATACCAGCCTCAGTGCCTACAATACCAGCCTCAGTGCTTACAATACCAGCCTCAGTGCCTACAATACCAGCCTCAGTGCTTACAATACCAGCCTCAGTGCCTATAATACCAGCCTCAGTGCCTACAATACCAGCCTCAGTGCCTACAATACCAGCCTCAGTGCTTACAATACCAGCCTCAGTGCCTACAATACCAGCCTCAGTGCCTACAATACCAGCCTCAGTGCCTACAATACCAGCCTCAGTGCCTACAATACCAGCCTCAGTGCTTACAATACCAGCCTCAGTGCCTACAATACCAGCCTCAGTGCCTACAATATCAGCCTCAGTGCCTACAATACCAGCCTCAGTGCCTACAATACCAGCCTCAGTGCCTACAATACCAGCCTCAGTGCCTACAATACCAGCCTCAGTGCTTACAATACCAGCCTCAGTGCCTACAATACCAGCCTCAGTGCCTACAATACCAGCCTCAGTGCCTACAATACCAGCCTCAGTGCTTACAATACCAGCCTCAGTGCCTACAATACCAGCCTCAGTGCCTACAATACCATCCTCAGTGCCTACAATACCAGCCTCAGTGCCTACAATACCATCCTCAGTGCCTACAATACCAGCCTCAGTGCCTACAATACCACCCTCAGTGCCTACAATACCAGCCTCAGTGCTTACAATACCAGCCTCAGTGCCTACAATACCAGCCTCAGTGCCTACAATACCAGCCTCAGTGCCTACAATACCAGCCTCAGTGCCTACAATACCACCCTCAGTGCCTACAATACCAGCCTCAGTGCCTACAATACCAGCCTCAGTGCTTACAATACCAGCCTCAGTGCCAACAATACCAGCCTCAGTGCTTACAATACCAGCCTCAGTGCCTACAATACCACCCTCAGTGCCTACAATACCAGCCTCAGTGCCAACAATACCAGCCTCAGTGCTTACAATACCAGCCTCAGTGCCTACAATACCAGCCTCAGTGCTTACAATACCACCCTCAGTGCCTACAATACCAGCCTCAGTGCTTACAATACCAGCCTCAGTGCCTACAATACCACCCTCAGTGCCTACAATACCACCCTCAGTGCCTACAATACCAGCCTCAGTGCCTACAATACCACCCTCAGTGCCTACAATACCAGCCTCAGTGCTTACAATACCAGCCTCAGTGCCTACAATACCAGCCTCAGTGCCTACAATACCAGCCTCAGTGCCTACAATACCACCCTCAGTGCCTACAATACCATTCTCAGTGCCTACAATACCATCCTCAGTGCTTACAATACCAGCCTCACTGCCTACAATACCAGCCTCAGTGCCTACAATACCAGCCTCAGTGCTTACAATACCAGCCTCAGTGCCTACAATACCAGCCTCAGTGCTTACAATACCAGCCTCAGTGTCTACAATACCAGCCTCAGTGCCAACAATACCAGCCTCAGTGCTTACAATACCAGCCTCAGTGCTTACAATACCAGCCTCAGTGCCTACAATACCAGCCTTAGTGCTTACAATACCAGCCTCAGTGCCTACAATACCAGCCTCAGTGCCAACAATACCAGCCTCAGTGCTTACAATACCAGCCTCAGTGCCTACAATACCAGCCTCAGTGCCTACAATACCATCCTCAGTGCCTACAATACCAGCCTCAGTGCCTGCAATACCAGCCTCAGTGCTTACAATACCAGCCTCAGTGCTTACAATACCAGCCTCAGTGCCTACAATACCAGCCTCAGTGCTTACAATACCAGCCTCAGTGCCTACAATACCACCCTCAGTGCTTACAATACCAGCCTCAGTGCCTACAATACCAGCCTCAGTGCCTACAATACCAGCCTCAGTGCTTACAATACCAGCCTCAGTGCCTACAATACCAGCCTCAGTGCCTACAATACCACCCTCAGTGCTTACAATACCAGCCTCAGTGCCTGCAATACCACCCTCAGTGCCTACAATACCAGCCTCAGTGCCTGCAATACCACCCTCAGTGCTTACAATACCAGCCTCAGTGCCTGCAATACCACCCTCAGTGCCTACAATACCATCCTCAGTGCCTACAATACCAGCCTCAGTGCCTGCAATACCACCCTCAGTGCCTACAATACCAGCCTCAGTGCCTACAATACCAGCCTCAGTGCTTACAATACCACCCTCAGTGCCTACAATACCAGCCTCAGTGCCTACAATACCAGCCTCAGTGCCTACAATACCACCCTCAGTGCCTACAATACCAGCCTCAGTGCCTACAATACCAGCCTCAGTGCCTACAATACCAGCCTCAGTGCCTACAATACCACCCTCAGTGCCTACAATACCAGCCTCAGTGCCTACAATACCAGCCTCAGTGCCTATAATACCAGCCTCAGTGCCTACAATACCAGCCTCAGTGCCTACAATACCAGCCTCAGTGCCTACAATACCAGCCTCAGTGCCTACAATACCAGCCTCAGTGCTTACAATACCAGCCTCAGTGCCTACAATACCAGCCTCAGTGCTTACAATACCATCCTCACTGCCTACAATACCAGCCTCAGTGCCTACAATACCACCCTCAGTGCCTACAATACCACCCTCAGTGCCTACAATACCAGCCTCAGTGCCTACAATACCAGCCTCAGTGCCTACAATACCAGCCTCAGTGCCTACAATACCAGCCTCAGTGCCTACAATACCAGCCTCAGTGCCTACAATACCAGCCTCAGTGCCTATAATACCATCCTCACTGCCTACAATACCAGCCTCAGTGCCTACAATACCAGCCTCAGTGCCTACAATACCAGCCTCAGTGCCTACAATACCAGCCTCAGTGCCTACAATACCAGCCTCAGTGCTTACAATACCAGCCTCAGTGCCTACAATACCAGCCTCAGCGCCTACAATACCACCCTCAGTGCCTACAATACCAGCCTCAGTGCCTACAATACCACCCTCAGTGCCTACAATACCAGCCTCAGTGCCTACAATACCACCCTCACTGCCTACAATACCAGCCTCAGTGCCTACAATACCAGCCTCAGTGCCTACAATACCAGCCTCAGTGCCTACAATACCAGCCTCAGTGCTTACAATACCAGCCTCAGTGCCTACAATACCACCCTCAGTGCCTACAATACCAGCCTCAGTGCTTACAATACCAGCCTCAGTGCCTACAATACCAGCCTCAGTGCCTACAATACCATCCTCACTGCCTACAATACCACCCTCAGTGCCTACAATACCAGCCTCAGTGCCTACAATACCAGCCTCAGTGCCTACAATACCACCCTCAGTGCCTACAATACCAGCCTCAGTGCCTACAATACCACCCTCAGTGCCTACAATACCAGCCTCAGTGCTTACAATACCAGCCTCAGTGCTTACAATACCACCCTCAGTGCCTACAATACCACCCTCAGTGCCTACAATACCACCCTCAGTGCCTACAATACCAGCCTCAGTGCCTACAATACCACCCTCAGTGCCTACAATACCAGCCTCAGTGCTTACAATACCAGCCTCAGTGCCTACAATACCAGCCTCAGTGCCTACAATACCAGCCTCAGTGCCTACAATACCACCCTCAGTGCCTACAATACCATTCTCAGTGCCTACAATACCATCCTCAGTGCTTACAATACCAGCCTCACTGCCTACAATACCAGCCTCAGTGCCTACAATACCAGCCTCAGTGCCTACAATACCAGCCTCAGTGCTTACAATACCAGCCTCAGTGCCTACAATACCAGCCTCAGTGCTTACAATACCAGCCTCAGTGTCTACAATACCAGCCTCAGTGCCAACAATACCAGCCTCAGTGCTTACAATACCAGCCTCAGTGCTTACAATACCAGCCTCAGTGCCTACAATACCAGCCTTAGTGCTTACAATACCAGCCTCAGTGCCTACAATACCAGCCTCAGTGCCAACAATACCAGCCTCAGTGCTTACAATACCAGCCTCAGTGCCTACAATACCAGCCTCAGTGCCTACAATACCATCCTCAGTGCCTACAATACCAGCCTCAGTGCCTGCAATACCAGCCTCAGTGTCTACAATACCAGCCTCAGTGCCTACAATACCAGCCTCAGTGCTTACAATACCAGCCTCAGTGCTTACAATACCAGCCTCAGTGCCTACAATACCAGCCTCAGTGCTTACAATACCAGCCTCAGTGCCTACAATACCACCCTCAGTGCTTACAATACCAGCCTCAGTGCCTACAATACCAGCCTCAGTGCCTACAATACCAGCCTCAGTGCTTACAATACCAGCCTCAGTGCCTACAATACCAGCCTCAGTGCCTACAATACCACCCTCAGTGCTTACAATACCAGCCTCAGTGCCTGCAATACCACCCTCAGTGCCTACAATACCAGCCTCAGTGCCTGCAATACCACCCTCAGTGCTTACAATACCAGCCTCAGTGCCTGCAATACCACCCTCAGTGCCTACAATACCATCCTCAGTGCCTACAATACCAGCCTCAGTGCCTGCAATACCACCCTCAGTGCCTACAATACCAGCCTCAGTGCCTACAATACCAGCCTCAGTGCTTACAATACCACCCTCAGTGCCTACAATACCACCCTCAGTGCCTACAATACCAGCCTCAGTGCCTATAATACCAGCCTCAGTGCCTACAATACCAGCCTCAGTGCCTACAATACCAGCCTCAGTGCCTACAATACCAGCCTCAGTGCCTACAATACCAGCCTCAGTGCTTACAATACCAGCCTCAGTGCCTACAATACCAGCCTCAGTGCTTACAATACCATCCTCACTGCCTACAATACCAGCCTCAGTGCCTACAATACCACCCTCAGTGCCTACAATACCACCCTCAGTGCCTACAATACCAGCCTCAGTGCCTACAATACCAGCCTCAGTGCCTACAATACCAGCCTCAGTGCCTACAATACCAGCCTCAGTGCCTACAATACCAGCCTCAGTGCCTACAATACCAGCCTCAGTGCCTATAATACCATCCTCACTGCCTACAATACCAGCCTCAGTGCCTACAATACCAGCCTCAGTGCCTACAATACCAGCCTCAGTGCCTACAATACCAGCCTCAGTGCCTACAATACCAGCCTCAGTGCTTACAATACCAGCCTCAGTGCCTACAATACCAGCCTCAGCGCCTACAATACCACCCTCAGTGCCTACAATACCAGCCTCAGTGCCTACAATACCACCCTCAGTGCCTACAATACCAGCCTCAGTGCCTACAATACCACCCTCACTGCCTACAATACCAGCCTCAGTGCCTACAATACCAGCCTCAGTGCCTACAATACCAGCCTCAGTGCCTACAATACCAGCCTCAGTGCTTACAATACCAGCCTCAGTGCCTACAATACCACCCTCAGTGCCTACAATACCAGCCTCAGTGCTTACAATACCAGCCTCAGTGCCTACAATACCAGCCTCAGTGCCTACAATACCATCCTCACTGCCTACAATACCACCCTCAGTGCCTACAATACCAGCCTCAGTGCCTACAATACCAGCCTCAGTGCCTACAATACCACCCTCAGTGCCTACAATACCAGCCTCAGTGCCTACAATACCACCCTCAGTGCCTACAATACCAGCCTCAGTGCTTACAATACCAGCCTCAGTGCTTACAATACCACCCTCAGTGCCTACAATACCAGCCTCAGTGCTTACAATACCAGCCTCAGTGCTTACAATACCAGCCTCAGTGCCTACAATACCAGCCTCAGTGCCTACAATACCAGCCTCAGTGCCTACAATACCAGCCTCAGTGCCTACAATACCAGCCTCAGTGCCTACAATACCAGCCTCAGTGCCTACAATACCAGCCTCAGTGCCTACAATACCAGCCTCAGTGCCTACAATACCAGCCTCAGTGCCTATAATACCAGCCTCAGTGCCTACAATACCAGCCTCAGTGCCTACAATACCAGCCTCAGTGCTTACAATACCAGCCTCAGTGCCTACAATACCAGCCTCAGTGCCTACAATACCAGCCTCAGTGCCTACAATACCAGCCTCAGTGCCTACAATACCAGCCTCAGTGCCTACAATACCAGCCTCAGTGCTTACAATACCAGCCTCAGTGCCTACAATACCAGCCTCAGTGCCTACAATACCATCCTCAGTGCTTACAATACCAGCCTCAGTGCTTACAATATCAGCCTCAGTGCTTACAATACCATTCTCAGTGCCTACAATACCATCCTCAGTGCCTACAATACCAGCCTCAGCGCCTACAATACCAGCCTCAGTGCTTACAATACCACCCTCAGTGCCTACAATACCATTCTCAGTGCCTACAATACCATCCTCAGTGCCTACAATACCAGCCTCAGCGCCTACAATACCAGCCTCAGTGCCTACAATACCAGCCTCAGTGCCTACAATACCAGCCTCAGTGCCTACAATACCAGCCTCAGTGCCTACAATACCAGCCTCAGCGCCTACAATACCAGCCTCAGTGCCTACAATACCAGCCTCAGTGCCTACAATACCAGCCTCAGTGCCTACAATACCACCCTCAGTGCCTACAATACCAGCCTCAGTGCTTACAATACCAGCCCCTGTGCCCCTTATACAGTGACAGCTACCAATCCATGGTAAGTTTCATCAACAATGCCTCAGTGCCAGCTCAAGTGCCAACAGCCACTGTCCCCCATATTAATGCCAACCGCAGCCTCCAAGGCTGTAACAGTGATGTTTCCCTAAACCAATGTTTCTCAACCAGGGTGCCTCTAGCTGTAGCAAAACTACAACTTCCAGCATGCCCGGACAGCCAACGGCTGTCCGGGCATGCTGGGAGTTGTAGTTTTTCAACAGCTGAAGGCACACTGGTGCCTTTGGTGGGTTATTTAATGTTCCCTCTGCTAACAAGGCAAAATGCACTGAATGGAACTTGTATTCAAACACTTGAGTCCAGCTCCATCTAGTGGTAGATGCATGATTGTATCAAGGGAACAAAATTATAAAATGTAACTTTAATAGGATCATTAAAAATCACCCGTAAATGTGTTTGATTCCAACATCATTAAAATTAATATTTACAGACCGCAGGGAGCAGGATCCTGCTTAAAGCAAAGGAAACGCTCAACCTGTGCCACAGATAAATAGTAACTATTTGTTACCAATATTGAATAGCAATATATTATACCACCGACGCGTTTCTGCCATGCGTTTCAATGGCGTCCTCAGGGAGGCATATATAATGTACATTATATATGCCTCCCTGAGGTCTGAGTAAAGACCAGACGTCTCAGAGTCAGCGTCCAGCATCTGGAGGTCTCAAGCCACCTACAGCCACGGGCCAGTAAGTCAAGTCATCTCTGTCTGCTGTCACTACCTACAGTCAAGTCTATTATAGTCAGAGTGGCTGTCCTAAAGTCTGTCAAAGTCACTACAAGTCCCAGAAAGCTGCGAGGTCCTTCTGTGTTACCGGTCACCTCTCTGGGATCCTGACCTAACTGTAAAGACTGTTTCCATCTGTCTACCTCAGTAAAGCTACTGTTAACCCTAACCTGGTCTTGGACTATTATTACCCTGCCTAACCTAGGGATAGCGGTGCTACCGTTCGGGTGGTTACCGGGAAACCACGCCCTGGCATCACGAACATTTAGGGGTTAATAACATCTGCCCCTGGCAACAACATCTGCCCCATACACCTCACCTTCGCACCCCGAGACACCACACAAAGGATAAGGGATAAGATGTCTGATCGCGGGGGTCCTGCCACTGGGGACCCGCACGATCTCTGGGCCGGCAGCCGTGGCGTCCGGAACATGGAAGCTTGCAGCTTCCGTGTTCGTGACATCATGCCACGCCCCTCTCATTCATGTCTATGGGAGGGGGCGCGATGGCTAGTACACAGCTGTCACGCCTCTTCCCATAGACGTAAATGGAGGGGGCGTGGCGGCCGGCATCGCCTGTCCTCAGGCACGAGCGGAGTTTGCTCCGTGCACTGAATGACAAGGGGCAACAGCAGAGATCACAGGGGTCCCCAGCTACGGGACCCCCCGATCTAACATCTTATCCCCTAAGGGGATAAGATGTTTACAGCGGAGCACCCCTTTAAGGACCGTAGAGGCAATGGTTGGCCACGGAAACTTAGTGCAGCAACGTCTAGTCTGTCTGGGATTACTTGAAAGGACAGAAGGACCTAAAGGGCTAAATACACAGAAGATTTCTGATAAGTTCTCCAAAATATTTTGCCAAGTTCCTTCAAAAACTATGTGCAAGAACCTAGAAGAATTGATTCCTAGAAGAATTGATTCCTAGAAGAATTGATTCCTAGAAGAATTGATGCTCTTTTGAAGGCAAAGGGCGGTCATGCCAAAAATGTATTTGATTTACATTACTCTTTTGTTTATTCACTTTTGGATTGTGTTAATTATTGAAAATTAAATAAACTATTAAACTTGAGACATGACACTGTCTTCCACAACTTTACCTCTGAAGCAGAGTTTGGCTGTTCCTCACCCAGTTTAAAGCCTCCTACACAGCTGTTTCAGTTAATGACTGTGTTACAACCTACATATAAAAATGATAATCATTATTACCTGTTTGGTATAATTTTTTAATCATACACCTGACTATATTTCTACAAAATCTCTGACTTTGTACTGGTGCATCCTGGAAGAATTGGTGCTGTTTTAAAGATAAAAAGTGATCACACCAAATATTGATCTGATTTCGCTTCACTTTTTAAAAGGGTACACTAATACAAAGGATAGGGGACACGATGTCTGATCGCAGGGGTCCCGCCGCTGAGGACCCCCGCAATCTGTCATTCAGCACTCACCTTTGTGAGCTCTCTGCAGCGCTGGAGGCTCCAAGTGTGCAGTACGACGGAGCCGGAGTATTGTGACATCACGACTCCGCCCCCGTGTTACGACACACCCCGCCCCCTCAATGCAAGTCGCGCTGCACACTCGGAGCCTCCAGCGCTGCGGAGAGCTCACAAAGGTGGGTGCTGAATGACAGATTGCGGGGGTCTGAAAACCCCCTATGCAGGTAGTAGGTAGCCCTCCTATTAGTTTGGTAGTTTGTCCCCATATTAGCTAGGCAGGAACATAGTAGATAGTCCCCCACAGTGGGTGTAGGCAGCAGAGTTCCCCCACAGTAGGTGTAGGCTGCAGAGTTCCCCCACAATAGGTGTAGGCAACAGAGTTCCCCCACAATAGGTGTAGGCTGCAGAGGTCCCCCATGGTAGGTGTAGGCAGCAGAGTTCCCCCACAGTAGGTGTAGGCAGCAGAGTTCCCCCAAAGTAGGTGTAGGCAGCAGGGTCCCCCTACAGTAGGTGTAGGCAGCGGGGTCCCCCCACAGTAGGTGTAGGCAGCGGGGTCCCCCCACAGTAGGTGTAAGCAGCAGGGTCCCCCCACTGTTGGTGAAGGCAGCGGTGTCCCCCCACTGTAGGTGTAGGCAGCGATATCCCCTCACATTAGGTGTAAGCAGTGGGGTACCCCCACAGTAGGTGTTTGCAGCAGGGTCCCCTCACATTAGGTGTAGGCAGCAGGGTCCCTCCACAGTAGGTGTATGCAGCGGGGTCCCCCCACAGTAGGTGTATGCAGCGGGGTCCCCTCACATTAGGTGTAGGCAGCAGAGTTTTTCCCCCTCCCCCCAATCCCAGGTTGAAATTTAAAAAAATTATGCTCACCTGATGTCCCACGTAGCGATCTCCTCAGCGGGGTCCGCGTCTCCCTACATCCATAGTGCAGGCACCTGCACTGCGCAGCAAGGGCGGAGGTCACATCTCCTCTGGGTAGGCACAGACATGGCTCACACGGAGGGGACGTACCGCACATACAGGAGAAGGCAGCGCTGTCTACTGGGGAACCAGGACATGTGTCCTGGATCCTCAGGAGCGGTGGCAGCGACGGGCCCTGTACCCGGCTGGTCCCTCGGTCAACGTCCGATCGGACCGACCGGTCACTCCGCCCCTGTATGGACATGGACAGAGGTGTCAGCAGAGAACACTTGTGGACTTGTGGTAAGGCAGAAAGGAAATTCAAAAAGAAAAGGAATTCCTGTGTATTATACAGCAGCTGATAAGTACTGGAAGTGTTGGTATTTATTAAGAGAAGTAATTTACAAATCTGTTTAACTTTATGGCACCAGTTGATTAAAAATACCCCGCATGGTGGGGTATTCAAACTTTTATTAGGGAAGGGGTTAAATCAACTTTTTTCACTTTTTTTTCCTTTTTTAAATTACACATTTATAGACCCCATAGGGGACTAATACACGTAATCTTCTGCTTGCATACACTGATCAATGCTATGCCATAGCATAGCATTGATCAGTGTTATTGGAGCTCTGCTGCTCCAGCCTGGATTTCAGGCATGGAGCAGTAGATCGCCGATCGGACTACGAGGAGAAAGGTAGGGACCCTCCCTGCTTCTTCTCAGCTGATCAGGACACCGTGGTTTTACCGCAGTGGTCCCGTTCATCTCCGCTTAGCTGCCCGGAAGCATTTTTTTACATTTTAGACGCGGCAATCAACTTTGATCGCCACGTCTAAGGGGTTAATACCGGGCATCATTGCGATTGGTGATGTCCGGTATTAGCCATGGGCCCAGGCCGTTGCTAGGTTCCGCGACCGACCTGCTATGACGCAGGGTTGGCGTTTGAACCCACGTTATAGCGTGGGAGTGGGTGCAGGACGTACAGGTACGCCCTGCGTCCTTAAGAGATTAACATGGCCCATTTTTTTGCGCTTCTTCAAAAAGAGCTTGAACATCTTAAAACCCCCGTCTGCTTTGAAGTTTTTGCATTGGAGAGATCTTGTTGGTGCCGTTTAACTAAGTTGTATCTTCTTGCTGTGCTCGGTCTTCCACAGCCTCAGCTTTGTTGCAGAGTTTGGCTGTTCCTTACCCAGTTTTAAGCCTCCTACACTGTTATAAAAATAAACTATTAAACCCCTGAGATGACACTGGGAGTTGTAGTTTTGCAACAGCTGGAGGCGCACAGGTTGGAAAAACACTGCCATAAAGCAAACCACCAGACATCAGGGAATGCTGGGAGATCCCCCCCCCCCACCCCCCCCTAGTATGGACCCCTCCGGTGTTTGCTATCAGCGCACAGTCAGCTCTGCTTTGCATGAAAGAAATGGTGAATTATCGGCATCCAGGCCACTTTGCATAAAATAAGACTCTCCAGTTCCAACCTTGGATACAAAACCTCCATTGTTACCGATCTGTTAAAGGAACAGACGAAAAAGGAAACCCTAGAGCAATGTTACCCTAAACAGGGTGCCTCCAGCTGTTGCAAAACTACAACTCCCAGCATGCCCGGACAGCCAAAGGCTGTCCGGGCATGCTGGGTGATGTAGTTTTGCAAGATGACATATCTTCCATGAATGTCAGTATATTGTAATGTAGCATAAAAAATTACTCATCCTGAGCCTTCTGGTTCATGAACAGAATGTCGGAACTTTAGTATAAACTGACACTTGTACAGGTTGGGGAGTAGTACTGAATGTGTATGGGGGTCTTTCGGGGCATTATGGGAGCTGTAGTTCTGCAACGGCTGGAGAGACACAGTTTGGGGTGCACTGTTGTAAATGCATGTGGTGTGCCAAGGCATGATAGGAGTTGTAGTTCTGCAACAGCTGGAGATACACAGGTTGGGGAGCACAGCTCTAATGTGAACGTACAAAAGGGTCTGTTAGGACATGCTGGGAGTTGTAGTTGTGCAATAAGAGTAACAGAATGAGGAACACTTCTCTAATGTACATAAGGGACTGTTAGGACATGCTGAGAGTTGTAGTTTTGCAAAATTTGCAGAGCCACATTTTGGGGAATAATACTGAATGTGTATGGGGGTCTATCAGGGAATGATGGGATTTGTAGTCCTGCAACAGCTGGAGAGCCACAGATTGGTGAACACTGCTTTTAAAGTCCATTGGAGGGGTCTGTTAGGACATGCTGGGAGTTGTAGTTTTGCAACAGCTGGAGAGCCACAGGTTAAGGAATAATGCTCTAATGTGTATAGGGTTTTTAAGGGCATGATGGGAGTTGTATTTTTGCAACAGCTGGAGAGCCAAAAATTGGGAACAATACACCAATGTGTGTGTATTGTGGGGGATGTCTGTGAGACAACGACTAGAGTTGTAGTTCTGCAACAGCTGCAGAGACATAGGTTGGGGAATAATACTAACTGGTATATTTGTTTTGACATTGCATGATGGGAGTTGTAGTTCTGATGTGCATGGTGATCTGTTAGGACAGTGTTTCCCAAACAGGGTGCCTTCAGCTGTTGCAAAACCACAACTCCCAGCATGCCCGGACAGCCAAAGGCTTTCCGAGCATGCTGGAGGTTGTAGTTTTGCAACAGCTGGAGGCACCCTGGTTGGGAAACACTGTGTTAGGACATGGTGGGAGTTGTAGTTTTGTAACGGCTGGAGAGTCACAGGTTGGGGATCATTGCTCTAATGTATGGCGTTTGTCAAGAAATTATGGGAGTTGTAGTCTTGCAACAGCTGAAGAGCCACAGGTCGGGGAATAATGCGCTAATGTGTTTCTTGGGTCATGATGGGAGTTGTAGTTTTGCAACAGTTTGATAGCACTGCTCTGTAGTTACGTCCCCCCTGTGGCCACCATCTTGTTCCTTCTCTGTTACTGATGATTCAGATCTCACACGGTGGCTAAGTTGGGGTCTAACATATTCCCATGGAGTTCCCCTTTAATTGACATCATTCGGGCCACACTCCTTTAATTTTACAAAATGGCGGCTCCTGCTTTGCGTAGGTCTTGGGTACATTACGCATCGTTTGTCAATAACACATTGAGGGTGGAAGTCTTGGTAGCGGGTAGCGTGTGAACAGTCTCGCGGCGGCCATCGCTGGTGGTGTTTACGTTGGCAGGCGCTCATCAAATCCTTTCAATGTCACATTTCCCTTCTGTTTATTTGGTTTGGGCCTTTGTGGACACCTCGGGTTTCTCATGCTGCACGCCCCATTGTTCTCCGTGCCGTAGTGATTGAATTTCAGCCCTAATCACCCCATTCTTAAGTCAGATTCAACTTTGCAAATATGGAGATGCCGGCAGCCAAGATTGTGCTTTAAATTTTTAAAGAGACAGCGTCATAATTATGGAGGGCCACACAATACTATAATGCTATCGGGGCTTTCAGACACTTTGAGAGAACCTGATAGGTTTGTGGGGTCTGTTGGGTACTGTGGGTGCCCATCGTGTGGTCAGCATCATGTTATACACCAACACGTCTGACAGCTTTAGGCTTTTGCTTCCGGTATTTAAGATGGTCCTATAGTGAGGATTCCTGTGTCTTAGATGGTCCTTCAGGGAAGGTTCCTGTGTCTAAGATGGTCCTATAGTGAGGGTTCCAGTGTCTAAGATGGTCCTATAGTGAGGGTTCCTGTGTCTTAGATGGTCCTATAGGGAAGGTTCCTGTCTCTAAGATGGTCCTATAGGGAAGGTTCCTGTCTCTAAGATGGTCCTATAGTAAGGGTTCCAGTGTCTAAGATGGTCCTATAGTAAGGGTTCCAGTGTCTAAGATGGTCCTATAGTAAGGGATCCAGTGTCTAAGATGGTCCTATAGTAAGGGTTCCAGTGTCTAAGATGGTCCTATAGTAAGGGTTCCAGTGTCTAAGATGGTCCTATAGGAAGGGATCCAGTGTCTAAGATGGTCCTATAGTGAGGGTTCCTGTGTCTTAGATGGTCCTATAGGGAAGGTTCCTGTGTCTAAGATGGTGATATAGTGAGGGTTCCAGTGTCTAAGATGGTGATATAGTGAGGGTTCCAGTGTCTAAGATGGTGATATAGTGAGGGTTCCAGTGTCTAAGATGGTCCTATAATAAGGGTTCCAGTGTCTAAGATGGTCCTATAGTAAGGGATCCAGTGTCTAAGATGGTCCTATAGTGAGGGTTCCTGTGTCTTAGATGGTCCTATAGGGAAGGTTCCTGTGTCTAAGATGGTGATTTAGTGAGGGTTCCAGTGTATAAGATGGTCCTATAGTAAGGTTCCTGTGTTTAAGATGGTCCTATAGTAAAGATTCCAGTGTATAAAATGGTCCTATAGTAAAGATTCCAGTGTATAAGATGGTCCTATAGTAAAGATTCCAGTGTATAAGATGGTCCTATAGTAAGGGTTACTGTATCTAAGATGGTTCTATGGGAAGGGCTCCTGTGTCTAAGATGGTCCTATAGTAAAGGTTCCAGTGTCTAAGATGGTCCTATAGTAAAGTTTCCAGTTTCTAAGATGGTCCTATAGTGAGGAATTTAGTGTCTAAGATGATCCCATAGTAAGGGTTCCTGTGTCTAAGATGGTCTCATAGCGAAGGTTCCTGTGTCTCAGCTGGTCCTATAGTAAGGATTCCTGTGTCTAAGATGGTCCTATAATGAGGGTTACTGTGTCTAAGATGGTCCTATAGTGAAGGTTCTTATGTCTAAGATGGTCCTTTAGTAAAGGTTCTAGTGTATCAGATGGTCCTATAATAAGGGTTCCAGTGTCTAATATGGTTCTATAGTAACGTTTCACTGTCTAAGATAGTTCTTTAGTGAGGGTTCCAGTGTATAAGATGGTCCTATGGTTGGGTTCCAGTGTCTAAGATGGTCTTATAGAAAGGGTTCCAGTGTATAAGATGGTCCTATAGTAAGGTTCCTGTATTTAAGATGGTCCTATAGTGAAGGTTCCTGTTCCTAAGATGGTCCTATAGTAAAGATTCCAGTGTGTAAGATGGTCCTATAGTGAGGAATTTAGTGTCTAAGATGATCCCATAGTAAGGGTTCCAGTGTCTAAGATGGTCTCATAGCGAAGGTTCCTGTGTCTCAGCTGGTCCTATAGTAAGGATTCCTGTGTCTAAGATGGTCCTATAATGAGGGTTACTGTGTCTAAGATGGTCCTATAGTGAAGGTTCTTATGTCTAAGATGGTCCTTTAGTAAAGGTTCTAGTGTATCAGATGGTTCTATAATAAGGGTTCCAGTGTCTAATATGGTTCTATAGTAACGTTTCACTGTCTAAGATAGTTCTTTAGTGAGGGTTCCAGTGTCTAAGATGGTCTTATAGAAAGGGTTCCAGTGTATAAGATGGTCCTATAGTAAAGGTTCCAGTGTCTAAGATGGTCTTATAGAAAGGGTTCCAGTGTATAAGATGGTCCTATAGTAAGGTTCCTGTATTTAAGATGGTCCTATAGTGAAGGTTCCTGTTCCTAAGATGGTTCTATAGTAAAGATTCCAGTGTGTAAGATGGTCCTATAGTAAGGGTTACTGTGTCCAAGATGGGAAGGGCTCCTGTATCTAAGATAGTCCTAAAGTGAAGGTCCCTGTGTCTAAGATGGTCCTATAGTAAAGGTTCCAGTGTCTAAGATGGTCCTATTGTGAGGGTTCCAGTGTCTTAGATGGTCCTATAGTGAAGGTTCCAGTGTCTAATATGGTCCTATAGTAAGGTTTACAGTGTATAAGATGGTCCTATAGTAAGGATTCCCATGTCTAAGATGGTCCTATAGTGAAGATTTAAATTATTTCTGTATAAAAATCTTAACCCTTCCAGGACTTATCAGCTGCTGTATGCTCCACAGGAAGTTGTGTAGTTCTTTCCAGTCTGACCACAGTGCTCTCTGCTGACACCTCTGTCCATGTTAGGAACTGTCCAGAGCAGGAGAGATTTGCTATGGGGGATTTGCTCCTACTCTGGACAGTTCCTGACATGGACAGAGGTGTCAGCAGAGAGCACTGTGGTCAGACTGGAAAGAACTACACAACTTCCTGTGGAGCATACAGCAGCTGATAAGTACTGGAAGGATTAAGATTTTTAAATAGAAGTCATTAACAAATCTGTATAACTTTCTGGCACCAGTTGATTTGGAAACATTCTTTTATCTCCGGAGTACCCCTTTAAATATATCTGTAATTAGGGGCGGATGGTTTTTCTGGTGAAGTTCTCTCCGGTCGCAGCTTTGTTTGTCTTCGCGCGGTGGTCTGGCGCGGCGCCCGCAACGTCTCTCATGTCGCACCTGTTCCCATATGTTTCATTCTCTGCTGTGTTTGTTGTCATGCTCCGCTGCAGCTATAAATATATAATCCCAAACATATTAAAGGGGTGTGGGCGGCTCTGTTTAATTCCCACGGAAAATTGGGGAAAGTTGCACGATGACGCAGGCGCGCACCAATCCGATCAATACCACTATTGGGAACCAGTTATCAGTGTTTCCCAACCAGGGTGCCTCCAGCTGTTGCAAAACTACAACTCCCAGCATGCCCGGACAGCCAACGGCTGTCCGGGCATGCTGGGAGTTGTAGTTTTGCAACACCTGGAGGCACACTGGTTAGGAAACGCTGTGATATCTGGTTCAAAGGCTGTCTAGGCATGCTGGGAGTTGTAGTTTTGCAACACCTGGAGGCACACTGGTTAGGAAACGCTGTGATATCTGGTTCAAAGGCTGTCTAGGCATGCTGGGAGTTGTAGTTTTGCAACACCTGGAGGCACACTGGTTAGGAAACGCTGTGATATCTGGTTCAAAGGCTGTCTAGGCATGCTGGGAGTTGTAGTTTTGCAACACCTGGAGGCACACTGGTTAGGAAACGCTGTGATATCTGGTTCAAAGGCTGTCTAGGCATGCTGGGAGTTGTAGTTTTGCAACACCTGGAGGCACACTGGTTGGGAAACGCTGTGATATCTGGTTCAAAGGCTGTCTGGGCATGCTGGGAGTTGTAGTTTTGCAACACCTGGAGGCACACTGGTTGGGAAACGCTGTGATATCTGGTTCAAAGGCTGTCTAGGCATGCTGGGAGTTGTAGTTTTGCAACAGCTAGAGGCACCCTGGTTGGGAAACACTGTGATATCTGGTTGAAAGGTTGTCTGGGCATGCTTGGAGTTGTAGTTTTGCAACAGCTGGAGCCACCCTGGTTGGGAAACACTGTGATAACTGGTTCAAAGGCTGTCTGGGCATGCTGGGAGTTGTAGTATTGAAACACCTTGAGGCACATTGATTGGGAAACACTGTCCTATGGCCTAAGGTTCTTTGGGGCTGCGTCAGACTGCGCCCCCTACTGTAGATAACCCGCCAATGCTCCATGCTGATGACTCCTGCCTGTCTTTATACATTGTAACAAACCCTCAGCCGTGTGAACCCCAATTCCAGATATATGAGTAAAATGTAATCACTTCCCTTCCCCCACTACTATGGACAGCTCAGATATTACTTTATAGGGGGCAGCACTGAGCACAGCAGGAAGAAACTGCTAAATACTTCTAATATGTATAGATGTCATGTTCCAAATAGGTTGCAAAACTACAACTCCCAGCATGCCCGGACAGCCGTTGGCTGTCCGGGCATGCTGGGAGTTGTAGTTTTGCAACAGCTGAAGGTTCCACAGCTTAGAGACCATTATTCTAGTTAGTCTGCACCAAGTGTTGGCTGCAGAATATCCCCATTTAACCCTTTCTATGCTAGGTTCCTGTTGCTACAGGTGGTGTCCAGCCTAGAATAAGCCATACGGGTTGCGGTAATACATGGAGACAGCGATGTGCTGCGGTAATGCATGGACACAGCGATGTGCTGCGGTAATACATGGACACAGCGATGTGCTGCGGTAATACATGGACACAGCGATGTGCTGCGGTAATACATGGACACAGCGATGTGCTGCGGTAATACATGGACACAGCGATGTGCTGCGGTAATACATGGACACAGCGATGTGCTGCGGTAATACATGGACACAGCGATGTGCTGCGGTAATACATGGACACAGCGATGTGCTGCGGTAATACATGGACACAGCGATGTGCTGCGGTAATACATGGACACAGCGATGTGCCGCAGAACAAAGGATGAGACAATGCGGTGACGATGGCGGCTGATTAACTCGCAGAATGCACCCACTGTCATCTTTTTTTTTTTTTTTTTTTTGCAGAAAAACAAAGTGCAGTATGCAGAATGTCCACTAGGGGAGCTAATGCAGCAGTGACAAAAGCTGTTTACTACTATAAGGGCCTGCAGCCTGGAGTATAACCCCCAACATGTACTGCACATCAGAAATAAGAAGTGCTACTGTGCACAGTCAAGAGAAGTAGTACTGTGCAATGTCCATGCTGGGTAATACCACATACAAAAGAAGTGGTACTGTGCAATGTCCATGCTGGGTAATTCTAGATACAAAAGAAGTGGGACTGTGCAATGTCCATGCTGGGTAATACCAGATACAAAAGAAGTGGTACTGTGCAATGTCCATGCTGGGTAATACCAGATACAAAAGAAGTGGTACTGTGCAATGTCCATGCTGGGTAATACCAGATACAAGAGAAGTGGTACTGTGCAATGTCCATGCTGGGTAATTCCAGATACAAGAGAAGTGGTACTGTGCACAGTCAATACCTAAAGGATTAGATACTTGAGAAGTGGTACTGTGCAATGTCCATGCTTGGTAATACCAGATACAAGAGAAGTAGTACTGTGCAATGTCAAGTGGATAATACCAGATACAAAAGAAGTGGGACTGTGCAATGTCAATACTGGATAATAACAGATACAAGAGAAGTGGTACCGTGCACAGTCAATACTGGATAATACCAGATACAAGAGAAGTGGTACTGTGCAATGTCAGTACTGGATAATAACAGATACAAGAGAAGTGGTACTGTGCAATGTCCATGCTGGGTAATACCAGATACAAAAGAAGTGGTACTGTGCAATGTCAATACTGGATAATAACAGATACAAGAGAAGTGGTACTGTGCAATGTCAATACTGGATAATAACAGATACAAGAGAAGTGGTACTGTGCAATGGCTAAGGCCATGGTTAATAATAACATACAAAAGAGGTGGTACTGTGCAATGCCTTTAATGAATGAGAACAGAAATAAGAAGTCGTACTGTGCAGAGTCAATACATATAGGATGAGATACAATAGAAGTGGTACTGTGCAATGTCCATACTAGATAAGAACATATACAAGAGAAGTGGTACTGTGCAATGTCAATGCTGGATAAAAACAAATACAAAAGAGGTGGTACTGTGCAATGTCAATTCTGGATAAGATTAGATACAAAAGAAGTGGTACTGTGTAATGTCCATGATGGATAACTTACAAAAGAAGTGGTACTGTGCAGAGTCAATACATATAGTATGAGATACTGGAGAAGTGGTACTGTGCAGTGTCCATACATACTAGAGAAGTGGTACTGGGCAGTGTCCATACATACTAGAGAAGTGGTACTGGGCAGTGTCCATACATACTAGAGAAGTGGTACTGTGCAGTGTCCATACATACTAGAGAAGTGGTACTGGGGAGTGTCCATACATACTGGAGAAGTGGTACTGTGCAGTGTCCATACATACTAGTGAAGTGGTACTGGGCAGTGTCCATACATACTAGAGAAGTGGGACTGTGCAGTGTCCATACATACTAGTGAAGTGGTACTGTGCAGTGTCCATACATATTAGAGAAGTGGTACTGGGGAGTGTCCATACATACTAGAGAAGTGGTACTGTGCAGTGTCCATACATACTAGAGAAGTGGTACTGTGCAGTGTCCATACATACTAGAGAAGTGGTACTGTGCAGTGTCCATATACTAGAGAAGTGGTACTGTGCACACATAGAATAATAATAATAAAAATCTCCCCTATAGTGTTGTGTTTTTCCCCTTTTGCACTTAGTTTGCCCCGGGGTGGAGTTCCCCTTTAATTCCTCGGACACTGACAGCTCCTGTCACCTCTGACACTTCTCCAGTCACGTGCTCGCCCTGACCCCGCCCCCTGCTAAGACTTTTATAGCCTTCCAATGACGTCATCGCAGCTGTGTAGATCCGGCGCTGTAAATCACGAGTTATGCTGGTGCCCTTACCGGTATCCTTCCGCGATATTCACTCACAAGATAACTTTTCCCTAGCGGCTGCTTTCAGCCTCGGAGAACACGCAAATATCATAAAGCCCTGAGGACAGACGGGAAAGGTTTGCAGCAAGACGAAGCCGGTAAGGGAGAGGGAACGGCTGGACGGGACTATTTTATCTAGTAGGCGGAAGGAAACTGACGGAAGAGGGCGGCACTGCAACGCAAGATGGCGGCGCCCTGAGGAGCTGTGAGGTAAACAGGCTGCCTGTGTGTGGGGGGACGGACACGGAGGCGGCTGGGCTGGCCGGAGATCCGCGGTGAGGAGCCGGGAGTGGGGCCGGGGACAGGGGCGGTCATGTCTGCTGCAGCCGGGGGACTCTGTCAGCCTGCACGGGAGGGGGTGTTACTTGGTTCAGTCCTACTTGTTAATTATCACCACTTTCAGCCCCCGCCCCCTATAACATTATGGTATGTTCCTGATTTATCTCTATGTAAAATCCTGATGTAAAACTCTCCATAGAAGTGACTGGGATGAGTATGAAGCCGCTTTACCTTGTGTATTGGGAAGAATTGGCGCCGTATGGGGTCGGATAATTTGGTATAATATGCGGTAAGGTTTTGTGGAGCGGCTCCTTTAAGAAAAATGGTGACACCGTGGTGGTGGTTGTGTCATTATTAGGATGGTGTCATATGGAATTCTCTACCGCTGCTTGCTGTCAGTGACTAGATCAGTGTTTCCCAACCAGTGTGCCTCCAGATGTTGCAAAACTCCCAGCATGCCCGGACAGCCAACGGCTACATGCTAGGAGGTGTAGTTTTGCATGTCAGAAATGCTCTGCTTTACTGCTGTATCTAATCCTGCCATGTGAGATACTGTCTGTACCGATGTATCTAATCCTGCCATGTGAGATACACTCTGCGGTACCACTGTATCTAATCCTGCCATGTGGGATATTCTGCTAGGGCACTGTATCATTTTCTATCATGTGGGATGCTCTCTGCTGTATCTAATCCTGCCATGTGGGATACCCTTTGTTATACCGCAGCATCTAATCCTATTGCTTGGAATACTCGCTGCTATAGTGCCGTATCCAATCCTATCACTTTAAATACACTCTGCTATTCCACTGTATCTAATCCTACCCAACAGCTGGAGGTGCAGAGACTGGATACTCTCCTCACCTAATACATCTTGCAGCTGAGGCTTTGTTACAGTGTATCCGTGTAGACAATCCCTGGGGAGCTTTACATTGATACACTTTAGGTTCTTATAATTGTATATATGTATACGGGGATGTATAACGGGTTCGTTTATAAATAGGCCGCCATATTAGAAATCTTATCTCTTTCCCTGTTATACACTGATCAGAACATAAAGGGAACACAATGTAACTCCAAGTCACTGACACTTGTGTGAGATCCCACTGTCCACTCAGGAAGAACACTGATTGACAATCAATTTCACATGGAACAGACAGCACGTGGAAATTATAGGCAATTAGCAAGACACCCCCAATAAAGGAGTGGTTCTGCAGGTAGTGACCACAGACCACTTCTCTGTTCCTATACTTCCTGGCTGATGTTTTGGTCACTTTTGAATGCTGGCGGTGCTTTCACTCTAGTGGTAGCATGAGACGGAGTCTACAACCCACACAAGTGGCTCAGGTAGTGCAGCTCATCCAGGATGGCACATCAATGCAAGCTGTGGCAAGAAGGTTTGGTGTGTCTGTTAGTGTAGTGTCCAGAGCATGGAGGCGCTACCAGGAGACAGACCAGTACATCAGGAGACATGGAGGAGGCCCTAGAAGGGCAACAACCCAGCAGCAGGACCGCTACCTCTGCCTTTTTGCAAGGAGTAGCAGGAGGAGCACTGCCAGAGCCCTGCAAAATGACCTCCAGCAGGACACAAATGTGCATGTGTCCACTCAAACGGTCAGAAACAGACTCCATGAGGGTGGTATGAGGGCCCGACGTCCACAGGTGGGGGTTATGTTTACAACCCAACACAGTGCAGGACGTTTGGCATTTGCCAGAGAACACCGAGATTGGCAAATTCACCACTGGCACCCTGTGCTCTTCACAGATGAAAGCAGGTTCACACTGAGCACGTGTGACAGACGTGACAGAGTCTGGAGACGCCGTGGAGAACGTTCTGCTGCCTGCAACATCCTCCAGCATGACCGGTTTGCCGGTGAGTCAGTAATGGTGTGGCATTTCTTTGGGGGGCCGCACAGCCCTCCATGTACTTGCCAAAGGTAGCCTGACTGCCATTAGGTACTGAGATGTGATCCTCAGACCCCTTGTGAGACCATATGCTGGTGCGGTTGGCCCTGGGTTCCTCCTAATACAAGACAATGCTAGACCTCATGTGGCTGGAGTGTGTCAGCAGTTCCTACAAGAGGAAGGCATTGATGCTATGGACTGGCCGCCCGTTCCCCTGAATCCGATTGAGCACATCTGGGAGGTCTCGCTCCATCCACCACAGACTGTCCAGGAGTTGGCGGATGCTTTAGTCCAGGTCTGAGAGGACATCCCTCAGGAAACCATCCTCCACCCCATCAGGATCATGCCCAGGCGTTGTAGGGAGGTCATACGGGCACGTGGAGGCCACACACACTACTGAGCCTCATTGGGACTTGTATTAAGGACATTACATAAAGTTGGATCAGCCTGTAGTGGGGTTTTCCTCTGTGATTTTGAGTGACTCCATATCCAGACCTCCAGGGGTTGATGATTTCCATTGATAATTTTTGGTGATTTTGTTGTCAGCGAATTCAACTATGTAAAGAGGAAAAGATTTCATACAATTCATTCATTCAGATCTAGGATGTGTTATCGCAGGGTTACCTTTTATTTTTTTGAGCAGTGTATATGGCAGCCCGGATGTACACCACTGTTGTAGGAATTCAGACTTGTAATAATTGGGGCTCAGTGCGGTCGGCCAGGATAGTGAATTCGCTATAGTTGAAGAAGCACAAACAACATATTGTGATCCAGCAACGCGGTTCTGCCACCAGCTTCAGGAAGAATTCCATTGCTAGTGTGGGTTATGTTTATTTTATACCTAACACAAAGGGAGGGTTTACAAAGCCACGCCCACATTCCCTTCAAAGCCACGCCCACATACACGCTACAAAGCCACGCCCACACACCCTACATAGCCACACCCACATACATAGTTAGCATTAGGTTACAAGGCTATTATTAAAGGGGTACTTTGGCGCTTAGACATCTTATCCCCTATCCAAAGGATAGGGGATAAGATGCCTGATCGCAGGGGTCCCGCCGCTGGGGACCCCCGTGATCTTGCACGCAGCATCCCAGTTAAAATCAGTCCCCGGAGTCTGATTACCGGCGACCACGGGGCAGGCGGCGTGTGACGTCAGGCCTCCGCCCCTCAATGCAAGCCTATGGGAGGGGGTGTGACACCCTCTCCCATAGGCTTGCATTGAGGGGGCAGAGCGTGAAATCACACGGGGGCGAAGGCGTGACGTCACACGCCGCCTGCCCAGTGGTTGCCGGTAATCAGACTCTGGGGTGCTGCGTGCAAGATCACGGGGGTCCCCAGCGGCGGGACTCCCGCGATCAGGCATCTTATCCTCCTATCCTTTAGATAGGGGATAAGATGTCTAAGCACCGGAGCACCCCTTTAAGCCTACAGAAGATATGACACCTCCATGTGCCATCAATAACCACCACATCTGCAGCTATGGTGCCCAGTCCACAGCACATGAATCTACGCCATATCGCACAATATGAATCCAATGTGACAACTTAATATTTCCACGACCCCAACCAAACCACGGCCGGAATGACACCCTGTGGCTTCTGCTAGGTAATGGCGGTCTATGGATATGTTTACCATATACACCAGGATCTGCATACACTAAACTGAAAATTGTCTTAAAGGAGTAGTCCAGTCCTGAAAATCTTATCTCTTATCCTAAGGATAGGGGATAAGCTTCAGATCACGGGGGGGGGGGGGGGGGGGTCCGACCGCTTGGGCCTCCTGCGATCAGTACAGGGCCCCGGCAGCACGAAGCGGTGGCCGAGACACCCCCTCAATCCAGCGCTATGGCAGAGCTGTAGATTGCCGAAGGCAGCACTCTGATTCTGCCATAGGGGGCAGCGGCGTGTCAGCCGCTGCTTCGTGCGGTGGTGCCGAGGGGCCCCAGTGGTCGGACCCCCTGCGACCTGAACCTTATCCCCTATCCTTAGGATAAGGGATAGGTTTTTCAGGACTGGACTACTCCTTTAACTGCACTCATACATTGTAACAGACTATCAGGGCAGGGGAGAGGTTTGTGTTTGTGATTAGGATTGGATACAGTGATGATAAACCCTTATATGTGAGAATTGTATTGGGGGGGGGGGGGGGAAGATCTAATGATATGTAGCCACATTGTTATAATGATGACCCTGCGACAGGGATGATGGGGTTTATACCTCTGCTTTGTCTAACACCGGACTGTCAGTACTGGAGATTAGGGGGGGGATCCATCATGAAAATCAGCAGAGGGTATCACGCAAGATAGGATTGGATACAGTACAGTGGCTTGGCAGAGAGCATATGCCAGTGGTGTCCAAACTGTGGCCCTCCAGATGTTGCACAACTACAACACCCAGCATGCCCGGACAGCCAACGGCTGTCCGGGCATGCTGGGAGTTGTAGTTTTGCAACAGCTGGAGGTCCACAGTTTGGACACCACTGACAAATGACATATGATTGGATGCAGCTGCTAAAGATAGAGGATCCCACATGTTAGGCTTGGATACTGTGACTCAGCAGATGGTATTAGGATAGGCTTAGATACAGTGGCATAGCAGAAAGTGTCCCAGTGATAAGATCAGATACAGTAGTATATAAGAGTGTACCACGTCAGGATTGGCTACAGTGGCTCAGCAGACTGTGTAGGTTCACATGATTAGATACAGTGATACAGCAGAGTGCCTTACGTGAAGGGATGAGATATAAAGGGATTATCAGTGATGAGAAAAACAGATTTATTCCAGAAACAGTGCCACCCCTGTACTCAGGTTGTGTGTGGTATTACAACTACACTCTTCATTTCAATGGAACTGAGCTGCAATAAACACACACAACCTAAGAGTGTAGTTGTAATACCACATACAACCTGAGGAAAGGGGTGGCGCTGTTATTTGAAGATATTAGCTCTGTTTTTCTAATCTTGGCTACAGACAGTATCACAGATGGCAGGATTAGATACAGAGGTTCAGAACCCAGTACCAC
Source organism: Hyla sarda (assembly GCF_029499605.1). Taxonomy (NCBI): domain Eukaryota; kingdom Metazoa; phylum Chordata; class Amphibia; order Anura; family Hylidae; genus Hyla; species Hyla sarda. The sequence goes on along the minus strand of NC_079197.1, from coordinate 5,329,174 downwards.
AGATGGCAGGATTAGATAGAGGTTCAGAACCCAGTACCACAGATGGCAGGATTAGATAGAGGTTCAGAACCCAGTACCACAGATGGCAGGATTAGATAGAGGTTCAGAACCCAGTACCACAGATGGCAGGATTAGATAGAGGTTCAGAACCCAGTACCACAGATGGCAGGATTAGATAGAGGTTCAGAACCCAGTACCACAGATGGCAGGATTAGATAGAGGTTCAGAACCCAGTACCACAGATGGCAGGATTAGATAGAGGTTCAGAACCCAGTATCACAGGTGGCAGGATTAGATAGAGGTTCAGAACCCAGTATCACAGGTGGCAGGATTAGATAGAGGTTCAGAACCCAGTACCACAGATGGCAGGATTAGATAGAGGTTCAGAACCCAGTACCACAGATGGCAGGATTAGATAGAGGTTCAGAACCCAGTACCACAGATGGCAGGATTAGATAGAGGTTCAGAACCCAGTACCACAGATGGCAGGATTAGATAGAGGTTCAGAACCCAGTACCACAGGTGGCAGGATTAGATACAGAGGTTCAGAACCCAGTATCACAGGTGGCAGGATTAGATACAGAGGTTCAGAACCCAGTATCACAGGTGGCAGGATTAGATACAGAGGTTCAGAACCCAGTATCACAGGTGGCAGGATTAGATAGAGGTTCAGAACCCAGTATCACACACAAGGCTAGATGGGGTGTCATGTCTGGTCAGACGCCCCCTTTACCCTCTTGTGCATTGTTTGTGCTGCACTCAATGAGTCGCCTCTTGCTCTATTTTCAATCCTTGATTCCAGGAAACCTATAGATAGAAGAGACGATGAGCGCTGGCAATAATGCGTGAGCACGGCCGGAGAGCGTCCATTATCAGCCGCTGCTCCTTGTCAAATCAAGGCAGAAGTTATCTGACAGATGTGGTGGTGGTGTCTGTTTCCAAGGACAACCAGACAAATTTTAGGGCCCTGTGTAGTTTGCGTTGAGAAGATAATGGTGATTTAGTCAGTCCTTATGACCTCAACAAGGTAAAAGCATAAGCAGATAGTGTTGTCATAGGGTCATACCTGCATAGTGATCTAAGGTTTACTCGATATCCTGATAAGATCAACAAGCAAAAATCAGACAGGCAGTGTTGTCATAGGTACACATGCATGCACATTGATGTTGGGGATTTACCTAATATCCCTTTTAGATCAGTGGGAAAGCACAGAGAGGAAGAACTGTCATAGGGAAATAAGTGTGACCAGTGATGTCTATTTGCTCGTCGTCACTATGAAGACACTGTGTAGGGCTAAAGCCCAGACAGGTAGTGTTGTCATAGGGACAACGCAGTATCCCTATAACCTCATTAAGCAAAGCTCATGCACAGACAGTGTTGTCATAGGCACGCATGCATGCACATTGATGTTGAGGATTTACTTAACCTCCATAATGAGAGCAGTCAGCAAGCACAGACTGGAGGAATTATCATAGGGACATAAATGTGGCCAGTGACATCTGTGATTTAGTTATGGTCTCTCTGAGGTCATTGAACAGGTCCAAAGCACCGACAGTTAGGTTTGTCACAGGGACATACCTGCATAATTGAGGTTAATTCAATATCCCTATAACCTCATCAAGCAAAGCCCAAGCACAGGCAGTGTTGTCATAGACTCACATGCATGCTCGTTTGGGATTTACTTGAGCAGTGTGCAAGCCCAGAGGGCGGAATTGTCATAGGGACATAAGTGTGACCAGTGACATCTGTGATTTACCAAGTGTCACTAAGACGACACTAAACTGGTCCAAAGCACAGACGGGTAGTGTTGTCATACGGATATACCTGCATAATATTTGAGGTTAACTCATTAGCCCTTTGACGTCTTCAAGCAAAGCCAAGCACAGGCAGTGTTGTCATAGGCACACATGCATTAACATCCCTGATGAGAGCAGTAAGCAGCCACAGAGAGGAGGAATTGTCATAGGGGCATAAGCGTGACCAGTCACTACTTCGATCTACCCAGTGTCACTGATGATTTTGTACAGGTCCAAAGCACAGACAGGTAGTGTTGTCATAGGCACACCTGCATACGTATTCATGGCCTAAGAAATCAAGGGGTAGGAATTGTCATAGGGACACAAGCAGGACTATTGACAGTATGTGGTCTACTCACTAGAACGACAGTAAGCAGGGCCAAAGCACTGTCAGGTAGTGTTGTCATAGGCACGCTATAACCATTGCGTTGCCCCCCCTTGTGTCAGGTGACCTGTGAGATATTTGGGAAAGCTGAGTGACAACCCGTGCGGCTGCTCTTTGTGGTTTCTATAAGAGTTGTCACGTACCTGTAATCCAGCCTTGCAATGGCGCCTCCTCTGGGAGAGCCTGGTACTGGAGCGATTTACATTGGCCTTGTTAGTTGTCACCCAGCTTTCCTGGAAGCAGATAGTTGTCTTTTGGTTTTTGGCAGTCTGTACTGATAAGATTATTCCCTATGGCAGTGTCTCCCAACCAGGGTGCCTCCAGCTGTTGCAAAACTACAACTCCCAGCATGCCCGGACAGCCAAAGGCTGTCCGGGCATGCTGGGAGTTGTAGTTTCGCAACAGCTGGAGAAGAACCCTGGTTGGGAAAAGTCCTATGGACATTGGAGGACCCTCATGTTGGTTGTTGCTGGTCACAGTGGTTGTTTCTGTCAGTGGTGACTGCCATAGTGCTGTACTTCACCTGTGATAAATCCATATTATTGATGGGCACGAAACGCCTGCGGTGCTCTGCCTGTAATAGAACAAGGTCAGACTAATGTCATTTATGTCTTTATTAGCCCAAGGAAGCCGAATGAACACTAAAAAAAAAAAATCTCTCATTGCAGTTTGGGGGAGGCACAGATGAGGACCCTGCTGTGACCTTTAACCTCCTGTGTCCCATCACCAGCACGCCCACCTGACAGCAGCATGGCCCATCAAATCAACGTGTGGGAGCATCTCTACCTGCTGGAGTCCACAGACCTGCAACAACTGGACGACATCCACAAGCTGATACGGGAGCAGCTCAGTTCAGGTATGTGTGGGCTGTGTCCTATACAGTGCTGCTCCAGAGCGCCTCCTACTGGTGGCCATTGGGTCCTACTTAAAGGGGTACTCCACTAGAGATTTGTATTATTATTTTTTTAATCAACTGGTGCCAGGAAGTTAAACGGATTTGTCAATGACTTCTATTAAAAAAATCTTAATCCATCCTGTACCAATCAGCTGCTGTATGCTCCACAGGAAGTTCTTTTCTTTTCGAATTTCCTTTCTGTCTGACCACAGTGCTCTCTGCTGACACCTCTGTCCATTTTAGGAACTGTCCAGAGTAGGAGAAAATCCCCATAGCAAACCTATGCTGCTCTGGACATTTCCTAAAATGGACAGAGGTGTCAGCAGAGAGCACTGTGGTCAGACAAAGGAAATTTGCAAAGAACTTCCTGTGGAGCATACAGCAGCCTGATAAGTCGGAAGGGTTAAGCTTTTTAAATAGAAGTAATGTACACATTTCTGGCACCAGTTGATTAAAAAAAAAAAAAAAAAAAATGTTTAACATTGGAGTACCCCTTTAATGCATGGATCTCTATCAGGGTGCATTTATAGCATACACCAACATATTTACCGATTACAGTGGTCTCCAGACTGTGGACCTGCTGCTGTTACAAAACTACAACTCCCAGCATGCTCAGACAGCAGTTACTGGGAATTGTAGTTTGTCAACAGCTGGTGGTCCAAAGGTTGGGGCTGCACATTGTATTCCATAGGAATACCATTTATTTTATTTATTTGTTTTTATGCCGCATATTTAAAAAATGCTGGAATGTGACGTGTTACTTATCCCGCTTTGAAAACGCATTTGTAATTCAGAATGCAGATTATCCAAATGGTATAAAGCGAATTTGTGTCAAGAACATCAACAAAATATATGCACTTTTTAATGGGGAAACAATGAGCAGGAAGGGTTAATTTAGGCATGAAATCTGTTTAAAGGGGGTACTCTGCTGCTCAGCATATGGAACAAACTGTTCCAGTTGCTGGAGCCAGCGCCGAGAGCTTGTGACATCATAGCCCCGCCCCCTTATGTCACGCCCCCTCCCCTCAATGCAAGTCTATGGGAGGGGGCGTGACAGTGGTCACGCCCCCTCCCATAGACTTGCATTGAAAGGGTGGGGCTATGATGTCACGAGCTCCCGGCCCCAGCAATTGGCAACAGTTTGTTCCAAATGCTGAGCAGCGGAGTACCCCTTTAATGTTCGCCACAACTTCCTGAGACTATCGCGGTCTGGGGATGGATTGGCCAGAAGTCCCCATAGACATGCGTGGGGCTTGTGGCGAATGCGTTTCGAGATCGGGAGTCTTTGGCTCAGAAGTGTTCGGCTTTTTTTTACATTACATTACAATGTATCACAATTTCATGTACATAAAATATTACAAAATTAGAACCCCCCCCAACAGAGACACAAAAATAAAATTAAAAAGCACACAAAATGTCACCACAATGCCCATCTCCAATTAAACTGCTTCATTTTTCTTTTTTGATTTTTATTGCTAAACACTTTTCATATTGCTTCACCCTTTCTATGAGATTTAACTAGTGCTGTAGATCGGGAGGATTTGGTGCAAACCATGATTTTATGATCAAATGTTTTGCTAACCTAAAAATTACTTAAATAAAATAACTTAAACAAACCATTCAACGGACTTTGCTCAATAAATTCCCCTAGTATTTCCATTCGCATTGATATTCCAAACGATGAGCAGCGGAGTACCCCTTTTAATGGACTCTTGTCTTTTTCCAACCTTATAAACTATGTAACTATGTAAAATACAGATTTTTTTTTTTTTACAAAGTAGAACTAGAGGGTGCAACCCTTGTAGACCAGTGCCCTTCAACCTGTGGCTCTCTGTTGAATAAATTCCATCTTTGCAACAATTGGATAGCTACACATGTAATGGGGGTCTTATTGCGGGTTTCGCCTTGTGGACACAGACAATTTTTCTTTCATCTATTTTTCTTTTTTTTTCTTTTCCATCCACAGCCATTTGAGGGCTCGTTCTTTCTGGGACATATTCTACTTTGCAATTGTGGCTTTTAAGTACAGGAACACCAAAGGCAGAAGTGGATCCAACTGGAGGGAGAAATATCAAGGAAGGGGTTATACTTCCCCCTTCCAGCTGGATCCACTTCTGTCTTTGGCACATATTATGTTGCAGATTTACTGCAGCAGATCTGAAAACGTGTTACCCTACCCTAAAATGAATCTGTCATCCGTATCACCCACACTAACCTATTAGTATAGAATTGTAGGTGAGGTGACACTGACAACTGTACTTAGTTTCCAGATCCATGCCTCAATTCCTTGTTTTTTTGAATATGTTAAAGGGGTACTCCGCCCCTAAACATCTTATTCCTTATCCCCTATCGTTTAGAAGGCCCTGTGCTTTGCTGGGGGCTCGTGATGTCATTGTGCAGCCACGCCCACTCAATGTAAGTCTATGGGAGAGGCGTGGCAGTCTCAAGGAGAGGGCGTGGCCGTGACGTCACGAGTCCCGGGTGCCACACCCAGCATTGTAAATGAACGCCAGGCACTGCACAGTGATTGTTGGGGTCCCAGCAGCGGGACCCCTGTGATTAGACTTCTTTATCCCCTATCCTTTGGATAGGGGATAAGATGTCTAGGGGCGGAGTACCCCTTTAATGAGGTATATTTGTGTATGTTTGGTGTTCCCAAGCCCCGGGTGCACAGTGCCGTCCGGCTTAAATCTTCATAGGAAAAGCTTCCTTCCATGTACTGAGGTTCCTATGCTGCAGAAAGGAGCTCCACTCTGCAGCCTTTCTCCGACCACAGGAGTCTCAAAGTGAAGTCTCTCTGCTTGCGCAAAAGATTTCACAGGGGAGAAGAGGGATGTATCTGCAGAGTGAACGCCCCCTGTTCACAAAGATAACTTATCAACATATTAAGAAAACCAAAAATTGAGGCACGTATGTGGGAATGATGGGGGAGATTTATCAAAACCTGTGCAGGGGAAAAGTGGCGCAGTTGCCCATAGCAACCAATTAGCTTGCTTATTTCATTTTACAAAGTCCTCGGAGAAGCGATCTGATTGGTTGTTAAGGGCAACTGCTCCACTTTTCCTCTGCACAGGTTTTGATTTAATCTTCTCCGGTAGGTGTATCTGTCGTCAGCATCACCCGCACTGCAAGTCTATAAAATAGGTTAGTCCGGGTAATACTAATGAGATTCCAATTAAGATGTTAATGACTGACATCAGTGTGGTCGCTGATGTCGGTCATTCACTGTGTCAGCTGCTGATCGCAGCCATCACTCACCATCTATAAAGCAAGCGTAGCTCCTGATCTCACCTCATAGCCTTACTGCTCATCATGACATACTTGTCCGATGTCACCAGGGGGTTAAAGGAAAGCTGTGAGACTAAGGTGTTTTTTTTTTTTTTTTTTTTTTTTTTATGTGGAGCAAGATGGCGCAGTTGCAGCCCGAAAGCAGCTGGAGTACCTCAGTTTGGGGAACACTGATTTTGAGAATGCAGTAGTGCCCTCTATTTCCACTCAATATAATAGATCCAACAATATAATAGATCAGTGTTTCCCAACCAAAGTGCCTCCAGCTGTTGCAAAACTACAACTCTCAGCATGCCCGGACAGCCGAAGGCTGTCCGGGCATGCTGGGAGTTGTAGTTTTGCAACAGCTGGAGGCACCCTGGTAGGAAAGCACTGTACTAGACACTCTTAGCCTTGGCTGTATGAGGCCTGATTGATACACATGATGCTTATACCTCGAGAGCTTCCCTGGAGCATATGCCAACTTATACTGTAAACTGCAGTGTGAATGGTCCCTTAACCGTGTGATTTCGGTGGGGGTTCGTGCAAGGCAAAGCTGATAGCACAGACTCCATAGACTTCTAGTCTTTATTACTGATCTCCTCCGTGTGCCGCCATATGGTGCACAAGTAAGCGTGAATAATAACTTATGTCCTGTTTGGGTCTCTTCATCCTAGATCGCTCTCCGGTCCTTGTTCACAATCTGGTGGATCATTACCTGGAAAATAATTCTGAGCAAGCAATGTTAATCCTTTCTCTGGTACAAGAGCCGCATGACAAGGTGAGAGAGAAATCCTTTGTGTGTGCTATGACTTTACTTAAAGGGGTACTCCGCTGCTCAGCGTTTGGAACAAACTGTTCTGAACACTGGAGCCGGTAGCTTGTGATGTCATAGCACCGCCCCCTCAATGCAAGTCTATGGGAGGAGGCCTTACGGCTGAGGGGGGTGGGGCTATGACATCACGAGCACCCGGCTCCAGCATTCGGAACAGTTTGTTCCAAACACTGAGCAGTGGAGTACCCCTTTAAAGGGGTATTACAATTTTCAGCTGGTCTTCTATCCTATGGATAAGCTGATTGGTGGGCGTTCGACTGCAGGTGCCCATGCCGATCCTAGGGAGAAAATTGTCCCCACCCCGGAAGCAAGAGAGTACACTGCACCTGCACAGCCACCACTCCTTTTACCCTTTATGGCGCCACCGAACAACTTTAGCGATCAGAAACCTTTAACCCCTTTGAGAATAAATGGAGCAGTGACCCTGCAGACAATTATGTCCCCGCTCTTGTTCTTGTGATTGTGTGTGGGGGGGGGGGGGGGGCAGTAGTCAGCTTGTAATTCCCTATTCTGACTGCTGTGTCTGATCACCCCAGGGGGGGGGGGGGGGGTGAGGGGGTTTTTTGGGGGTGCGAGCACTGGAAAACTATTTCTGGAGCACTGGGACACTATTTCCTGCATGGGGCCCTGACTCTGGCACGGCTCTCCCATGCAGGAGGCGTGTCGGCTGCAGCATGACGCCATGGCCGACACGCCTCCTCCATATATCTCTATGGGAGAGGGATAGAGCTGTATGGGGGGGGGGGGCGTATTAGCCAGCGTACAGCAAGGCAATTCCCGGGCCCCGTACGGGAGATCGCGGGGGTCCCAGCGGATGAGACACTTATCCCTTATCCTGTGGATTGGGGATATGTTTTTCACTGCAGATCTCCTTTGAGCGATGGTTACACTGTTCCTGGAGGGGTATGTATACTTTTTAGAGCAAATTTTTTGGGGGTACCTGCTCCAAGTTATAAGTATTATTTATTCCTAAACTGATGATTGGTTGGTTGTGTGTTTTTTCAGCTGTGTGAAATAATTAAAAAATAATTCAGCATCTCCTCCTTTCTTCTAAACAGCACTTATTGGATAAGATAAATGAATATTTAGGTAAAGCAGCCACTCGTTTACCAACCCTGACACTACTGGGCCATGTGATTCGTCGTCAGCCATCTTGGAAGCACAAGTTATCACAAGCACCTGTCCTGCAGTCCCTGTTAAAGTGTCTTAAGGTATTTTCATATTAAATGTTATATCCTACCATACAGTATACCCTAAATATCTGCTGACAGGTCCGCTTTAGGTGTGTGTTTTTGTTTTGTTGTTTTCTTTTTTTTTAGTTAAAAAAATAAATACAACTAGCAATCTGCTGCAATGGCTAGCTTTATTTAAAGGGGTATGCTAGGAAAGTACATATATGTATATAAAATCATTGCTGCTCTGCTCGGCCAGCTAGCTCACTGAGAGCAGCCCCCACCCTCCTACTCTTAGCAGCTGAGAGAGGTTCAGTGTCTGATTGGCTGAGACTGCACACACCTCCCAGTTCTCTGCACTAAAGAGAGTATGACTCATCAGTGTAGCACAGATAAACCACATGGTCTGTGTGTCTCAGGTGGGGGCTGCTTTCAGAGAGTGATTTGGACAGACAGCGTGGATGGCTGGATGGTGTCATTCCCTCACTTCAGGCATGTAAGTGACAACCAAAGAGGGTAAACTGCTCTATATAGCTAATAAATTATATTTAGACAATTAAATAGGTTGATGAGAGGAAAAGGATTGGCTGTGGGTTTAGTTTCCCGGAGTACCCCTTTAAATGAATTATGATGTTTGCAATTTTCTGCTCATCTGGTTTTCCAGGAGCTCCTCTGTGAAGAGACTGTAAAAATCTGCACTAAATTCTTCATTCTCAAATCCCCACTGATTAGGGAATTGTCTTAGGAAAATAACTCCTTTCAAAAGATCAGCTGATCACTGTAGGTTTGGATTCTCTGGCCCAGTGATCAGCTGTTGTCACCCAGGAAAGCCCGACTACACATTTCTCCTGCAGGGGCCACAAGAGGGGAGCTGGCTTTACAGGGTTACCATTGAAGTGAGTAATAGTTCATGTAATGCAGTGGTTTCCAACCAGGGTGCCTCCAGCTGTTGCAAAACTACAGCTCCCATCATGCCCGGACAGCCAAAGGCTGTCCGGGCATGCTGGGAGTTGTAGTTTTGCATAAACTTGAAGTACCCTATTTGGGAAACACCGGTGCAATGTATAATAAGGCTCAGCCGGTCTATTCTGGGACCTTTTAGGTCGTGTTCACAATGGGAGAAATGTGCAGAATGTCCGCACATTTGACTAATCGAGCAGACACTTTGACCGCGTCGTCTCATAGACTGCAATGTATTTGTGGACTCCACAGAAAGCATAGACATGTCTATCCTCTCTGCGGGTGCAGGAATCGAAATTTCCGTGACAGAAAGACCTAGCATGGGGGGGGGGGGGGGAGGGATATGTTGGATTGTTTTGTATGTCTTTTATTATGAAAATGTGTTCAATAAAAATTTTCTGATTTAAAAAAAATAAATAAAATCTAGCATGGAAATTCTGCCGAACCAACAGTGCAGCAGAATTTAATTGAATTCAATTGGACTCTGCTGCAATATAATATCCGCACAGATTCCACTGTGTGAATATTCTCTTAGGGAGACACTAAACAGGTTAAAACCCCCCCCCCCCCCTTTTATATATTGTATATAGTAGTGTTATCCTAACAGTGGCTTTCCAGTTGTTGCAAAACTACAACTACCATCGTTTCCCCACAGCCCGTGGCTCTCATTGCATGCTGGGAATCAAAGTTTTGCAGCAGCTGGCGAGCCACAGGGCATGCTGGGAGTTGTAGCTCTGTGACATCTTGAGAGGCACAGGCTGGGAAGCGCTGGTATAAAGAAAATGAGAAAGATAAAATTGGTTGCAGTTTGTCCTAACCCTCTTCTCGCCCCTTGTTGTGTTTTACAGACAGACACAGATGTTGTCATTCTCACTACCGCAGTCCTAGTGTTAATCACTGTGCTGCCAATGATTCCGCAGTCCGGGAAACAGTATCTGCACGAGTTCTTTGATATTTTTGGCCGCCTGTCAGCCTGGTGCTTGAAGAACCCAGGTGAGGAGTTTAAAGCCTTTTTATTTCTCCTGTTCTCTCTTTCTCCAGGTTTAGTGTTGAAGCTTTGATTCTAATGACAGGCTATGAAATGTATGAATTTGGCACATCCAGCACGGCTATCATTCACTGTCACATGCGGCACAATGCGTCTTTGTTTCGCTGGTTTTGCAGAGAGCGATGGTAAAGTTGCATGCCCTGGCACTAAAGAGACGTTCTGGAGCTTTGCCGCTTTCTAAGTTTACACTTGGCTGCTGCATTTGGCAGAAGGGTTTGTAGTTGTATCTTTGGCTCGAAGGCTGAACTCGTAGGAGATATTCCCATCTTAGATGTTTATAGTATTACATGGTTGTGCCATAATGTCTAAAGGGTGGGGGCCAGTCCTCTAAAACATCACCTATTTGCAGTGACCAACATTCACCACTTCAGTCTGGCCTTTGGCAGGCTCTTTATTTCTCATGGATCTTATTGCAGGGTCACTGCAATGTGGGTATAGGTCCTTGCCACTAGGGGGCAACACTAGGTTTTGGCTCCATCTAGGCAGGCTATACCCCTCCTACCCACACTAGGCTGGCCTAGTGTCTGTAGGAAGCAGAAATGATTTGGGGGGGGGGGGGGGGGGTAGGTAGTCTTATTATTGATGAGCCATTAGGACAAGATGACAGTAAGCTCTCTCGTCTGACAGTGCTGCATTTACTAACTAATAAAGCGAACTATGCAAATAAAGCAGCGCACCAATCTTTGTGATTGTCTGTGGCCCGGGGCGACACAAATGATCACTGAATAATTTGTGCAGCCCTTAACTTAATCACGGTCGGCTGCACATCGCCTATCTACACAGGGCAATAGGCAGCCCGATTGCGGCAATTTAAATGGTTGCACAAAAGATCTAATTAGCCTAGTTATATATGAAGGTCATATCCCATGGAGAACTTTTTTCTGCCACTATGCCCGGGCTTCCAGAATATAATACAAATGGGATTGACCTGCCGCTGTTTCCTTAGTGTCCCTGTATCGCCTCTGCTGTCGTCTCCTTTCTGGTTGCCCGCCGGGGCTCAATGCACCACACTGCTGCTCAGCCTATTGCTGGCCAAGGCAGGACATCGTCACGGCCAGCGATTAGCTGACCCCCGGTGTGACGCCTTGACCACAAGAAACCAAAGGAAGACTGCAGTGCAGCACTGGAGTGGCGATGTCAGGGAAACAAGGGAGCGGCAGGTGAATCCTGTTTGTTTTTATATTCTGACAGCCTGGGCATAATGGCAGAACAAAAATTCTGTATGAGAAATTTCCTTTAGGGCAGGGTCACATGATCGCGCATCCGCAGGGTATTTGATGCTGCGGATGGGTTGCCGGCAGTCGCAGAGCTACGGCAGAGTGAGCTCCCTTCTGCTGTAGCCCTGTCCTTTGCGGGAAATCCACAGATATGAGCAGACACACAGAGCTACGGTAGCAACAGGGAGCTAGCTATGCCGTAGCTGGGTGACTGGCGACAGCACATCCGCAGTGTCAAATACGCTGCGGATAAGCGAACGTGCGAGACAACCAATTGCATGTTGATTGGTGAAAGGCACATGCTAAATTGTGCAATACATTGTCAAGTTTTGCGTCTACTTTTTCTTTCCTTTCTCTAGTGTATATGTATATAGCAGTTTTTCCCAAGCAGGGGGCCTCCAGTTGTTGCAAAACTACAACTCCCAGCATGCCCGGACAGCCGACGGCTGTCCGGGCATGCTGGGAGTTGTAGTTTTGCAACAGCTGGAGGCACCTTGGTTGTAAAACACTGACATATAGAAACACTACTTTGCAGATAATCCATATAGTCTTCATTAAAAAAAATTTGTGTGTCTAAGGCTAACCTTGTGCAGTCTGATCCTGATCCTGCAGTCGTACTCCCTTCCATCTGTTCGCTAATTCTTACTAACCTTCTAAGTGAAAGTTAAGTGGGTGACAGAACGAAGAAAATAAGACTGCGGGGTGGAAGCTAAGGCCACAGTGGGTTTGTTAGCGTCGAGATCTACTGAGGAGATGCAAAACAGGATTGCAAAATTAAAGGGATATGCCCCTGGAAAACATTAATATTATTATTATTATTATTAATAAATATATATATATATATATATATATATATATATATATATATATATATATATATATATATATATATATAAAAATAATTTTTATTTTTTTTTCTTATCAACTGGTGCCAGAAAGTTAAACAGATTTGTAAATTACTTCTATTAAAAAAATCTTTACCCTTCCAGTACTTTTGAGCAGCTGTATGCTACAGAGGAAATTCTTTTCTTTTTGAATTTCTTTTTTGTCTTGTCCACAGTGCTCTCTGCTGACACCTGATGCCCGTATTAGGAACTGTCCAGAGCAGCAGAAGACCCCCATTGCAAATCTATGCTGCTCTGGAGAGTTCCTGATACGGGCATCAGGTGTCAGCAGAGAGCACTGTGGACAGGACAAAAAAAGAAATTCAAAAAGAAAATAATTTCCTCTGTAGCATACAGCTGCTAAAAAGTACTGGAAGGGTAAAGATTTTTTAATAAGTCATTTACAAATCTGTTTAACTTTCTGGCACCAGTTGATTACATTTTTTTTTTTCTAACGGAGTACCCCTTTAATGCACAGTTTAGCATCCAAATTTAGAGCACTATAGATGTGCATAGGAGCAGTAGACTTTTATGCTGGGAGTTGTTGTTTTGCCACAGGTTAGGGGGGCACTGTAATAATCCATGCACAACCTTATAGACCCTGATATCTGCCATCAAAATGGGGCCTGCTCTACAACTGTTAATGCGATCTATATATAGGAGCCATTGATACGGTACATGGTGTTCTCTCTATTAATGTGTGTAGTGATTCCAGATTCCGAGGGACATGCATGTAGATTAATCACACATCTGTTGTTCCCTCTCCTGCCAGGTCGCGTAGCGGAGCCTTGCCTCGTCCATCTACATGCCAGCGTGTATGCACTTTTCCACCGCCTCTACGGGATGTATCCATGTAACTTTGTGTCCTTCCTCCGCTCCCATTACAGTATGAAGGAAAATCTGGAGACATTTGAAGAGATAGTAAAGGTAAAAAAAGAGCATCTGAAACCTGTAAAGCAATAACCTGTTAGGTTCAGTGTACGGGTATGTTCAGACATGGTGTATATGTGTATAAAGTTGCCCATAGCAACCAATAAGATCGCTTATTTAATTCTTAAAGGGTACCTTTCATCAAAAAAACTTTTGATATGTTATAGATTAATGTATGCATAATAACTTTCCAATAGCAGGTTATTAAAAAAAATATGCTTCTTTCTATTTAATTTTCCACTTTGAAAAAGTGACCACTAGGGGTCTCCCTACCAGTCCTTTTTTATAGATTTCAGACTCATGCAGGAGTCCTAAATCTCAGACTGTATCCGGAACACACACAAACTCGCCACTGCTCACTGCCAGGGATCTATAATATATAAAAAGTTTTTTTTGATGAAAGGTACCCTTTAAAGGGGTACTCCACTGGAAAACATTTTTATTTAAATCAACTGGTGCCAGAAAATTAACCAGATTTGTAAATCACTTCTATTTAAAAATCTTAATGCTTCCAGTACTTTATCAGCTGTAGTATTCTCCACAGGAAGTTCTTTTCTATTTGAATTTCCTTTCTGTCTGACCACAGTGCTCTCTGCTGACATCTCTGTCCATTTTAGGAACTGTCCAGAGCAGGAAAGGTTTGCTATGGGGGATTTGCTCCTACTCTGGACAGTTCCTAAAATGGTCAGAGGTGTCAGCAGAGAGCACTGTGGTCACGGAAAGGAAATTCAAAAAGAAAGGAACTTCCTGTGGAGCATACAGCAGCTAAGTACTGGAAGGGTTAAGATTTTTAAATAGAAGTAATTTTACAAATCGGTTAAACTTTCTGGCACCAGTTGATTAAAAAAAATATATAAATAAATAAAAAGTTTTCCAGTTACGTACCCCTTTAACCCCTTAAGGACTCAGCCCATTTTGGCCTTAAGGACTTTAATTTTTACGTTTTCATTTTTTTCTCCTCGCCTTCTAAAAATCATAACTCTTTTATATTTTCATCCACAGACTAGTATGAGGGCTTGTTTTTTGCGCGACCAGTTGTCCTTTGTAATGACATAACTCATTATATCATAAAATGTATGGCGCAACCAAAAAAACACTATTTTTGTGGGGAAATTAAAACGAAAAACGGTTTTGTTTTCACGCCGTACAATTTATGGTAAAAATGACGTGTGTTCTTTATTCTGAGGGTCAATACGATTAAAATGATACCCATTATTATATACTTTTATATTATTGTTGCGCTTAAAAAAAAAATCACAAACTTTTTAACCAAATTAGTACGTTTATAATCCCTTTATTTTGATGACCTCTAACTTTTTTATTTTTCCGTATAAGTGGCGGTATGGGGGCTCATTTTTTGCGCCATGATCTGTACTTTTTTTTTTGATACCACATTTGCATATAAAAAACTTTTAATACATTTTTTATAATTTTTTTTTTTTAATAAAATGTATTAAAAAAGTAGGAATTTTGGACTTTTTTTTATTTTTTTTCGTTCACGCCGTTCACCGTACGGGATCATTAACATTTTATTTTAATAGTTCGGACATTTACGCACGCGGCGATACCAAATATGTCTATAAAAAAAGTTTTTTACGCTTTTTGGGGGTAAAATAGGAAAAAACGGACGTTTTACTTTTTTATTGGGGGAGGGGATTTTTCACTTTTTTTTTACTTTTACATTTTTTTACAATTTTTTTTTACACTTGAATAGTCCCCATAGGGGACTATTCATAGCAATACCATGATTGCTAATACTGATCTGTTCTATGTATAGGACATAGAACAGATAAGTATTATCAGTCATCTTCTGCTCTGGTCTGCTCGATCACAGACCAGAGCAGGAGACGCCGGGAGCCGCACGGAGGAAGGAGAGGGGACCTCCGTGCGGCGTTATGAATGATAAATCGCGAACTGCCGCAGATGCCGGGATCTGTATTGATCCCGGCACCTGAGGGGTTAATGGCGGACGCCCGCGAGATCGCGGGCGTCGGCCATTGCCGGCGGGTCCCTGGCTGCGATCAGCAGCCGGGATCAGCCGCACATGACACGGGCATCGCTCCGATGCCCCCGGTTATGCTTAGGACGTAAATGTACGTCCTGGTGCGTTAAGTACCACCTCACCAGGACGTACATTTACGTCCTGCGTCCTTAAGGGGTTAACAAGGCTTCTGTCCAGACATTTGTAAAGCTTAGATTGCACCAGATCTTAATCCTGAGACCCGCTGCGTTCCTGAGTTATAACCCTGTGAAGTGCACAATAGCGTTCACTTCACTCCTGGGCTGTCGATCAAATCTGACTTTCATTGCATAAGTATATGGCAGTGTTTCCCAACCAGGGTGCCTCCAGCTGTTGCAAAACTACAACTCCCAGCATGCCTGGACAGCCGGAGGCACCCTGGTTGGGAAACACTGCCGTAGGGAATAATCTTATAAGTACAGACTGCCCAAAAACAAGACAACTATCAGTTGTCACCCAGCTTTCCTGGAATCAAACAAGGCCAATGTAATTGCTCCAGTACCAGGCTTTCCCAGAGGAGGCGCCAATGCAGTGCTTGATTACAGGAAAGCGACAACTCGTATAGAAACCATAAAAGCAGCCACACTGGTTGTCACTCGGCTTTCCCAAATCTTTAACAGGTCACCTGACACAAGGGGTGCTACACAATGGTTATAGCATGCCTGAGACCCGCTGCGTTCGTGAGTTATAACCCTGTGAAGTGCATGGCAGCGTGCACTTCACTCCTGGGCTGTCTATCAAATCTGACTCTTTCATTGCATTAGTATATGGCACTGTTTCCTTACCAGGGTGCGTCCAGCTGTTGCAAAACTACAACTCCCAGCATGCCCGGACAGCCAAAGGCTGTCCGGGCATGCTGGGAGTTGTAGTTTTGCAACAGCTGTAGGGAAACACTGGTCTAAAGAGTGAAAGTCATATAGGGCGGCTGGCCAGGGGGTGAAGAGCACTGTCAGAAGTTTTTACAAATGAAACTATAATGTTTATTTCAAAGCTGAGCTGTGATTGGTTACTGTGAGCAAAACAAAACCATTTTGGTTTTTTAGGCACATTGATGAATCCGGGCACTCATATTTGGTTTTAACAAAATTCCCTAATAACGCTTGCCTTACTGAATCAGGTCTTTTTTAGTCCCCTGGAAGATCTTTTTGTAACCACAAATTATTTTTATAATTTTTTTTATTTTTATTTTTGTTTTACAGCCAATGATGGAACATGTTCGTATTCATCCAGAGCTTGTCACAGGTTCCAAAGACCACGAATTGGACCCAAGCAGGTGCTTAATTTTCCTTTATTGTTCGCTAAATCTATTATCTAGTCTCCTGACAAGCCTTTATGGCCCCCACGGGCACTGATTAGGCCGATAAAGAAATATCCAGCCCTCCTGCAGTGCCCCATGGCTCCTCTAGCTTCAGAATGGGGTGGGCCCGATGGACACTGGTCAGTGACCTCTCCAGCTGTTCTTTTCCACTCCATTCTTTCACATATACAGGTGTTTGCGGCCATCAAATGTTGGGCTGATCCTGCTAAGTAAGGCTGGGTTCACATCACGTTTTTGCCATAATGTTTTCAATCCGTTTTTCTAAAGAAAACCGTATGGCAAAAAACGGATGGAACAGTATGGAAAAAAGTAAACCGTATGCGTTTTTAACCAGTATACTGTTTTTAAAAGTTCCGTCAGTTTTTATAGAAAAAAAAAACCCATACGTTTTTGAAAATGTTGTCCATTTTTAATGGGAGGGGTCTTGGGTGGGGACTTTAGGATTCAAATGCGCATGTGCAAAGTAAAAACGTATACGTTATTTCCCCGCATGGAACCGTATACATGTGCGTTTCCCATTGACGTCCATGTTAAAAAAAAAAAAAAAAAAAAAAAAAAAGGATGCGGTTGCAGTACGATTTTTAAACCGGAGACAAAATCGTGGTCAACCTGTACTGCAACCGCATATGTTTTTTTTTTTAACATGGACGTCAATAGGAAACGCACATTGAATCCTAAAGTCCCCACCCAAGACCCCTCCCATTAAAAATGGACAAAATTTTCAAAAACTTACGTGTTTTCTTTTCTATAAAAACTGACGGAACTGTATGCACTTTTTAAAACAGTATACTGTTTAAAAACGCATACGGTTTACTTTTTTCCATACTGTTCCATCTGTTTTTGTGCCATACGGTTTTCTTTAGATAAACGGATTGAAAACAGTATGGCAAAAAGGTGATGTCAACCCAGCCTAATGTGGGTGGGGGCCTCCCGACTCTATCCTGATGGCATATATTGGGGGAGACGGGTCAGATTGTTGTGTTTTAGCTGTCTTATCCTTTTTTGTTCTTGGGGAGATACGCTGCCACCAAAGGAGTCTGAGGGTGCGTTCACACGCTAGTAACTAGCAGCGGATTTTCCGATGAGAGAAATCCCGCTGCAAGTTATGCTACCATTCATTTGAATGGGTCCACGGATAGTCCGCAAATCTGACACTATTGCTGACTTTTGGGGACCCATTTAAATCAATGGTTGCATAACTTGCAGCGGGTTTCCCGCACTGGAAAATCCGCTGCTAGTTACTAGCGTGTGAACGCACCCTGAAGGTAGATTACCCCTTCTCCATAGAGAACACATGCATGCTCAGCCAACTATGTGTATGGGGCGAGTGTGCTGCTGAAACATGAATTTGGCTGCTATCTACAGATGTAGCAGAGTTACCAGTCAGACTTGCAGAGTTACTGCACTATGACTGACTGTTTAAGGGGTACTCCAGTGAAAAACTTTTTTTTATATCAATTGGCTCCAGAAAGTTAAAATAGATTTGTAAATTACTTCTATTAAAAAAATATTAATCCTACCAGTACTTATCAGCTGCTGAAGTTGAGTGGTTCTTTTCGGTCTGACCACAGTGCTCTCTGCTGACACTTTTGTCTGGCTCAGGAACTGTCCAGAGCAGGAGAGGTTTGCTATGGGGATTGGACAGACTGAAACAGAGGTGTCAGCAGAGAGCAATGTGGTCAGACTGGAAAGAACAACTCAACTTCAGCTGCTAAGTACTGGAAGGATTAAGATTTTTAAATAGAAGTAATTTACAAATCTGTAACTTTCTGGAGCCAGTTGATATAACAAAAAACAGTTTTTGATGGGAATACCCCTATAACTCTGCTGCATCCTCATATGTAGGTCTGTGCAAACACAGATCAGGCATAGTTACCAGTCAAGACTTGGTGGGTTAAAGGGGTACTCCGCTGCTTAGCGTTTGGAACAAACTGTTCCGAATGCTGGAGCCGGGAGCTCGTGATGTCATTGCCCCACCCCCTCATGTCATGCCCGCCCCCTCAATGCAAGTCTATGGGAGGGGGCGTGTCAGCCGTCACGCCCCCTTCCATAGACTTGCATTGAGGGGGCGGGGCTATGACGTCACTAGCTCCCAGCTCCAGCGTTCGGAGCAGTTTGTTTCAAACGCTGAGCAGCGGAATACCCCTTTAACACAACTAGATAAAGCACTATAACTCATTAGAATAGCCTTTACATTCATATTGCCGCTTAAAAAAAGTGGTAGTCTGAAACTATTTTGAGTGCTACTCAGGTTGCAGTAGAGACTAAGAACTACATTTATGATCCTAAGGAAATGATGATTTCATAGTTTAGCATTGCATTTGATATTTCATCATATCATTTAAGGCACAAAGCCGCAACTACACTGTTTACTTATGATGGTAAAAAAAGAAAGTTACAAGTAATCTCTCAACCATGGGAAAGAATCTGACCCTGTGGTGGTGGCGGCGGCGGCAATGCTGCATATTTGCCACCATTTGCACGTGACGCCATGTCCCCCTAACATTAGAATAATCTATCAAATATCCAGATCATTTTACTAGTTGTCTTGTTGCAGGTGGAAAAGGTTGGAAACTCATGACATAGTTGTTGAATGTGCCAAAATCTCTCTGGACCCCAATGAGGCTTCCTATGAAGAAGGCTACTCTCCCCTATCCTCCCGGCTTCGGCAAAGGCAACAGGATGCCGCCTCCAGCCCCTGCCCTGAGATCTGCAGCAACCATGGTGTGTACCTGGCACGGCTCTGCTTCAGTGAAGCTATAGGCTATGGGGTGTATGTGCTTAAATGGCATCTGTCTGCAGTTCTGAGCTATCATAGCCATCAAGATGAGTAAAAGGTACGCACATGTACTCTTGCATGACTGAGAACTGCTTTTAATGTCCCACCTTCCGGCTACTAAAGTGTCAAAGTAGTGGGATCTTTTCCTTCTGTGCCCTGGGCTGCTTGTAATGAGAGCCTCCCAAATCCCACCTTTCACCTATGGGTTGACAGGTCTAGCATCTGATTAGAAAACCACTAGGGCTGTCAATCATAGCTGGTAGGTGGAGCCATGGATGCTTTCTAGGGGGAGCTCGCTTTTCGGATGGAGAAGATCCCACCTTTTTGACACTTTAGGAGCTGGCGGCGAGGACCCTTAAAAAGCTGCTTTCTCATTCTTGCAAGCTGAACAGACTCTGTCTTCTGAAGGCTATTTAAAGGGGTACTCTGCTGGAAAACATTTTATTTATTTATTTATTTAAAATCAACTGGTGCCAGAAAGTTAGATTTGTAAATTACTTCTTTAAAAAAAAATCTTAATCCTTCCAATACTTATCAGCTGCTATATACTCCACAGGAAGTTCTTTTCTCTTTGAATTTCCTTTGTCTGACCACAGTGCTCTCTGCTGACACCTCTGTCCATGTCAGGAACTGTAGGTAAAACAGAAAAAAGACTTGCAGTGGCGCTGCCTTGGAGGTTGAAGAATCGAAGACGGATGCAGTAGGTATTAACCAGCATGTATTTTATTCATACATGCAGAGCAAAACGCGTTTTAAGGGTATATTCCCTCTTTTTCAGTTGCAAGAGGGAATGTACCCTTGAATCGCGTTTTGCTCTGCATGTATGAATAAAATACATGCTGGTTAATACCTACTGCATCCGTCTTCGATTCTTCAACCTCCAAGGCAGCGCCACTGCAAGTCTTTTTTTCTGTTTCACCTACGTTTGGACTTTACGACTCCTTAAAAGAGCCCGGTCGACTCTGCAGGCTGCAGCCGATGACCTCCGTTTTGCTACCCCTATGCCAAGGGGTTACATGCATAAAACCAAGGTTTGCCTAAGGTGAGCAACATACTACTTAGGGCACCTGGGACATACCAAGCCCACGGAATTACGCGAGGCGCTGCCCTCCATTTTTTTTACTCTTATTTCAATGTCAGGAACTGTCAAAAGCAGGATAGGTTTGCTATGGGGATTTGCTTCTACTCTGGACAGTTCCTGACATGGACAGAGTTGTCAGCAGAGAGCACTGTGGCCAGACTGGAAAGAACTACACAAATTCCTGTGGAGCATACAGCAGTTGATAAGTACTGGAAGGATTAAGATTTTTAAATTAGAAGTAATTTACAAATCTGTTTAACTTTCTGGCACCAGGTGAGTTAAAAAAAAAAAGTTTTCCAGTGGAGTTCCCCTTTGAGGCTGCCGACAATCATAAACGCTCAGAATTTCTGCCAGATTCCCTTTAAGCTTATTTATCACTGTACAGACTTAGGTTTAACAAGTGAAATGGATGCATTGTAAACTAATGGTTTGACTTTGAGCTGTTAAGGGTTGTAGGTATCACCACAGTATTGTAACCAATTTATCTTGACTCCATGTTTAGGAAGCAACTCCTCCACACCCTTTTCCACTCCTAGGGTTTGCACACAGGGGCCTATACTGCAGCATATTGGAAACCAAGCTTTCCGCCTGCAAGCAGAAACGGCACAGGTAGGTTGTGCTGGACAAATGTGCGGTCCCTAAATGCTTCCTGGATTCCAGAATACAAGATCAATTGACTATAGTAAGTCTGCCCTTAATGCCTGGGCTGTTCCTATTTACACATCCGGTCCATGGCCAATTGACCCACAGAGGGCGGTAGACTCTCCCTTGGTTTTCAGGTACTGTTTGTTTCAGTGGCTCATCCACACTTGCGTATTAAAATACATTTCAGATTTGCTTTTATTAAATTTTTATTAATACAGATGAACTCTTGCTTATAAAAATCACATATTGAAGTGGAAATAAAAATTACTTTTATGCAGAAAAAATGAATTCACCCATCTGTAGTAAGCAAGTGTGAATGAGGCCCAAGTCATTCTTGGGGTCATGATCTTCACTTGTATAGGCCAGAGCAGTGATTCCCAATCGGGGTGCCTCCAGCTGTTGCACAACTACAACTCTCAGCATGCTCGGACAGCCAAAGGCTGTCAGAGCATGCTGGGAGTTGTAGTTTTGCAACAGCTGGAGGCACTCTGGTTGGGAATCACTGGGCCAGAGTTATGTTTTGCAGGTCATAAATATTACATACACAATTTTATTTGAATAAAAACTTGCAAAAAATATATTTTTGTACATATTTTTGTCTACTAGGATTCTATGTGGAGCCCTTCCACCTTCTGCGGAATGTCAACACCCCCCAGCTCTCCGGTCGCCGCGCAGCCGGACACATCCCTGTTCTCTTCCCGTCCTGGAAAAGCTCTAAGCACACCTAGTAGGTTATGGAAAGTGCCTGGTTGTGTTGTTCACAGGGATACATCTAAAACTAGCAAATTTATCTTCCTACTCTTAGGCTAAATGGTGACTTGATTACAACACAGGTTAACCCTTTAAGAAGGGATCTTATTTACCAAATGTGTATAATCTATGCAGAAGATAGGCTAAGTAGCTTCTGAATAAAAAATGGTGTTTTTTATTTATTTTTATTTTTTTGCATATTGTGATCAGCATCTGTGTATTAAGCTTGTTGCTATTTTGGGCATTATAATAGAAAGGGAGCCAGTTCTCAGACGCTTACTCGCAAATCTTGGGTCTCTGAATCTTGCTATGTTTGTTTTCATAGGTAGTAAAGGAACCCCCATGGGAACACCAGCAACCTCCCCTCCTCCTATTCTCAGCTCTGACGACTCTACAATTGCTGCAAATGTCTCCTCCACATTAACCCCACCCAGAAAGGCAAGTACTATAAAGACAGAAACCTTGTTCATTTAAAGGGAACCAATCATCAGATTTTACCCTATATAATGCTTGGTAAAGCGTTATATAGGGTAAACTTGTTGTCCTCACCATTCCCGGGGGACGCTCCTGTTTCCAGGGATGGTGAGGATATGAAGTTAAACTAGTCACCGCCGCTGCCGTAAGTAGTCACCTGGGTGGGGAGCTCTTCTCACCTACTCCCGTTCTTCGGCCGGCAGCGACGCCCCCTCCGCTTGATTAATGGGCAGCGTCATTGTTCCGCTCACTGAACAGACTAAGCAGAGCGATAACGCTGCCCATCAATCAAGCGGAGGGGGCGTTGCTGCCGGCCGAAGAACGGGAGTAGGTGAGAAGAGCTCCCTGCCCAGGGGACTACTTACGGCGGTGACTAGTTTATAACTTCATATCTTCACCATCCCTGGGGGCAGGAGCGTCCCCCGGGAATGGTGAAAATAAAGATTTTACCCTATAGAACGCTTTGCCAAGCGTTATATAGGGTAAAATCTGATGATTGGTTCCCTTTAAGGGGAACTCTGGCACTTAACAGCTTATCCCCCCTCCCAGTGTTTCCCAACCAGTGTGCCTCCAGCTTTTGCAAAACTACAACTCCCAGCATGCCCGGATAGCCTTTGTCATGCTTGGAGTTGTAGTTTTGCTACAGCTGGAGTCACCCTGGTTGGGAAACACTGCCCTATCCACATGATAGAGGAAAAGTCTTTGATCATAGTGAGTCCGACCGCTGGGACCCTCCCTGTCCTCCTGCCCGGCACCCCAGCTCTCTCCATGTGCATGGACTGGCCACTGCTCCATGAATGTGGATGTGTAGACCACCACATGGAGCCATGGCCGACACTCCATGTATCTCTAAGGGAGAGCTGAAGATACAGCACGTGTCTCTCCTATAGAGATGCATGGAGGGGGCATGTTGATCACTGCTTTGTGCATGGGGAGAGTCGGGTGCCAGGCAGGTCATCGCGAGGGTTCCCAACGGTTTGGTTCCCAGCGATCAGACACTTATCCCCTTCTCCTCTCCCCTCTAACACCACACTGCCTACACACATGGCTAAGGCTGGGTTCACACTACGATTTAAGCAATATGGGACTGGGTGGAGTGAAAACCGGGCACTCCCGTACCCAGCCTGTATGTAATGCATTTCAATGAGCCGACCGGAGTCAAACGCCGACTCTGGTTGGCTCATTTTTGCCCCTTTATACGGTTCTCTAACCGGACCTAAAACCGTGGTAGGCCACGGTTTTAGGTCCTGTGGGAAAACCATATACGGGGCAAAAATGAGCCGACCGGAGTTGGCATTTGACTCTGGTCGGCTCATTGAAATGCATTACATACAGGCTGGGTACGGGAGTGCCCAGTATTGCTTAAAACGTAGTGTGAACCCGGCCTAACAATCCTTTTCACCCAACAGAATGAAGTCACTGATCAGGAGAAACTCAAGCAGCTCAACAAGGGAGAAAAGGGCTCTGGTAAGATGTGGGGATGGACCATTTCGGGAGATGTACTTACTTTTGCACACTAGGGGGAGCTCTTGTCTTCAGATTTTTTATTTGAAGCTGCGATTAATAGAATGGTTGCATACATTGCTGTGTGAGATGGTAATTTTCTGTTTTTTCATTTGCTCCAGATAAAGCTCCCAAAGTGTCGCTGAGTGACCTTCCTGAGGTGATAGGAGAGTTATCTGCAAACCACAGTAATGTAGAGGAAGGTGCGTGCCTCTGACTAGTAACTAGATTTTTATTTACTTTTTTCCATATCGGCAATAAGTTGTTCTCTTCAGATGTTGACATGCAAATTTTATTTTTGTGAGGCCATTTTATTTATCCTACTAATGTTAACAAGCTGCATTCCAAGTACACACGTCTCTGTTCCATATCTGTGCATACTGTGAAGTATTGTCTACTGCATTTATGAAATATTCTATGTTAATGTTTCATCTCTTAGGGCCTAAGGTTGTTAACGGTAGGTTGTATGATCAACAGGTAACTTAACAAAGCGGTGGTGGGGATTGTGGTGGCGGCTCAGTGCTCACCGGAACATCTATTTTAGGAAGTTTGGAAATGAAATTAGGCACATTAGTATTTTCACATGTTAGAGGGTAATTTGGGCTTAAAAAAATGAAGAATAATATATTTGATATATCTCCTGTCATGGTATACCTCCTTTATAGATCTAGTTACATTAGAACATACTCCACTGTTTTAGGCCATGTTTTTTCCTTACATCTTCCCCAATGCCTTTTCCCATCTCGTACTTTTGTTATCTTCTGGGGTTGGGGGTTTTGTTTGTTTAATTTTTCTTATTTAAGGTTAACTTATGCATTGTTATTTTTGGGTGGGGGTAACAGAGCCCACATTATGTAACTGGTTAAACATTCACGGTCAGAAGTTTCTCAGACAGCGAGGTGGCAGGGCTGGGCATTAATGTTGCCGTATACATTTTATGAAATGTTACAAGTATAGGACAAATGTTCATTTTCATCACTTTGGCGGGGGTGCACGGTTATACACTGGTGTCCATTTGCACATTATGTTTTTGGAGAAGAAAATGCCAATTTTGCTGAATCCCCAACAATTACTCACTAGTAAATATTCAGTGGGCTCCACTTCTGGTTTTTGTGGCAGTAATAATTTCTTTGAGTAAAGTGAATATTGAGAATGTGAAGGAAATCATTTTTGGCCATTTTGTTTTTAATGAATGAATTCCTAATTCCTCCCCTTTGATTCTCCTTTGTGCTCCAGCTGCTATATCCCAGGAGTTGTCTCAGATCACCACCGAATCTGATCGTGAGCCGACTGTGCGCCGCGGGGGCTTTGATTCACCGTTTTGTCCTCAGTCTGACAGTCAGCCCAATTCTCAAAGAAGGAGCTCTTGTAATGTTATCCGGACACCTGATAACTCTGTTGCCAACAAGCTTCGCTGCAACGGTTCCCAGGACTCTTCAAAACAGGCATTCACCCCCATTGAGCCCCCCAATGGAGCGGAGAATGACGACTCAGGGAAGACACAGACTACTAACTCTTTGCCCAACTCCAGGAACATCCTGACCCCTAGCCCTTGCAAATCTCAGGCCCGTTGCAGATCCTGTTTCAATCCTACCCCTTACGAACACCTTTTTGAGCTGGCTCTGCCCAGAACTGCAAGCTACTTCATCTCCAAAAAGACAGAGGAGCTGTACAAAAAATTCAAAGGGAGCAGCGAAGAAGCCGAGGAAAGCGGCACATCGGTGTCCCCTGCAGAGGTGCTTGACCGGCTCATACATTTAGGAGCTGATGCACACACCAAAGAGCTGAACAAGTAAGTACTGACCCAAGTAGACAGCCTAAGTTCTCTGCTGTTCAAAATAGTCATCTTTTTACATGATGGCCTATTGCCAATATATTCAATGGGAAGCTTATGTCTGAGACCACCACTGATCCTCAGTAAAAACAGGCTGCAGCCTATGTTAGGCCTACTTTGGTAGAGCAAAAACTGTCTACACCTTTTTGTCTTTGGGCCGGAGTCATCCGCAACTGATGGTAAAGGGGTTATCCAGGATTAGAAAAAGATAGCGGCTTTCTTCTTAAAACAGCACCACACCTGTCCTCCTAGTGTGTGTGTGGTATTACAGTTCAGTTCCATTGAGTTGAATGGACCCAAGTTGTAGAACCACACACGACACAGTCAGGCGTTAAACTGCTTTTGGAAGAAAGTAGCTATGTTTCTCTAACCCTGGATGACCCATTTAATGCTGTGGCATATCCTAATCTTATTGGAATATTAAGTTAAAATGGTTGCCAACATAAAAAAAAAAAAAAATGCTGGAGCATAGGATTGTGCTGAAATGAAAAAACAAAAAAAATACCACAGCTTCAGTCTGCTCTGCTGACTTTCTTTACACATCTGCAGCAATGACATGTCTGTATAACCAGCTACTGGCTTCAGTGTTATACAGCACAAGAACACACAGGGTGGTGATTGGCTTTTACGTCATGGGTACCTGGACACATCATGGCTTCAATAATGGAATGCTCATATATCCATGTTACTGCTGCTGCCAGTCACTGGCCCCAGCATTGTATGCCAGGGGAACACTGGGACCACAACAGCACCAGAACCATGTAAACAAAGCTGGTGAAGAGGACACAGCGGTGGCCCAGGACGCGGCACTGGCTAAAGGATATGCTTAAAGGGGTACTTTGTTTCCCCAGCATTCAGATCATTTTGTTCCGAATGCCTGGATTGGGTGGCGGGGTCGTCATGTCACATGGCCACACCCTGATGTCACACCACGCCCCCTCAATGCAAGTCTATGGGAGGGGGTGGGATGACCGCCATGCCCCCTCCCATAGACTTTAATTGAGGTGGCGTGGATGTGAAATCACGGTCCCGCCGCCCGCACCCAGCATTCTAAACTAACACTGGGTGCTGCACAAAGATTGTGGGGGTCCCAACAGCGGCACCCCCGTGACCAGACATCTTAATCCCTATCCCAGTGTTTCCCAACCATGGTGCCTCCAGCTGTTGCAAAACTACGACTCCCAGCATGACAGAACAGCCTTTGGACAGCTGGGAGGCACCCTGGTTGGGAAACATTGCCCTATCCTTTGGATTGGGGCTACGATGTCTAGGGGCAGAGTACCCCTTTTAAGAACCAGTAGATAAAAAAAAAAAAAATTTGGAAAAGCCATTTTCAGTGTTGCAACTATTTAGTTAAACTGCATTTCCACCTCAGAAAGCATGGATGCAGTTATCACCCATATCTGAATATATTAGCTTGGTTGACGGATTCTGACATCCAGGCCGTCTAACCAGTGTTAGCTTATCGATGATATGCTTTGCTTTGTTCTGCAGATTACCTTTACCCAGCAAATCAGCTGACTGGACTCACTTTGGAGGTATGCCTTTAGTGGATTACCACACTTATTAGCGGCCAAGGGTCCAGCAAAGCTCTAACCTTCATACGTGACATCATTTATCATCCCTGATGTTTAAAGATTTTTTATTGTTTTTAACTTGTCAGGTTCCCCCCCAACTGATGAGATCCACACATTGAGGAACCAGTTGGTGCTTCTTCATAACCAGCTTTTATATGAGAGGTTTAAAAGACAGCAACACGCCATGCGCAACAGACGGCTCCTGCGCAAGGTGATCAAAGTGACCGCCCTGGAAGAACAGAATGCTGCTATGGTAAGCTTCCTTCCTTTACTTTAGTTTGGCTCTTCTTACACTAGGTTGTGTATTGTCTGAACGTTTCACTGAAGCATACGGCAAACTTACACCACAGACTTGATGTGGAAATAGCCCAATGTTTCCCTACCAGGGTGCCTCCGGCTGTTGCAAAACTACAACTCCCAGCATGCCCGGACAGCCTTTGGCTGTCCGGGCATGCTGGGAGTTGTAGTTTTGCAATAGCTGGAGTCACCCTGGTTGTGAAAAACAGAAATAGCCTGAGGGATTGAAATACTCAATTGTAATGTATGTGGATGGTCCTATCCCCTCTGTCAGCAGACCAGTAGGGAGAGAAACTTAATTCCTTTTGGGGTCTGAACATCAGATCCCCAACCGATCAAAATTCTCAAGGTGTCTCTGCTCCAGTAAAAAAAAAAAAAAAAAAAAAAAAAAGTTATGCTTACCGTAAAATCTTTCTCAGAGGATCCATTGGCGGACACCGAAACCATGGGTATATGCTCTTGCCACTAGGAGGCGCTGACACTAGGCATACAAAGAAAAGTTGGCCCCTCCTGGCAGGATATACCCCGCCTACTGACCCTGAGATTATCAGTTTAGTCCCAAAGCAGTAGGAGGGAACCAACAGAGAAACCAGCAGGTTTACGAGGGTACCAGACAAAAAAGAACCAAAAAAACGCCCCTCGGACGAATAAACCGTACCTTGGTCACAACAATGGGTGGGTGCTGTGTTCTCCAATGGATCCTCCGAGAGAGATTTTACGGTAAGCATTAAAAAATTCTAGTTTTCTCGGCCGGTACCATTGGGGGACACAAACCATGGGACGTACCAAAGCAGTCCCCGGGGTGGGAAAAATACCCAACACAGAATCAGGCAGAGGACTGAGCCACTGCTGCCTGCAACACCTTGCGACCCAAACCGTCGTCAGCTGACGCACAAGTGTGCACTAAAATTTTGTGAAGGTGTGCAAGATGACCAGGTTGCCGCCTTATAGACTTGCAGGGCCAAAGCCCTATTGCGGAGAGCCCAAGAAACCCCAACGGAACACGTGGAATGTGCAGTCACCCGAAAGGGGGAGACATTTCCTTCGCGACGGTACAATTCCGATACATCAGGACGGGTCAACTGCGAAATGGTCTCCTTGGAAGCCGGAATACCCTTGCGACTGCCCTCTGGAATCACGAAGGAGTCACCCTGCCGAAAAGAGGTGACCGAAAGCTATATCCGGACAGCCTGAACAATGTCCAGACTATGTATAGAAGCCCCTTAGCATTGGAAGGAGCCGGACAAAGAAGGAAGAACGGTCTCCTCGTTCACGTGACGACCTGCCAGTGGAGGGGAAGGAAGGACTGCCCCTGGAGAAGGAGGGAAGAACGGAGCCACCACAGAAGAGACCGCCAAACAGCAGGGGGCAAAAGAATCCATTGATCCGGAGATGACAACGGTGACTTGTCCCACCTGGCCAATATGGCCAGCTGGAGAGTGTGCTAATGAAACTGGGCATGGTAACCACCTCCATGGCAGCCAACATCCGACCCAGTACCTCCATGCAGAAAGGAATTGGAATCAGAGAAAGGCACCGTAGGAGACGGATACCCTGTTGCAGGGAGTGATGTTTGTCCAACAGACTAACACGGGCGGCGGCCATGTTGAAAAGGAGACCCAGAAATATCAGACTGGGGCAGGGGGCCAGGTTAGACTTTTCTCGGTTGATCACCCAACCGAAGGCGAACAGAGTCTGTAACGTGAGATGAAGCTCTCCAGATTTTGGGACCGGGACGGGGCTCTGGGGAGGGGAGAACAGAGATCCCCTGGCTCAGAAGAATGGCAATCACTGCCGCCATTGCCTTGATGAAAACACTGGGAGCCATAGCTAAGCCAAAAGGAAGGGCCACGAATTGAAAATGGCCCGCAGGGACAGCAAAGCGGAGGAAACGCTGCTGTGCAAGGGAAATAGGGATGTGGAGATAGGCGTCCCGGATGTCCACAAACGACAAACTCCACCTGGTCCATGGAAGCCACTACGGAGCCAAGGGACTCCATGCGAAAATGATGGAGCTGCAAATGACGGTTGAGTTATTTGAGGTCCAGCATGGGACGGACAGAGCCCTCCTTCTTGGGAACAACGAAAAGGTTCGAGTAGAACCCTGAAAAACGCTCCCCTGGCAGGACTGGCACTATCACTCCCTGACTGGATTGTACTTAAAGCGACCTGAAAAGCCGCTGCCAAAGAAGGGGATCGAGGAGGAAAGGATCGGAAGAAACAATTCCTGTGGATGGAATTGAATTCTATTTGATAACCATCTGAAATGATGTCCCGTACCCAGGAGTCCTGAACCTGAGCCAACCAAACCTCCTGGACAGGCTTGTTCTGTGGCAACAGAGAACTCAGCATCTGCATCCCAAGCCTTCAGCCACATGGAGCAGCGAATGTCAACCAAATTACCTGAAGCAAAAGCCGTGTAACAAGTGGACTCCAAGACTGCTGAGCAGGGAAAGTCACCTGCCTGAGAGCTGGCGAGCAATATCCGCCAAGCGGAGAAGCCCAAACCAAAACAGCCTTGGCCACCCAAGCGGATGCAAAGGTGGGAAGCAGGGACAAAGTTCTCGATCTTTTTGTCCGCAAGATCCTTAAGTGATGCTGCGTCCGCAGAGTAGTAGATTTGAACAGGCGAGAGACTGGAGGATCAACTGCAGGTGGCACTGTCCACTTGGAAACCATATCCGGAGGAAAGGGAAACTGAGCTTGAATCTTCTTGGTTCCCTGGAATAGTTTGTCCGATGCTTCCAAGCCGCGTCCAACAAGGCGTCAAATTCTGCATGAGAGCCTTGGGAGAGACGCAGAGAGTGGCGAAAAGAAACTTCCGGATCAGGATCCGAAATTCTTGGGTCCTCTTGATGAAGTGTCCCTGGGGGAACAGGTAGTGCTTTGCTCCTGAACCCCCACCTAAAAACAGGCCCTAACTATAAAATAAAAAGACCATGTCTGGAGAGCTTCTGGGGGGGGGGGGGAGGAGTACCATTTAAACTTCCCTATGAAGGGTGGAAGTGCATAACCCCATACACCTTTTTTCCTAAGAACCAATTGGGTCCATTTTATATGTGTAGTTTCACTTCACGTTATAATATTTGTGGTGGATTTTTAGACTATCATTAAGTTATATTTTACGGCACCTCTATTACACTTTTCTGATTGATCCGTGAGGTTTTGTCATCCAGGCAAATGTGTGGCCTAATACCAATATACGTAATTTCACTATAATGATATTAAAAGCAATCTATCTTTCTGATCTAGAAAACCCTTTTAAAGATGCAAGAAATGGACTTGCAGACAGCAAAGCAAAGCCTTGTGCAGGAACAGGTGCGATACAACAGGCTGCTGGAAGAGAAGGAAACTGTGGTCACTCAGCTTCATAGCCAGATCCGACAGCTCCAGCATGACAGGGAGGAGTTCTACAATCAGAGTCAGGAGCTGCAGGTCAGAACCCAGAAGAATGGAGGCGGAGGCGGACTATACCATTTCTCTGACGAAAACTGTATAGCCTGTCTTTAGCTTTCATTTATGCTTTAAAGGACATCTTCAGTGAAAACAACTTATCCCCTATCCACAGGATTGGGATAAGGGTCTGATCACGGGGGTCCGACCACTGGGACCTCCCGCGATCACCCAAACGGGGGCCCCCGCATTGCTACGATGTGCGCCGGCTAATGCGCATAGCATCTACCTCACTGAGGTCGATGGCATGCCCCTCTCCCCATACAGCTCTATGGGAGAGGCAGGGAGGTACGAACACTGCATCCCTGCCTCTTCCATATAACTACATGAACGAGGTGTGGTAGAGCCATGGTCCCGTACCTGGGGACCCAGCGTTCCGAACCCCCCGCGATCACTCTTATAACCTATCCTGTGGGTAGGGGATAAGTGTTATATCACTCCAGATGCCCATTTAAAGGGGTATTCCACTGCCCAGCGTTCGGAACATTTAGTTCCAAACGCTGTGCGCGCGCTGCAGGGGTTGGCCATGCCCCCTCAATGCAAGTCTATGGGACGCCTTGCCCCCTCCGAAAAACTTGCATTGAGACGTCACGAGGGGGCGTGGCCGACCCCCACAACATGTACACAGCGTTCGGAACTAAATGTTCTGTATGTAGGCCAGTGGTACCAAGTACAGAGGTGCAGGCATCAACGGTTAGGGTTTAGTGAAAATAACCATACCGTTTATTTGCTTCCTTATCCCACAGCTTGTAAACTTAAATCGCGGCTGTTAAGAATTTCTGCCCAATAGTCAGACGGCTGGCCGGCTCACAGTGGCATGCCTTTTCCCCACCCTGACCCGCTCTCAGCATGGAGCCCTGTATGTCAGTCATGCAGGATTAGCTAAGGAAGCAAATGTATGGTATGTTTCATCTCCCTATACCCTAATTGATGGTGCCCGCACCCATTTAACTCGTACAGAGGGGTCAGTTGTACTTTAATTCTTACTGTGTCGTCTTTGCATTTCTAGACTAAGCTTGAGGATAGTCGCAGTACAATAACCAACCTGCGGTCTGAGCTGAAGATATCCAACAACAAGGTGTGCCACACAGAGCTTAGGCTCAGCCAGGTGTCCCAGAAGGTAAGAACCCATGTCTTTCTCATGTTCTCATAGAATCCTGACTTATGCACCTATAATTATTAAAGGGGTTCTCCACTCCTAAACATCTTTGGATAGGGGATAAGATGCCTGATCGCGGGGGTCCTGCCGCTGGGAACCCAGTAATCTCTCCTGCAGCACCCTGTCATCTGCTGCACCGAGCGAACTTCGGTCTATGTATTGCCCGTCATCAGGCAGGGAGCGGAGTATTGTAATGTCACAGCCTAGCCCTCGTGACGTCACCCCCCTCAATGCAAGTCGCCACTCCCCCTCCCATAGACTTGCATTGAGGGGGCAGGTGCTGGTGCTGCAGAGATTGCAAGAGGTCCCAGCGGCGGGACCTCTGCGATCAGACATCTTGGAGAAGATTTATCAAAACCTGTGAAGGGTAAGAGTGGTGCAGTTGCCCCTAGCAACCAATCAGATTTCTTCTTTCATTTTTTACAGGTCTCTTTAAAAATGAAAGAAGCGAGCTGATTGGTTGCTATGGGCAGCTGCGCCACTCTTTCACTGCACAGACTTTGATAAATCTTCCCCCTGATGTCTAGGGGCGGAGTACCCCCTTTAAAGGGGTTTTCCAAGGCTAGAAGTACATGGCCACTTTCTTGAAAAAACGGCACCACCCCTGTCCTTTAGGTTGGGTGTGTGTTTGTGTGTAGTATTACACCTTTGCCTTGTTCATTTCTATTGAAATAAGCTGGAAGAAAGTAGCTATGTATTTCTAAACCTGGATAACTCCTTTTAACTGGCTGGTGGGGGTTGTGCCTAAACAAATACATTTTTTCTTTTTCTCGGTCGGCTCCATTGGGGGACACAGAGACCGTGGGTATATCTTGCAGACACTAGGAGGCTAACACTAGACATACAAAAAGTCTGCCCCTCCTGGCAGGATATACCCCACCTCCTGACTGAGCTAATCAGTTGTTATAGCTTGGTGTTAGTAGGAGGCAGACACAGGTCTGATGTTCTCCAGACCTGGTCTTCTTTTTTATTTTCTAGCTAGGGCCTGTAGTTAGGTTTTTCTCTCCTTTTTTTTCCTTTTCTGGTTTTTAGGTGGGGGTTCAGTAGCATGGTGCTACCTGTCTCCCCATATGCGGCTAAGGGGCATGGGGCATAGAGTAGATAAGACATAGAGTAGATGCTCAGTTAACCCCTTCCCGCCAACGGCCAGCGCTTGGGGTTGCACTTTGGGTCCGGGTCCCCCTATCTTCCCTGTTCGTCCTGCTGTCTCAGTCTGATATGAAGCAGGCGACCATAGCTGGCTGAAGACATCTTATGTGAGTATGGATGCATGCAGGGTGATCCACCACGCACACCATTCCTTCTGTACCTGCTTCTCAGTATGCCCCCCTGGAATGCGCGTTATCTGCACCCCCCTCCAGAGTGGGTTTCCTTCCTTTCCCAATCTATCTCCGATCTGACTAGGGTCTCCAGGACAGTGGTTTCGGCCTTGGAGTGGACTTCCCTGCGCTCTGAGCAGGACTCCCTGGGGGAAGTTTCTCCTGACCCCCATTTCCAGTGCTCACAAGTGCCCAAAAGTGCTTCCTTCAGGCTCTTCCCCTGAACCACGCAATTGGGATAGACACTCTGCCTGTAGATCTCAATCCTCTTCCCCAGCTCACCGACAGCGCCCCCACTTTGGGGTCGCTCCCCTGGTGATCATCCCAGGTCTCAGACTCACTGTTACAGGTCCAATATGCCAGTCTAAGGAAACCTCCGCACGCTCTCATTCTCCAGGTGAATTAGCGGATGATGTGTCGGACACCACCTTGGATCAAAAGGAACACTCTGCCGTGTCTGATATGGTGGACAGTTTGGTGTCAGCCATCAGGGACACGTTTAATTTAGAGGACCCAAGAACTTCAGATCCTGATCCGGAAGTTTCTTTTCATCGCTCTAGTCGTTTCCCCAAGGCTTTCAGCTCTCAAACTGAATTTGACCCCTTGCTAGAAGCAGTTTGGAAGCATCCGGATAAACTGTTTTCAAGGAACCAGGAAGATCCAAGCTCAGTTTCCCTTCCCTCAGGTTCTGATTTCCAAGTGGCCGCCGCCGCTGGCAGTTGGTCCTCTGGTCTGGCGTCTGTCCAAGTCTCCTCTGGTGGCTGCAGCATCCTTTTAAGAATCCGGTGGACAAGAAGATCGAGAACTTGGCTAAGTTTGCCTTTGAAGCGGCAGGTTTGTCCTTGTTACTTGCCTTCGCTTCCGCCTGGGTATTCAAGGCCGTCTTGGTTTGGGCTTCTCAGCTGCGCCAAGGCATCCGTCCTGGTCCCAAAATTGAAGAACCTTCAGACACTTTCAGCTTTCGGTTGGGTGATGAACCGGGAAAAGTCCCACATTTCTCCCACTCAGTACCTTGTCTTTCTGGGTCTCATTTTCGACACGACGGCTGCCCCTGTTCGTCTTCTGCAGGACAAGTGGCGCTCCCTGTCGGAGGGTGGCCGTTAACTATGGCGCCCCTCTCCTTTTCAGATTTGCTTCTGCATGGAGGTGCTGGGTCGGATGGTGGCGGCCAAGAAGCTGGTCATCTTGGCCCAGTGGGATAAGTTGCCGTTCACTCTGGATCGCTGGATTCTTCTGCCCCCCCCCCCCCCCCCCTCTGTTCATCAGTCTCTTCTGTGGTAGCTCCACTTTCCCCTTCTACAGGGGTAGTTAATTCTTCCCCTCCTCTGACAGGTCATCACGACCGATGCAAGTCTCCTGGGTTGGGGAGGTGTGTTTCGGGAACTTATGGTCCAGGGTTGATGGTCCTTTCAGGAGGCTCGCCTCCCCATCAATCTTCTGGAGATCCATGCCATTTTTATTTGCCTCCTCTACTGGGAGATCCTCCTTCAGGGTCGTCCCATTCGAGTCCAATCAGACAATGCCATGGCGGTGGCTTACATCAATCGCCAGGGCACGAGCAGCCGCTCAGCGATGGAGGAGGTCTCCAAGATTCTGCTCTCTCCGCGATTCACATTATGGGCGTGAAAAATTTGGAAGCGGACTTTCTCAGCCGCTCCCCTGCTGATCGGGGGGAGTGATCTTTCCATCTGGAGGCGTTCAGGCAAATCTGCGCTCTTTGGGGGGACCCTTGCTGTGGATCTCTTCGCGTCTCGCCACAACAGACAGGTTCCCTGCTTTGTAGCAAAGTCATGCGACCCTCTGGAGGTAGACGTACTCGTTATTCCATGGTCTTCCTTCAGTCTTCCTACCTCTTTCCCCCCTCTGCCTCTCCTGGGCAGGGTTCTGAGGAAACTCTAGGCAGAGGGTGTTTCTGCCATTCTGGTGGCCCCAGACGCGCGTGGTATGCTGATGTACCTCTGCGTCTTCCGGATTGCCCCGATCTGCTCTCCCAGGGTCCTCTCTGCCACCCCAATTTATTGTTGCTGCATTTGAGGGCGTGGCGGTTTAAACCACGGTTCTGAAGGCTCGGGAGTTTTCTACCGGGGTGATTCGCACCATACTGCGGGCTTGTAAGCCTTCCTCCTCTAGGATTTACTACCGCACTTGGTGGGCCTATATAAGGTGATGTGAGGCTCAGTCCGTCTCTCTGGTTATCTTTTCCTTTCCGCACCTCCTTACCTTCTAGCAATCCGGTCTGGATCAGCGTTTGGCGCTCGGCTCCCTTAAAAGTCAAGTTTCGGCTCTTTCTATTCTTTCAATGGCCGTTTGCTTCCAACCCTCACGTCTGCACCTTCCTGTAGGGCGTGGCCCATGCGGCTCCGCCATTTGGGTCTCCCACCCCTCCTTAGGATCTCAACTTGGTGCTTTTGAGGGAAGCTCCGATTGAACCTCTTCGGGGCG
Source organism: Hyla sarda (assembly GCF_029499605.1). Lineage (NCBI taxonomy): Eukaryota > Metazoa > Chordata > Amphibia > Anura > Hylidae > Hyla > Hyla sarda. The sequence goes on along the minus strand of NC_079197.1, from coordinate 5,293,134 downwards.
CTTCCCTTCACGTTCTTTCCTGAAAGTTCACCTTCCTCATTGCCATTACCTCCATTAGGAGGGTCTCTGAGCTGGTGGCTCTCCTCGCTCTCCCTTCTTGGTCCTTCACCAGGACATGGTGGTCTTTCAGCCGCCTCCCTCCTTCTTGCCCAAGGTGGTCTCCTCCTTTCACATGAAGGAGATCGTTCTTCCTTCCTTCTGTCCAGCTCAATCAATCGGCAAGGAGTCTGGATATGGTTTGCGCTGTCTGGATCTATCTTTCCGTCACCTCCACTTTCTGACAGGGTGACTTTGAGATTCCGGAGGGTCGTCGTGGTGGATTTGTTCTGCCATCTATGAATCATACCGTCATAAGGGGAAGGTCCCACCCTTTCGTGTGACTGTGCATTCCGTGTGTTCTGTTGGGGCTACTTGGGTGCTACGCAATTGGGCTTCATCCTTGCAAGTCTGCAAGGCGGATACTTGGTCGTCTTTGCACACCTTCTCCAGATTCTACCAGGTGCACACTTTTGCATCTGCTGACGGCGGTTTGGGTTGTAAGGTGTTGCAGGCGGCAGTGGCTCATTCTTCTGCCTGATTCTGTTTTGGGTGTTTTTCCCACCCTGGGGACTTCTGTGGTACGTCCCACGGTCTCTGTGTCCCCCAATGGAGTCGACCGAGAAAATACATTTTTTTTTTTTTATGCTTACCGTAAAATCTTTCTCGGCGGATCCATTGAGGGACACAGCACCCATCCCTTTGTTTTGGTTACTATGGTTGTTTTTTTTTTAATGGTTGTCCGATTTCCCTCGGTTCCTTTTGTCTGTCCTCTCCTACTGCTTTGGACCTAAACTGACTAGCTCAGAGTCAGTAGGCTGGGTATATCTTGCCAGGAGGGGCCGACTTATTCTTTTGTATGCCTAATGTCAGCCTTCTAGTGGCAGCAAGATATACCCAGTCTGTGTCCGCCAATGGATCCTCCGAGAGAGATTTTACGGTAAGCATAAAAAAAATCTACTTTTTATACTTAATTCTGGAGAAATCCTCTTTCCTGTATCGGGTAAATGTGATCAGCTTGCACAACAGCTTTTGCGCCCTCTTTGTTGCAGACCTTTTTGAGAATGAAATCCATTTTATTTTATTTTTTTTGTGTAGTTTTATATTGACGGAAAGTTGATGGAGCCTTCAAAACACCATCTTTCAGATGAATAGAATGTTAGCAAAAAAAAAAATGCAATAAATTGCCACCTGAGTATATTGAGGCATTGACTACTCTCTGTCCCATGTGTTCTTAGAGTTTAAAATATTTGCTAAATAATATAAATATTTAAATATATGGACAAATTTCTTTTATTTATTTTAATTAATACATTTATTTATTTTGTATTTTTATATTTATTTATATATGTTGCTGATGTTTTTTTTTATTTATTTTTTTTTCATGGGCAGCTTTCGAACAGCGAGTCTGTTCAACATCAGATGGAGTTTCTGAACCGGCAGCTTTTGATCCTTGGAGAAGTGAATGAGCTCTACGTGGAACAGCTGCAGCATAAAAACACCAATGCTGATAAGGTATGACCTGCCATATGCGCAAATTCACGTGCATGTGTCAGAGAGCTTCTGAATGTCTGCACCACCTAAGACCAAAGTACAGATGTTTGCTGCAGCAGTAACATTGTGTGGTTTTATAAACCAGTGCTTTCCAAACTGTGGACCTACAGATGTTGCAAAACTACAGCTTCCAGCATGCCCAGACAGCCGTTGGCTGTCCGGGCATGCTGGAAGTTGTAGTTTTGCAACTGCTAGAGGCCCACAGTTTGGAGACCTAGGTTATCGATTTACTTGAATGTTATTCATTCCTCTAGGAAGTAGAAATGCTGCACATGTCCTTCAAAAAGGAGCTGGAAAAAGCCAGGTGCATGGTCGTGCAACAAGGTCAGAGGTTGGAGAGCACCCATAAAAAAATAGTGGATTTGGAGGTGCAGTTGGCCAAGAAAGAGCTGCTGTTCCAGGAGCAAAAAAAATTCTTGGAAGATGTGAAATTGAAGAACAGGTATTTTTCCTACTTTCTTTCCGTTGGCAGTCACACCATGTAAAGAGGTCTCTTAGACAGTCCATTCCTGTTTGTCATATAAATAAATAAGGATGTCATGTAGGGGTGTCCCCAGCACAGGTCTTCCCTCAAGAGTCACCCTTACACTAAGGGAATTGGCTCGTCAATAAATCGGAGTTAGGTTTTCCTTTACCAGGGGCAAAGAATTAGTAACTAAATTTCCCTTGTGCCTTGTTTTGAAAATATTGTGCTGTTGGGGGAGAATTTGCCTAGCCCCGGTCCTCCGCTGGTATACCTCTTTCTGGTCCCCTGATCTTCTGTCTTCTTCCTGCTTAAGTGACGTGTGCTTGTTGCAGGACCTGCGGGCTCAGCCAATCACTGACGGCATCAGTGTCCCATCTCGGTGTGTGATTGGCTGAGCAGGCAGGTCCTGCTCCCAGTGTTAGTCTCAGAAATGGGAATAACAGAGATCAGGGGGGACCAGGGCTAGGTAAGTATGATTTTTTTGTTTTGTTTTTTGTATGCTAAATCTAGTTCCTGCTATGACAAATAAATAAAAACAAATGTGATAAAAAAAAGCTAATTGAAGTTTATTTTTATGTCTAATCCAAAGGGGACAACTCCAAGCAGCGGAGAGCAAGTATAATGCCCAGAAAAGGATTAGTCAGGTCTTTGAAGTGGAGATCCTCTGTCTATATAGCCAACTTGAGAAAGAAGGTCTGCTCAAGAAGCGAGCGGAAGAGAAAGCAGAGACTGCAGAGGTTGCGGAGGAGAGGTAAGCCTTTCCTTGGCCTTATTAATCTTTATTGTGATCTTCAGATGTTGCCGTGACAGAGTGTCAGTTCACTGTGCTATCAGTGAGTGGATACAGACGGTTCATACTCTGAGGCAAGTCCTTCCTTTTAAGTCTACCAGACTCATTGATTCCACTCCTGGCTTTGGCTTAAATGGGCGCTCTCACTAAAACTAATTATTGCTATTGCACTCCTTATGGGAAATAAAAAATCTTTCTAATGTACTTTGTTTATAAAAATGAAGTTTTCTATGTTTTATTTAAAAAAAAAAAAAAAAAAAAAAAAAAAAAAGCTGCCACTAGGTGTCTCCCTACTTGTCCAGAACACATTTCCCCCCCATCTCTTGCACAGACTTTGGACTCCTGCTGGCCTGGCTGAAGTACAAAATCAGGAAGTGCTGTTGGGGTGTGCAGAATTAGCCGATCATAGCTCATCTCACACTGAACTGCTCTGGGCTGTGTGTAGCAGAGTGAGGGAGGAAGTTCTCCCCTGTATGGCTTAAGATGATGTCACGGCTGCTGGGGAACGCCCCTTCCCAGTCTGTGAATCTGACTGAGACTGAGCAGAAAATACAGAACAATATCAAGGTAGAAAACTAAAAAAAAAAAAAAAAAAAAAAAGCTGCCACTAGGTGTCTCCCTACTTGTCCAGAACACATTTCCCCCCCATCTCTTGCACAGACTTTGGACTCCTGCTGGCCTGGCTGAAGTACAAAATCAGGAAGTGCTGTTGGGGTGTGCAGAATTAGCCGATCATAGCTCATCTCACACTGAACTGCTCTGGGCTGTGTGTAGCAGAGTGAGGGAGGAAGTTCTCCCCTGTATGGCTTAAGATGATGTCACGGCTGCTGGGGAACGCCCCTTCCCAGTCTGTGAATCTGACTGAGACTGAGCAGAAAATACAGAACAATATCAAGGTAGAAAACTAAAAAAAAAAAAAAAAAAAAAAAAGGCTGGGGGTGGTTTATCATAATGAGGCAGTGACCTGGGAGGATTATAACATTTAACAAGATCATGACAGGTTCTCTTTAAAATGTACATCCAAAGAAACTTCTGCACAGTCTTTAGAGCTTCGCAGTACAGTTGACGAGGAAACTGTATGACACCCAGCGAGTTCCGTACACGATTCCTATAAATAAGAAATGCACTCCTGCGCGTAACTTGCTGGGTGTCATAAGATTCCCTTTGCAACTTTACTAACCAGCATGCACTGCATTGCTTTCCTCAATCTAAAGACGAGGCAGGGGTTTAACTTTAGACGGGGTTAATTGAACAATACAACCCAACAATATGGAGTTCAAAGAGGGTGGAATTCTTTTTTTATTTTTATTTTTTTTACATGAGCTTGAAATCACTTGGCCCGGCCATCTCTACATAGTCAAACATTCATATAAAGAGCAGAAAATAATAATGGATCTCCAATGCAGCAGTAACTAAAGGAATGTGTGGCCGACCGCAGCTTCCTCTCCCGGTATCAGCTGCCTGCCAGAAATTCCAGAAGCCAAACGCCTAGCAACAGTATAATTGCTGCAATGGCCTCATTGTAAAGCTCCTTTTACACGTGTGTAATACTGGGAGTGTTTGTGTACATTTCAGAGTCACAAGTCCCGACCTGAACTTGACCGCGTCTTATAATTGTTTACAGATCAGGTCTATAGATCCACAGCGGGGCTGGGTTTTACATCCGTTATAAGTGCACGTGAAAGAGGCTTAAAGGGGTACTCCGCCCCTATCCAAAGGATAAGTTATCTGATCGTGGGGGCCTGCCGCTGGGGCACCCCAGACATCCGGTGCACGGAGCGAACTTAGCGCTGTGCTGGATGAGTTGCGATGAGGCTTGTGACGTCAGTCACACCCCACTCGTGATGTAACAGCTATGCCCCCTCAAAGACTTGCATTGAGGGGGCGTGGCCGTGACATCACGAGCCTCCGGCACTGCACCCAACACTCTAAACAAATGCCGGGTGCAGCAAGGGAGATCGTGGGGTCCTCAGCGGCGGGACCCCCACGATCAGACAATCCCTATCCTTTGGATAGGGGATAAGATGTCTAGGGGTGGAGTATTCCTTTAAAGTACCCCTTTACTCCACTGTCCCAGCGTTCAGAACATTTTGTTCCGAACGTGGGCTGCTGGGGTTGTGAAGTAATGGCCATGCCCCCTCATGTTGTCACGCCCCCTCAATGCAAGTCTATGGGAGGGGGGCCCCCTCCCGTAGACTTGCATTGAGGTGGCGTGACGGCATGAGGGGCGTGGCCATGACTTCAAGACTCCCGCACCCAGTGTTCAGAACAAAATGTTCCGAACGCTGGGGGAGTGGAGTACCCCTTTAACTCCTTAAGGACCAGGCTAATTTTTGAATTTTCGTTTTTTCCTCCACCTTCTAAAAATCATAACTTTTTTAAAATATTGTTATCCACAGACAAGTATGAGGGCTTGTTATTTTGTGCAACCAGTTGTCCTTTGTAATGACATCACTCATTTTACCATAAAATGTATGGCGCAACCGAAAAAATTTCTGTAGGGAAATTGAAAAGAAAAACGCAATTTTGCTAATTTTGGAAGGCTTTGTTTTCACGCCGTACAATTTACTGTAAAAATGACATGTTCTTCATTCTGAGGGTAAAAAGGACGTGTTCTTTTTTCTGTGGGTCAGTACGATTAAAATCATACCCATGGTTAAATTTTTTTACATTTTTTTTTTATTGTACCGCTATAAATAAATAAATAAAAATAGCAACCTTTGTAACCAAATACGTAAGTTTAAAATCCCTTTAGTTTGACGACCTATAACTTTTTAAAATTTTTCCGTATGAGGGCTCATTTTTTGCACGGTGATCTGTACCTTTTATAGATACATTTGTGTATATAAAACTTTTAATATTTATTTTAATTTTTTTACACTTTTTGGGGGTAAAATGGGAAAAAGGGACATTTAACATTTTTATTGGGGAGGGGATTTTTCCCTTTTTTTTTTTTTTTTTATGTGCCGCTGCCATCTGATAAAAGCAAATGGCTGCACAGAGGATCGGCACTGGACACATGATTATCTAGTCGTATAATAGACTCGGTAAACAAGCCCCAATCTGAGGTTTGCAGCTCGAGCCTTGTAAGGCCCCTTTCACATTACCATTATGACACAGTAGTGTGACTGCCGTCTAGACCGCCTGGTAGAATAGTGGGAGAAAAAATACTGCTTGCACAGTCTTCCTTCTGCTGTTCTCGCTGAAAAAACAGCGGCTCCCGACGGATCCCATTAACTATAATGGGGTCCATCGGGACCTGTTGTTGCAGGTTGTGCCCTGTCAAAATGACGGCAGTCAAACTCCCCCCCCAAAAAAACAAAAAAAAAAAAAAACAATAAACACAAGAGTTTGATGACCGTTCCTGATGGGGGCGTAATGGTAGTGTGAATGTAGCCTAATACGGTCCTTACGGTGTTGTAATGAATTTCGGCCTGAGCTTTTGCTCCTCCTTGTGGGCTCCCATCTGTAACCTGATGCCCGCTATCACCCATCACTGTAGGGGAACAGTTGCTCTGTAAACCTCCTCCCTTTTCTGTTTGCTGTGGTTTCGCTGTGTAAATATGTTTGTCCAGGATTGGATCATGTATACACCACAATGGGAAGTATTGAAAAGTAATACAAGTGACACTCAGTGGTGCAGTGAATTCCATTTTTGAATTCATCCTTCGGGTATGTTAACACATTCATATTTTGCTGCAGGTTTTACTTCAATCCGTATCAAAATCCGTTGCAGAAAATCTGCAGCAAAATATTCCTTGAAGGTTACATTCACTTAAGCAATTCTACAGAGCAGAGCACTTCTTGCAGAACTTATGTATATTTGTACTTAAATGTCTCTTTCTCCATTTATCACTTTTTTTTTTTTTTAGGTTTGATAATGACGACCCGAACGTTTCCAGTCCGGACGACTCCATCAAGGAAGAATTGAATGTCAGTAATGGTGGCGTAGCCGCCTCACATACAAGCCCACACTCTAGCGGAGGAAGCAGCCGAAGCGGAAGTAGCGGCAGTGGTAGTAATCTGTCCACTCCGGAGAAAGGCACCAACTTGCCGCCTGGCTTTCGAGAAGCGTTGGAGTTGCCTTCCAGTGGCCATCTGACTATTGGCTCCTACCCAAACGCAAAGAGCTTTCTTAGTATCCGGGCCCGTGAGTTGTTTCGAAACAAGAGCGAGAGCCATTGTGACGAGGAAGGGATGAGCAGCCTCTCTGAGATCCTGAAAACTGAGCTTTGCCAGGCAGCGGGATCAGAGGCCGGGGTCTCCTCCGAAAGTAAGGTGGGAAGCGCGAGTGTACGGGATTTTCAAATCATGGACTATGACTGACTAGACACATCATAACCACAGTTAGGAGGCGAGCAATCAGTGTTACCTTCCTTCTGGCTCCTGGCTTCACTCCTTGGTGTCTGAACGAACGTCGTGCTACTTCTGCAGTGCAACAGTAGCGGACCACTGGGACTGAAAGGGATTAAGAAATCTCTTTAAATCACCCCCTTTATTTATCCCCTTCATCTCAGCCGTTTTCTCACTTTAAATCAACCTGTTCCCATTCCACTTCTTGGAATGAACAGATTGGGACCTATAAGGAATGAGCAAGTGTCTACAGAGACCATATCCAAGGAGCATGATGTTCTTCTAGATCAATGTTTCCCAACCAGGGTGCCTCCAGCTGTTGCGAAACTACAACTCCCAGCCTGCCCGGACAGCCGAAGGCTGTCCGGGCATGCTGGGAGTTGTAGTCTTGCAACAGCTGGAGGCACCCTGGTTGGGAAACACTGTTCTAGATCCATGAAATTATTTCTAATCCCTTTTCCCGCCACTACTATAATCATGTTCTTCATTCTTGCTTGCCAGGTCTGGATCGATCGTTGCTGTTGCATTTCTCTTGTTTTTGGCCATCCTCAGTATATCCTTCAACATTTGTAGGAAAACGGTCAGCTTGCTCGCCGCCCCCCCCCCGCACTAACCAGCTGTACTGGCTGGTAGTGCAGGGGACACTGATCAGTTTGATTGCTACCGTGCCCGGATCCGCCGCGCCGTTCGGCCTAAATCTTCGATTTTGTGTATATGCTAATTAGGTGCTAATTGGCACAGGCGGGGTTACTGGCACTCTGACGTCAGTGCCGCTGCGCTGCGGACGAGCGGCGCTGACATCAGGGTGCCATAAGCCCCGCCTGTGCCAGTTAGCACCTACCGGTAATTAACATATACAGAAAAACAAGGATTCCGGCCAAACGGCAGGGCAGATCCGGGCACAGTAGGCATCAAACTGATCAGTGTCACCTGCACTACCAGCCAGTACCACTGGTCAGTGCAGGGGGAGCAAGCTGACAGTTTTCCTTTTTGAGTACTGGAAAAGTTTTTTTTTTTTTTTTTCTCCTAAGTTTTGATAGACCCCCTGCTAGGTCCAAATTGCACCCTAAAAGCCATTCTTTAACTAAAAACTTAGGACATATCGCCAGCGTCCCTATATCCCCCCACCCCTTGTGGGATGCTGAAATATGGCAGCTCAGTTCAGCACATGCTTTATAGATGTGGCCTTATAGTTAGATGGATGCCAAATGACGTAAGGGACCAACCGTTTACCTGGGCTCATCCTAATTTTCCCAATTATAATAGATTCCCCCCCCCCCCCTCTCCCTTAATATCTGCACTTGTAACCTCAGCCTAGTCGTAATACAGAATTCTCTCTCCATTTGCCAGCAAGCAGAGCTTGCACTCCGTTCCTTCACCATTTCATTTTGCAGTATGTTGGGACAGCCCTTACCCCTCAGACTTCAGATCTGTGATCAGTCTGGACCAGAATTTCCTAATTTTTCACTAGATAATTGCACTTTAACAAAAAGAAAACCCATAAGCTCGAGTCAAACACTACACAAATGCCCCTTCACGCTGCACAATATGCTGACCTTACGAACCCTGACCTGCTCCCTGACCTGCAGCTCTCCCCCAGCTGCTGCAAAACGACAGGCTCCCGCCATCAGACCACGATGGGAGTTGTGGGTTTGCAACTGCGGGAGAGCTTGATGGTCATGCCCCATTGCTTTTAAGCATTAACTCTTTCCTGACTGTACAGTCAGGCCCCTTTTTGTATTCAGACACAGGTCTAGTAATTAACGCCTTGTCCATGATGAACCATATAATAGTAATCGGTTCTCAGGTTCCCAAATGATCATTGTCGTTGCTGAAAATTTGATGAGAGAAACGTCTTCTGCGGATTTTATCCCTCCCCCTCCCCCCCCCCCCCCCCCCCAATAATGGCAAGATTGTGATGTTTACGTTTAGGATAATGGCAGCATGCTGTAAAGTGCGACCGCCAGGTCCCAAATTTACCTGATTTCCCCTAATATTTTTGGTCCGCTGAAGGCAATGATAGATGCCTGTAATGCAGTAATCCCTAAGCCAGTGTTTTCCCAACCAGGGTGCCTTCAGCTGTTGCAAAACTACAACTCCCAGCATGCCCGGACAGCCGTTGGCAGCTGTCCGGGCATGCTGGGAGTTGTAATTTTGCAACAGCTGAAGGCACCCTGGTTGGGAAAACACTGCCCTAACTGGTGGCTCTCCCAGCTGTTGTCAGGGCATGCTGGGAGTTGTAGTCTAACAGCTGAAGCACTTACAGATTGGGGATCACTGCTGTAATATCTGTCATTTAATCAGCACTTATCTCATTTTACACCAATGTTTATCCCCTTGGCTGCAGTTTTGTAATCTTGGCCGATATTCAGTGGGATTGTTTGGGGGGCATAGGCATCATTGAGGGGGCACGGTGCCCTAGTGATGTCTTAGTTCCTAGTAGATATAGTGGTTGCAGTCTCTATTTAAAATGGATTATATATAGCTGCTTTCTTCCAGAAATTGTGCCACTTGTGTCCAGCAGGCCTTGTCCAGTATTGCAGCTTAAAGGGGTACTCCACTGGAAAACATTTTTATTTATTTTTTAAATCAACTTGTACCAGAAAGTTCTACACATTTGTAAATTACATCTATTTAAAATTCTTAATCCTTCCAGTACTTATCAGCTGCTGCATGCTCAACAGGATTGTGTAGTTCTTTCAAGTCTGACCACAGTGCTCTCTGCTGCCACCTCTGTCACTGTCAGGAACTGTCCGGAGCAGGAGAGGTTTGCTATGGGGATTTGCTCCTACTCTGGACAGTTACTGATACAGACAGAGGCGTCAGCAGAGAGCACTGTGGTCAGACTGGAAAGAACTACACCACTTCCTTTGAAGCATACGGCAGCTGATAAGTAGCAGAAGGATTAAGATTTTTTTAATAGAACTAATTTACAAATCTGTAACTCTCCGGCACCAGTTGATATAAGAAAAAAAAATACATTTTCAGTGGAGTACCCCTTAAAAAGTTGCAGTCCCAGAACTGGCCTATTTAGTGGCACAGTTTTTTTTTTTTTTTTTTTTTTTTTTTATTGGGGGAGGGGATGCAGCCATTTTCTTCTATAAAGCCATAATTTCCTTTTATGGTCAATGCACTGGTAGTGACTGCAGCCAAGAGTAAAGGGCTGAATATTTTCTGCTCGGTTTAATCCCCACTTTGTCATGTTCTTGCCATTATCCGTGTTACTTCTTGACCAGCAAACTACGGTTCACATCATGAGACCCCGATCCTGCAATCAGGTGGACAGGCTGCAGACACAGAGAGTATTAGTCCAGAGCCGACTATACCCCAGGATGTCCAGAACTGTTTAAGACTATTTGCTTGTGTTTAACTGTGAACAAATAAAACAGATTATTGTTTTGCACTATTTTCTGGTATTTTGTGATTTTAATGTGACTTTCTGTTCTGTGTAGTCAGGTCAGAGACTGGATGGACAGGAAGCACTAAGAATTATACATGTAAGAATTAGAGATCCTCTAGCAGTCAGGTAAATCCTTCTTTCCATTAGGTTGTATAGTGTACAGTAGGGACCTAAAACTTGTGGCTCTCCCAACTTCTTTTAAATAAGATGGGAGTTGTAGTTCTGCAACATCTGAGCAGCCATAGGTTAGAGACCACTACCTATGCCTCATAAGATTATGGACATTCTGTATATACAGTGACAGCAACGCACACTGCACTTATATCTACTGCATAGCAGGGATTCGTATGAGTTATACAGTCACATGGTGACATCTATATTGACTGCACAGCAGCGACATAAGGAGTAACCAATGATAGTACTACACACCCAGTATCGCCTATAAGGGAGCGGATCCAGCTCAGCCTGATTGGTTACCACCCAAGACTTCTAGAACCACCTACATCATGTGTGCCACTCTTTTAACCAGATTGGGGGACACATTTTATGTGTGTGTAAATACACTGTTTTTCCGGCGTATAAGACTGGACGTAGAAGACGACCCCTAACTCTTACAGTTAAAATATCGAGTTTGGGATATACTCTCTATATAAGACTACCGCGATACAGTACCTTACCATTGTTCCCCCCCACAATTGGTAGGCGGCATAGTTCCCCCACATTAGGTTGTTAGCATAGTTCACCCACAATAGGCTTGCAGTATAGTTCCCCCACATTAGGTTGTAGTTCCCCCACATTAGGTTGGCAGTGGACCCCACAGACGTACAGCCTTCAGCCATATACAGTGTATACTTGGAAGCTGTATGTGTAATGCCCCACTTCAGTGCTCCGACCACCGCTCCTCCGGCCCGGGGTCTTGATCTACTGCTATGGTCTATAGGCCATAGCAGTAGGTCCCGGGAACGGAGGAGCGGTGGTCGGAGCACCGGTAATGACATGCTGGTAACTTACCATGCTTGCGTGTCCTCGCTGCTCCTCTCTGCTCTGCTGTTGCTATGGGCACACGCACGAGACATCAGTGACGTCCCTGCGTGCGCTACCTCCCAGTGGCCCCTGTGTTTTTAAAGTTATCGCGGGGCCGCAGAAAGGTAACAGGGGCATCCTTGTGTCCCGAAAAGACACAGGGATGTCCCGAATGTGACGGCGGAAATTAATCTCGACCAGGACGCCTGGGGTAGGGATAATCCATACCCCAAGCGTTCTGGCCGACTGCACTTTTTACGGGGTTAAAAAATCGTCTTATATGCTGGAAAATACAGTGTGTGTGTGTTTTGTTCCTGCTCTGCTGTTGCTATGGGCGCATGCACGGGAAATCAGTGACGTCCCTGTGCAAGTTGTCTTATACGCTGGAAAATACAGTGTGTGTATGTTTGTTCCAGGGTGCCTCCAGCTGTTGCAGAACCACAACTCCTAGCATTCCTGGACAGCCAAAGGCTGTCTGGGCTTGCTGCCAGTTGTAGTTTTGCAACTGCAGGAGGCACTTTGGTTGGTAAATGTTATTACAATGAAAAATATACAATCAGTACAAGTAAACTGAAGATCTCCATTCTTTACACTACAGCTACTTCTACGAAATGACAGTGAATATAACTTTGTATAGGGAGGACTGTACCATTGGGAGAATGAGATGTAACCACAGCAAAGGATCTTCAACCCAGTATTTATTACATTACACATACAGTGGGGTTCACAGATATTTAAGTGGTATGGAACCGTCCTGCAGGCCTCCATGCTGGTTTTGCGGCCTCTTCTGCCTGGGTGACTTTGGTCTGAGACCCAGTGCTTTGTGTGTGGCTGTACCCTCCAGCGTTATCCTCAGTATAATGTCTGCCGCTGCTTCCTTCTAGGGGATGCAGTTTCGCCAACCTAGACACAGCTTCTCGAACGTTCGCCAGAACAACGGGAATAAGGCTTATAATTCCACCATAAAAGTTTAATGCTTCATCACAACTGAGGTGGTTAAGAGCATCGTGAGGATACCTGGACAGAGGGGGAAAAAAAATTATACTGCCCCCTATGTACAATAATATAACTACTATAATACTGTCTCCTATATACAAGAATATAACTACTATAATACTGCCTCCTATATACAAGAATATAACTACTATAATACTGCCTCCTATATACAAGAATATAACTACTATAATACTGCTCCTATATACAAGAATATAACTACTATAATACTGCCTCCTATATACAAGAATATAACTACTATAATACTGCCTCCTATATACAAGAATATAACTACTATAATACTGCTCCTATATACAAGAATATAACTACTATAATACTGCCTCCTATATACAAGAATATAACTACTATAATACTGCCTCCTATATACAAGAATATAACTACTATAATACTGCCTCCTATATACAAGAATATAACTACTATAATACTGCCTCCTATATACAAGAATATAACTACTATAATACTGCCTCCTATATACAAGAATATAACTACTATAATACTGCCTCCTATATACAAGAATATAACTACTATAATACTGCCTCATATATACAAGAATATAACTACTATAATACTGCTCCTATATACAAGAATATAACTACTATAATACTGCCTCCTATATACAAGAATATAACTACTATAATACTGCCTCCTATATACAAGAATATAACTACTATAATACTGCTCCTATATACAAGAATATAACTACTATAATACTGCTCCTATATACAAGAATATAACTACTATAATACTGCCCCTATATACAAGAATATAACTACTATAATACTGCTCCTATATACAAGAATATAACCACTATAATACTGCTCCTATATACAAGAATATAACTACTATAATACTGCCTCCTATGTATGAAGACTTCAGACACTGGTATAATCCGTCCCTCCTGCCGGTTCTAACTTACTTGGCTCTCAGCTCGGTCAGGTCATATGTCGGACTCAGCATTTTCATGGTGATTTGGATGATGTCCCCCGCTGACCTGGTCTCGGTCTGCAGGGCGTCCAGCTTCACACAGAAATCTCCCAGGTTTTTGCAGACCCCAAGGAACAGGGAGATGATCCCCCGGTCTGTGCTGTTGTTACAATTGTAATCTAAGTAGCTTTGTACCTACAATACATGAGTTATAGAAATAAACAAAAAAAACTTTTGGAAGCCAATCCCCCCCCTTTGTCTATATATATATATTATAAAAAAAAAAAAAAGTTAAACCTTTAATCTCCTTTATTAACAAATTTAACTTGACGTACCATGTCCGGCCACATGGAGTGCTGTTTGGGAGGATATACCTAGAAGGACTGATACATGCAGTACAGTGCTTTACAGCGCCATCTAGTGATAGTTCAATGCCAGTACTTATTCCTACCACTATATTAGGGTCAGATAAGATGCTGTTACCTGTGCCAGATTGCTCACAGGTTTGATCCTGTCATGCGCGTTTTCGCGCATGCGCTCCAGGGCGGTGATGAACGTCACTTGTTGCTGTGTCAGGAGTTTGCACTGGTGCTCCAGAGCCTTGAGGGTCTCCTTGGCCTCCTTCAGTGTAAAAGCCATTTCTAGGATCCTGGAAATCAGAATTCCCCTTTAGACAATGTATATGATTATATTCAGACCAGTTTTTCCCAACCAGGGTGCCTCCAGCTGTTGCAAAACTACAACTCCCAGCATCAGTTATTTTTCTCCAGGATCTAGCCTGGGCCATATTGAAGATTTCTCCCAGCCCCGAAACGTCTTCACAGAATCTGATGGAGAAACATTTTAGGCTTCTTACTCCAGCACCTCCTCACCTTTATACAAACTCCCCGTGTGTATTGCCCCCACCCTGTGCACCTATATAGTAGTTATGCCCCCTCTGAGCTCCCCTGTTCCCCATTATAGTAGATAGAGCCCTCTGAGTGCCCATACAGTAATAAGGCCCCTCTAAGCCTCAATATACACTGCTCAAATAAAGAGAACCCTAAGATAACACGTCCTAGATCTGAATCAACTAATCGTATGAAATCCTTTCGTCTTTCCATAGTTGAATGCGCTGACAACAAAATCACACAAAAATTATCAATGGAAATCAAATGTATCAACCCCTGGAGGTCTGGATATGGAGTCACACTCAAAATCACAGTGGAAAACCCCACTACAGGCTGATCCAACTTTATGTAATGTCCTTAATACAAGTCCCAATGTGGCTCAGTAGTGTGTGGCCTCCACGTGCCCGTATGACCTCCGTACAACGCCTGGGCATGATCCTGATGAGGTGGAGGATGGTCTCCTGAGGGATGTCCTCCCAGACCTGGACTAAAGCATCCGCCAACTCCTGGACAGTCTGTGGTGGATGGAGCGAGACGTCCCAGATGTGCTCAATCGGATTCAGGGGAACGGGTGGCCAGTCCATAGCATCAATGTCTTCCTCTTGTAGGAACTGCTGACACACTCCAGCCACATGAGGTCTAGCATTGTCTTGTATTAGGAGGAACCCAGGGCCAACCGCACCAGCATATGGTCTCACAAGGGGTCTGAGGATCTCATCTCGGTACCTAATGGCAGTCAGGCTACCTCTGGCAAGCTCATGGAGGGCTGGGCGGCCCCCCCAAAGAAATGCCACACCACACCATTACTGACCCACCGTCAAACTGGTCATGCTGGAGGATGTTGCAGGCAGCAGAACGTTCTCCACGGCGTCTCCAGAATCTTTCACGTCTGTCACATGTGCTCAGTGTGAACCTGCTTTCATCTGTGAAGAGCACAGGGTGCCAGTGGTGAATTTGCCAATCTTGGTGTTCTCTGGCAAATGCCAAACATCCTGCACAGTGTTGGGCTGTAAGCCCAACCCCCACCTGTGGACGTCGGGCCCTCATACCACCCTCATGGAGTCTGTTTCTGACCGTTTGAGTGGACACATGCACATTTGTGGCCTGCTGGAGGTCATTTTGCAGGGCTCTGGCAGTGCTCCTTCTCCTCCTTGCACAAAGGCAGAGGTAGTGGTCCTGCTGCTGGGTTGTTGCCCTCCTACAGCCTCCTCCACGTCTCCTGATGTACTGGCCTGTCTCCTGGTAGCGCCTCCATGCTCTGGACACTAAGCTGACAGACACATCAAACCTTCTTGCCACAGCTCGCATTGATGTGCCATCCTGGATGAGCTGCACTACCTGAGCCACTTGTGTGGGTTGTAGACTCCGTCTCATGCTACCACTAGAGTGAAAGCACCGCCAGCATTCAAAAGTGACCAAAACATCAGCCAGGAAGCATAGAAACTGAGAAGTGGTCTGTGGTCACCACCTGCAGAACCACTCCTTTATTGGTCTTGCTAATTGCCTATAATTTCCACATGTTGTCTGTTCCATGTGAAATTGATTGTCAATGTTCTTCCTGAGTGGACAGTGGGATTTCACAGAAGTGTCAGTGGCTTGGAGTTACATTGTGTTGTTTATGTGTTACCTTTATGTTTTTGAGCAGTGTAGTAATTAAGAAACTGAGCCCCATATACTTGTGCTTCTCTGACTCCCCATATAGTACTTATGCTTCTCTGAGCCCCATATAGTACTTATGCTTCTCTGAGCCCCATATAGTACTTATGCTTCTCTGAGCCCCATATAGTACTTATGCTTCTCTGAGCCCCATATAGTACTTATGCTTCTCTGAGCCCCATATAGTACTTATGCTTCTCTGAGCCCCATATAGTACTTGTGCTTCTCTGAGCCCCATATAGTAGTTATGCTTCTCTGAGCCCCATATAGTACTTATACATCTCTGAGCCCCATATAGTAGTTATGCTTCTCTGAGCCCCATATAGTAGTTATGCTTCTCTGAGCCCCATATAGTACGTATGCTTCTCTGAGCCCCATATAGTACTTATACATCTCTGAGCCCCATATAGTACTTGTGCTTCTCTGAGCCCCATATAGTACTTATGCTTCTCTGAGCCCCATATAGTACGTATGCTTCTCTGAGCCCCATATAGTACTTATACATCTCTGAGCCCCATATAGTACTTATGCTTCTCTGAGCCCCATATAGTACTTATGCTTCTCTGAGCCCCATATAGTACTTATGCTTCTCTGAGCCCCATATAGTACTTATGCTTCTCTGACTCCCCATATAGTACTTATGCTTCTCTGAGCCCCATATAGTACTTATGCTTCTCTGAGCCCCATATAGTACTTATGCTTCTCTGAGCCCCATATAGTACTTATGCTTCTCTGAGCCCCATATAGTACTTATGCTTCTCTGAGCCCCATATAGTACTTATGCTTCTCTGAGCCCCATATAGTACTTATGCTTCTCTGAGCCCCATATAGTACTTGTGCTTCTCTGAGCCCCATATAGTACTTGTGCTTCTCTGAGCCCCATATAGTACTTATACATCTCTGAGCCCCATATAGTAGTTATGCTTCTCTGAGCCCCATATAGTACTTATACATCTCTGAGCCCCATATAGTACTTGTGCTTCTCTGAGCCCCATATAGTACTTATGCTTCTCTGAGCCCCATATAGTACGTATGCTTCTCTGAGCCCCATATAGTACTTATACATCTCTGAGCCCCATATAGTACTTATGCTTCTCTGAGCCCCATATAGTACTTATGCTTCTCTGAGCCCCATATAGTACTTATGCTTCTCTGAGCCCCATATAGTACTTATGCTTCTCTGAGCCCCATATAGTACTTGTGCTTCTCTGAGCCCCATATAGTACTTGTGCTTCTCTGAGCCCCATATAGTACTTGTGCTTCTCTGAGCCCCATATAGTACTTATGCTTCTCTGAGCCCCATATAGTACTTATGCTTCTCTGAGCCCCATATAGTACTTGTGCTTCTCTGAGCCCCATATAGTACTTGTGCTTCTCTGAGCCCCATATAGTACTCGTGCTTCTCTGAGCCCCATATAGTACTTGTGCTTCTCTGAGCCCCATATAGTACTTGTGCTTCTCTGAGCCCCATATAGTACTTATGCTTCTCTGAGCCCCATATAGTACTTATGCTTCTCTGAGCCCCATATAGTACTTGTGCTTCTCTGAGCCCCATATAGTACTTGTGCTTCTCTGAGCCCCATATAGTACTTGTGCTTCTCTGAGCCCCATATAGTACTTGTGCTTCTCTGAGCCCCATATAGTACTTGTGCTTCTCTGAGCCCCATATAGTACTTATGCTTCTCTGAGCCCCATATAGTACTTATGCTTCTCTGAGCCCCATATAGTACTTATGCTTCTCTGAGCCCCATATAGTACTTATGCTTCTCTGAGCCCCATATAGTACTTATGCTTCTCTGAGCCCTATATAGTAGTTAGGCCGATTTGAGCCCCCATATAGTACTTATGCTTCTCTGAGCCCTATATATTAGTATGGCCCTAGTGAGCCCCATAAAGTAGAAAGGCCCCTCTGAACATCCATATATTAGATAGACTCAACTGATCCCCATATAGTAGTTAGGATCCCCTGAAGCTCTTAATAGTAGATAGGCCCCTCTGAGCCCCCATATAGTAGATAGGCTAGTCTGAGCCCTATATAGTAATTAGGCCCCTCTGAACCCCCATATAGCAGTTAGTCCACTGTGAGCCCCTATATAGTAGATAAGCCCCTCTGAGCCCCAATATAGTAGATAAGCCATATAGTAGGTTGGCCCCTCTGTGCCCCCTTATAGTAGCTATGCCCACTGAGCCCCATATCTAGAGCAGGCAGCATAGTACAGGGACAGTGCGGCGGCCATTATACAGTCACTGTGGACGACTTCATGTCACACACACAGATTAAGCTATGGGGTGAGCTCAAACCTCCCCCCGTCCGTGTACGCGCAGGCAGCGTGAGTGTACTGGACACTGGATTGCGGAGGGGCCTGGTGGCATGGACTCCTGTTACTGCCCCCGAAGTGCTCGCCCTGATAACATGACAGGACGCCCCCTGCTGCTTGTAGCTGAGCCCCCCTTATCTTTATTGTTCATAGGGGGAGATTTACCAAAAGCTGTGGCACAGTTGCCCATAGCAACCAATAAGATTGATTCTTTCATTATTTTTTTTAAAGACCTCTGAAAAATGAGAGAAGCCTGATTGGTTGCTATGGGTTACTGCACCAGTCCTCTGCACAGATTTAGACAAACCCCCCCAGTTCCCTCTCACCTGCTGGGAGTAGTGGTGTCCTGGGCTCAGCTGTGCTGGGAGTAGTGGTGCCCTGGGCTCAGCTGTGCTGGAAGTAGTGGTGTCCTGGGCTCAGCTGTGCTGGGAGTAGTGGTGCCCTGGGCTCAGCTGTGCTGGGAGTAGTGGTGCTCTGGGATCAGCTGTGCTGGGAGTAGTGGTGCCCTGGGCTCAGCTGTGCTGGGAGTAGTGGTGTCTTGGGCACAGCTGTGCTGGGAGTTGTGGTGCTCTGGGCTCAGCTGTGCTGGGAGTAGTGGTGTCCTGGGCTCAGCTGTGCTTTGAGTAGTGGTGTCCTGGGCTCAGCTGTGCTGGGAGTAGTGGTGCCCTGGGCTCAGCTGTGCTGGGAGTAGTGGTGCTCTGGGATCAGCTGTGCTGGGAGTAGTGGTGCCCTGGGCTCAGCTGTGCTGGGAGTAGTGGAGCTCTGGGTTTGGCTGTGCTGGGAGTAGTGGTGTCCTGGGCTCAGCTGTGCTGGGAGTAGTGGTGTCCTGGGCTCAGCTGTGCTGGGAGTAGTGGAGCTCTGGGTTTGGCTGTGCTGGGAGTAGTGGTGTCCTGGGCTCAGCTGTGCTGGGAGTAGTGGTGTCCTGGGCTCAGCTGTGCTGGGAGTAGTGGAGCTCTGGGTTTGGCTGTGCTGGGAGTAGTGGTGTCCTGGGCTCAGCTGTGCTGGGAGTAGTGGTGTCTTGGGCTCAGCTGTGCTGGGAGTAGTGGAGCTCTGGGTTTGGCTGTGCTGTTTGACCTTATGGGCATCTGTTTAGCTTGTTGCTAGGAGACGACTGTGATCTAACCCGGACCTCCACTTCAGTGTTTATCAACAATATCCAGCAATGTCCTGAGCACTGCCCCCTAGTGTGTAATGCTGATATAGCAAGTGTCATGTGGACAGTATATCTGTCATTATATGTGCGGTATAGTTTGTATTATATGGGCAGAATGTCTGATATTACACTGCTCAAAAACATAAAGGGAACACTTAACACAATGTAACTCCAAGTCACTGACACTTGTGTGAAATCCCACTGTCCACTCAGGAAGAACACTGATTGACAATCAATTTCACATGGAACAGACAACACGTGGAAATTATAGGCAATTAGCAAGACACCCCCAATAAAGGAGTGGTTCTGCAGGTGGTGACTACAGACCACTTCTCAGTTCCTATTCTTCCTGGCTGATGTTTTGGTCACTTTTGAATGCTGGCGGTGCTTTCAATCTAGTGGTAGCATGAGACGGAATCTACAACCCACACAAGTGGCTCAGGTAGTGCAGCTAATCCAGGATGGCACATCAATGCGAGCTGTGGCAAGAAGGTTTGCTGTGTCTGTCAGTGTAGTGTCCAGAGCATGGAGGCGCTACCAGGAGACAGACCAGTACATCAGGAGACATGGAGAAGGCCATAGGAGGGCAACAACCCAGCAGCAGGACCACTACCTCCGCCTTTGTGCAAGGAGGAGCAGGAGGAGCACTGCCAGAGCCCTGCAAAATGACCTCCAGCAGGCCACAAATGTGCATGTGTCCACTCAAACGGTCAGAAACAGACTCCATGAGGGTGGTATGAGGGCCCGACGTCCACAGGTGAGGGTTGTGCTTACAGCCCAACACCGTGCAGGACGTTTGGCAAATTCACCACTGGTGCCCTGTGCTCTTCACAGATGAAAGCAGGTTCACACTTAGCACATGTGACAGACGTGACAGATTCTGGAGACGCTGTGGAGAACGTTCTGCTGCCTGCAACATCCTCCAGCATGACCGGTTTGGCGGTGGGTCAGTAATTGTGTGGTGTGGCATTTCTTTGGGGGGCCGCACAGCCCTCCATGTGCTTGCCAGAGGTAGCCTGACTGCCATTAGGTACCGAGATGAGATCCTCAGACTCCTTGTGAGACCATATGCTGGTGCGGTTGGCCCTGGGTTCCTCCTAATACAAGACAATGCTAGACCTCATGTGGCTGGAGTGTGTCAGCAGTTCCTACAAGAGGAAGGCATTGATGCTATGGACTGGCCGCCCGTTCCCCTGAATCCGATTGAGCACATCTGGGACGTCTCGCTCCATCCACCACAGACTGTCCAGGAGTTGGCGGATGCTTTAGTCCAGGTCTGGGAGGACATCCCTCAGTAGACCATCCTCCACCTCATCAGGACCATGCCCAGGCGTTGTAGGGAGGTCATACGGGCACGTGGAGGCCACACACACTACTGAGCCTCATTGGGACTTGTATTAAGGACATTACATAAAGTTGGATCAGCCTGTAGTGGGGTTTCTCACTGTGATTTTGAGTGTGACTCCATATCCAGACCTGCAGGGGTTAATACATTTGATTTCCATTGATAATTTTTGTGTGATTTTGTTGTCAGCGCATTCAACTATGTAAAGAGGAAAGGATTTCATACGATTAGTTCATTCATTCACATCTAGGATGTGTTATCGCAGTGTTACCTTTATTTTTTTTGATCAGTGCATATGTGTGTAACATAATGATGAAAAAGATGATCCACGGCAGTGAGTATTATAGCAAGTAAATGTAGAACTAGCATAATTATTCATAATGGGCAGTATAGTTAAAGGGGTACTCCTGGGGAAACTTTTTTTTTTTTAATTAACTGATGCCAGAAAGTTAAACAGATTTGTAAATTACTTCTATTAAAAAAATCTCAATCCTTCCAGTACTTATTAGTATCTGTATACTACAGAGGAAATTCTTTTTGGATTTATTTTGTGTGACGAACACAGTGCTCTCTGCTGACACTTCTGTCCATTTTAGGAACTGTCCAGAGCAGGGGAAAAAAATCCTTATATAAAACCTATGCTGCTATGGACAGTTCCTAAAATGGACAGAAGTGTCAGCAGAGAGCGCTGTGCTCGTGACACAAAAGAAATCCAAAAAGAAAATAATTTCCTCTGTAGTATACAGATACTAATAAGTACTGGAAGGATTAAGATTTTTTAATAGAAGTAATTTACAAATCTGTTTAACTTTCTAGAGCCAGTTGAATAAAAATAAAAATTATTCTTCCACCAGAGTACCCCTTCAAAAGTTAGTTAACCCCAGAATACCCCTTTAAGATTTTGAAATAACAGATTTGTAAATTACTTTTAACTTTCTGCCACCAGTTGATTTGAAAACCTTTTTCTCCCCACCGGAGTACCCCCTTTTAATTGTAAAAGACAGGGATTCAAGATTTTATTAGAGGGGTTATCCAGGAATAGAAAAATTTATTTCAAGAACTGCTCCCCGTCTGTCTCCAGGTTGGGTGTGGTGCTGTTGCTCAATTCCACTGAAGTGACTAGAGCCAAGTTGTAATACCACATCAAACCTTGACACAGATGGGGGAGCATTTAAAAAAAATAATAATAATAATTTGCTCTGTTTTTTTCTATTCCTGGATAACCCCTTTAGGAGCAGATGCAGCTCAGGGGAGACGTCTGCTATTTAACCAGATGGCAGAGATACGTGGACAGGAAAAATAAATAAAAAAAATATTTAAAAAAAACAACTGTAGAAATGACTTATTTGTTATTAGTGGTAAATCCTAAGTTTATTACATTTATCACATTAGTCATTGGTAAATCCTAATTTTGTTACACACAGCAAAGTACAGTCACATTTCTTCAGTCTGGCGTTACTGGGAATTGAGTAAATCTATATACACGTGTGCATGTCTATATAGATTTTTATTAATGTACTATATAGCAGTGTTTTTTTTTCCCAGTGCGCCTCCAGCTGTTGCAAAACTACAACTCCCAGCAAGCCCGGACAGCCAGAGGCTGTCCGGGCTTGCTGGGAGTTGTAGTTTTGCAACAGCTGGAGGCACTTTGGTTGGTGAACGCTATTACAATGAAAAATATACCAAATACATAATCCGTACACACAAACTGAAAATCTCCATTCTTTACACTGCAGCTACTTCTATGAAATGACGAAGACCAGAGGGAGGACTATCATTGGGGGAATGTGAGATGTAACTACAGTAAAGGATGCTCAATCCAGTATTACATTACACATGAAGTGGGGTTCACAGATATTTAAGTGGAATGGAGCCGTCCTGCAGGCCTCCATGCTGGTTTTGAGGCCCCGACATGGTATCTCGCTTTGTTTCATGCCTAGAAAGATGAATCTGCCTGGGTGACTTTGGTCTGAGACCCAGTGCTTTGTGTGTGGCTGTACCCTCCAGCGTTATCCTCAGTATAATGTCTGCCGCTGCTTCCTTCTTCTAGGGGATGCAGTTTCGCCAACCTAGACACGGCTTCTCGAACGTTCGCCAGAACAACGGGAATAAGGCTTATAATTCCACCATAAAAGTTTAATGCTTCATCACAACTGAGGTGGTTAAGAGCATCGTGAGGATACCTAGACAGAGGGGGAAAATTATACAGGTATAGAACTACTGTAACTACTACTTACCACTACAATACTGCCTCCTATATACAAGAATATAACCACTATAATACGCCTCCTATATACAAGAATATAACTACTATAATACTGCCTCCTATATACAAGAATATAACTACTATAATACTGCCTCCTATATACAAGAATATAACTACTATAATACTGCTCCTATATACAAGAATATAACTACTATAATACTGCTCCTATATACAAGAATATAACTACTATAATACTGCTTCTATATACAAGAATATAACTACTATAATACTGCCTCCTATATACAGGAATATAACTACTATAATACTGCCTCCTATATACAAGAATATAACCACTATAATACGCCTCCTATATACAAGAATATAACTACTATAATACTGCCTCCTATATACAAGAATATAACTACTATAATACTGCTCCTATATACAAGAATATAACTACTATAATACTGCCTCCTATATACAAGAATACTGCCTCCTATATACAAGAATATACCTACTATAATACTGCTCCTATATACAAGAACTACTATAATACTGTCTCCTATATACAAGAATATACCTACTATAATACTGCTCCTATATACAAGAATATAACTACTATAATACTGCCCCCTATATACAAGAATATAACTACTATAATACTGCCTCCTATATACAAGAATATAACTACTATAATACTGCTCCTATATACAAGAATATAACTACTATAATACTGCCTCCTATATACAAGAATATAACTACTATAATACTGCTCCTATATACAAGAATATAACTACTACAATACTGCTCCTATATACAAGAATATAACTACTATAATACTGCCTCCTATATACAAGAATATAACTACTATAATACTGCCTCCTATGTATGAAGAGACAGACACTGGTATAATCCGTCTCTCCTGCCGGTTCTAACTTACTTGGCTCTCAGCTCGGTCAGGTCATATGTCGGACTCAGCATTTTCATGGTGATTTGGATGATGTCCCCCGCTGACCTGGTCTCGGTCTGCAGGGCGTCCAGCTTCACACAGAAATCTCCCAGGTTTTTGCAGACCTCAAGGAACAGGGAGATGATCCCCCGGTCTGTGCTGTTGTTACAATTGTAATCCAAGTAGCTTTGTACCTACAATACACGAGTTATGGAAATCAAAAAAAAAAAAAAAAAAAAAAAAACAACAACAACAACACACTATTAAAAGCCCCCCCATCCCTATTTGTTTATAATAAAAAAAAGTAACCCTTTAATCTTCTTTATAAATAAATTTAACTTGAAGTACCATGTCCGGCCACATGGAGTGCTGTTTGGGAGGATATACCTAGAAGGACTCAGATACATGCAGTACAGTGCTTTACAGCGCCATCTAGTGATAGTTTAATGCCAGTACTTATCAGATAAGAAGCTGTTACCTGCGCCAGATTGCTCACAGGTTTGATCCTGTCATGCGCATTTTCGCGCACGCGCTCCAGGGCGGTGATGAACGTCACTTGTTGCCGTGTCAGGAGATTGCACTGGTGCTCCAGAGCCTTCAGGGTCTCCTTGGCCTCCTTCATTGTAAAAGCCATTTATTTCTAGGATCCTGGAAATCAGAAATCCACTTTAGACAATGTATATGATTATCTTCAGAGCAGTGTTTCCCAACCAGGGTGCCTCCAGCTGTTGCAAAACTAAGACTCCCAGCATCAGTTATTTTTCTCCAGGATCTAGCCTGGACCATATTGAAGACTTCTCCCAGCCCCGAAACGTCTTCACAGAATCTGAGGGAGAAACATTTTAGGCTTCTTACTCCAGCACCTCCTCACCTTTATATAAACTCCCCGTGTGTATTGCCCCACACAGTAACAGCCCCCACTCTGTGCACTTATATAGTAGTTATGCCCCCCTCTGAGCTCCCCGTATAGTAATTAGGCCCCTCTGTGCCCCTATATAGTAGATAGGGCCCTCTGAGCCCCCATATAGTAATTAGGCCCCTCTAAGCCTCAATATAGTAGTTAATCCTCCGAGTCCTATATAGTAGTTAGGCCATTTTGAGCCCCCATATAGCAGATACACTTCTCTGAGCCCTATATAGTAGTAAGGCCCTAGTGAGCCCCATAAGGTAAATAGGCCCCTCTGAGCATCCTTTTATTAGGATAGGCTCCACTGATCCCCATATAGTAGTTAGCCCCCCTCCCCTCAAGCCCTTAGTTGTAAGGCCCCTCTGAGCCTCCATATAGTAGATAGGCCACTCTGTGAGCCCCCATATTGTAGTTATTCCACTCTGAGCCATCATATAGTAGATAAGCCCCACTGAGCCCATTATATAGTAGATAAGCCCTATACAGTAGGTAGGCCCCTCTATGCCCCCATATAATTGTTAGGCCCACTATGCCCCCATATAGTGTACAGCCCCCTCTAATCCCCCATATAGTAGTTCATCCCCTCTGAGACCCCAAATAGTAGATAAGCCCCAATATAATAGTTGGTCCCCTCTAAGCCCCCATATAGTAGGTCGGCCCCTCTGTGCCCCCATATAGTAGCTATGCCCACTGAGCCCCATATCCAGAGCAGGCAGCATAGTACAGGGACAGTGCGGCGGCCATTATACAGTCACTGTGGACTTCTTCATGTCACACACACATGCTATGGGGTGAGCCCAAACCTACCCCCCCCCCCCCCCCCGTCAGTGTACGCGCAGGCAGCGTGAGTGTACTGGACACTGGATTGCGGAGGGGCCTGGTGGCATGGACTCCTGTTACTGCCCCCAGCCCCAGATGTGCTCGCCCTGATAACATGACAGGACGCCCCCTGCTGCTTGTAGCTTAGCCCCCCTCATGTTCAACCAATAAGTTCGATTCTTTCATTATTTATGGGAGTAGTGGTGCGCTGGGCTCAGCTGTGCTTGGACTAGTGGTGTGCAGGGCTCGGCTGTGCTGGGAGTAGTGGTGTCCTGGGCTCGGTTGTGCTGGGAGTAGTGGTGCTCTGGGCTCTGTTGTGCTGGGAGTAGTGGTGTCCTGGGCTCGGCTGTGCTGGGAGTAGTGGTGCTCTGGGCTCTGTTGTGCTGGGAGTAGTGGTGCGCTGGGCTGTGCTAGGAGTATTGGTGCGCCGGACTGGGAGTATTGGTGCGCTGGGCTGGGAGTAGTGGTGTCCTGGGCTCTGCTGTGCTGTGTGATGTGTATGATGGAGCTGTGTGATCTTATGGGCTCCAGCATCTGTTTGTCTTGTTGAGTAATGGTGCTTTGGGCTGGGAGTAGTGGTGCGCTGTGCTGGGAGTAGTGGTGGGCAGGGCTGGGAGTAGTGGTGGGCTGGGCTCGGTTGTGCTGGGAGTAGTGGTGTCCTGGGCTCTGCTGTGCTGTGTGATGTGTATGATGGAGCTGGGTGATCTTATGGGCTCCATCATCTGTTTGGCTTGTTGCTAGGAGACGACTGTGATCTAACCCGGACCTCCTCCACTTCAGTGTTTATCAATATCCACCGCTGTCCTGAGCACTGCCCCCTAGTGTCTAATGCTGATATAGCAAGTGTCATGTGGACAGTATGTCTGGCATTATATTTGCAGTATAGTTGGTGTTATATAGATAGTATGACTGGCATTATATGTGCAGTATAGTTGTTATATACATAGTATGACTGGTATATGTGCTGTATAGTTGGTGTTATATAGTTAGTATGACTGGCATTATATGTGCAGTATAGTTGGTGTTATATAGTATGACTGGCATTATATGTGCAGTATAGTTGTTATATAGACAGTATGACTGGCATTATATGTGCAGTATAGTTGTTATATAGACAGTATGACTGGCATTATATGTGCAGTATAGTTGGTGTTATATAGATAGTATGACTGACATATGTGCAGTATAGTTGGTGTTATATACATAGTATGACTGGCATTATATGTGCAGTATAGTTGGTGTTATATAGACAGTATGACTGGTATTATATGTGCAGTATAGTTGGTGTTATATACATAGTATGACTGGTATTATATGTGCAGTATAGTTGGTGTTATATACATAGTATGACTGGCATTATATGTGCAGTATAGTTGGTGTTATATACATAGTATGACTGGTATTATATGTGCAGTATAGTTGGTGTTATGTACATAGTATGACTGGTATTATATGTGCTGTATAGTTGGTGTTATATACATAGTATGACTGGCATTATATGTGCAGTATAGTTGGTGTTATGTACATAGTATGACTGGTATTATATGTGCTGTATAGTTGGTGTTATATACATAGTATGACTGGCGTTATATGTGCAGTATAGTTGGTATTATATAGTATGACTGCATTATATGTGCAGTATAGTTGGTGTTATATAGTATGACTGCATTATATGTGCTGTATAGTTGGTGTTATATACATAGTATGACTGGTATTATATGTGCTGTATAGTTGGTGTTATATACATAGTATGACTGGCGTTATATGTGCAGTATAGTTGGTGTTATATATATAGTATGTCTGGCATTATATGTGCAGTATAGTTGGTGTTATATAGTATGTCTGGCATTATATGTGCAGTATAGTTGGTGTTATATAGTATGACTGCATTATATGTGCAGTATAGTTGGTGTTATATAGTATGACTGCATTATATGTGCAGTATAGTTGGTGTTATATAGATAGTATGACTGGCATTATATGTGCTGTATAGTTGGTGTTATATACATAGTATGACTGGCATTATATGTGCTGTATAGTTGGTGTTATATAGATAGTATGACTGGCATTATATGTGCAGTATAGTTGGTGTTATATAGATAGTATGACTGGCATTATATGTGCAGTATAGTTGGTGTTATATAGTTAGTATGACTGGCATTATATGTGCAGTATAGTTGGTGTTATATACATAGTATGACTGGTATTATATGTGCAGTATAGTTGGTGTTATATAGATAGTATGACTGGCATTATATGTGCAGTATAGTTGGTGTTATATAGATAGTATGACTGGCATTATATGTGCAGTATAGTTGGTGTTATATACATAGTATGACTGGCATTATATGTGCAGTATAGTTGGTGTTATATAGACAGTATGACTGGTATTATATGTGCAGTATAGTTGGTGTTATATAGACAGTATGACTGGCATTATATGTGCAGTATAGTTGGTGTTATATAGATAGTATGACTGGTATTATATGTGCAGTATAGTTGGTGTTATATAGATAGTATGACTGGTATTATATGTGCAGTATAGTTGGTGTTATATAGATAGCATGACTGGCATTATATGTGCAGTATAGTTGTTATATACATAGTATGACTGGCATTATATGTGCAGTATAGTTGGTGTTATATAGATAGTATGACTGACATATGTGCAGTATAGTTGGTGTTATATAGATAGTATGACTGACATATGTGCAGTATAGTTGGTGTTATATAGACAGTATGACTGGCATATGTGCAGTATAGTTGGTGTTATATAGATAGTATGACTGGTATTATATGTGCAGTATAGTTGTTATATAGATAGTATGACTGGCATTATATGTGCAGTATAGTTGGTGTTATATAGATAGTATGACTGGTATTATATGTGCAGTATAGTTGTTATATAGATAGTATGACTGGCATTATATGTGCAGTATAGTTGGTGTTATATAGATAGTATGACTGGTATTATATGTGCAGTATAGTTGGTGTTATATAGATAGTATGACTGGCGTTATATGTGCAGTATAGTTGGTATTATATAGTATGTCTGGCATTATATGTGCAGTATAGTTGGTGTTATATAGTATGTCTGGCATTATATGTGCAGTATAGTTGGTGTTATATAGTATGACTGCATTATATGTGCAGTATAGTTGGTGTTATATAGTATGACTGCATTATATGTGCAGTATAGTTGGTGTTATATAGTATGACTGCATTATATGTGCAGTATAGTTGGTGTTATATAGATAGTATGACTGGCATTATATGTGCAGTATAGTTGGTGTTATATAGATAGTATGACTGCATTATATGTGCAGTATAGTTGGTGTTATATAGTATGACTGCATTATATGTGCAGTATAGTTGGTGTTATATAGATAGTATGACTGCATTATATGTGCAGTATAGTTGGTGTTATATAGTATGACTGGTATTATATGTGCAGTATAGTTGGTGTTATATAGATAGTATGTCTGGCATTATATGTGCAGTATAGTTGGTGTTATATACATAGTATGACTGGCATTATATGTGCAGTATAGTTGGTGTTATATAGACAGTATGACTGGTATTATATGTGCAGTATAGTTGGTGTTATATAGACAGTATGACTGGCATTATATGTGCAGTATAGTTGGTGTTATATAGATAGTATGACTGGTATTATATGTGCAGTATAGTTGGTGTTATATAGATAGTATGACTGGTATTATATGTGCAGTATAGTTGGTGTTATATACATAGTATGACTGGTATTATATGTGCAGTATAGTTGGTGTTATATACATAGTATGACTGGCATTATATGTGCAGTATAGTTGGTGTTATATAGATAGCATGACTGGCATTATATGTGCAGTATAGTTGTTATATACATAGTATGACTGGCATTATATGTGCAGTATAGTTGGTGTTATATAGATAGTATGACTGACATTATATGTGCAGTATAGTTGGTGTTATATAGATAGTATGACTGGTATTATATGTGCAGTATAGTTGTTATATAGATAGTATGACTGGCATTATATGTGCAGTATAGTTGGTGTTATATAGATAGTATGACTGGTATTATATGTGCAGTATAGTTGGTGTTATATAGATAGTATGACTGGTATTATATGTGCAGTATAGTTGGTGTTATATAGATAGTATGACTGGTATTATATGTGCAGTATAGTTGGTGTTATATAGTATGACTGCATTATATGTGCTGTATAGTTGGTGTTATATACATAGTATGACTGGCATTATATGTGCTGTATAGTTGGTGTTATATAGATAGTATGACTGGTATTATATGTGCTGTATAGTTGGTGTTATATAGATAGTATGACTGGCATTATATGTGCAGTATAGTTGGTGTTATATACATAGTATGACTGGTATTATATGTGCAGTATAGTTGGTGTTATATAGTATGACTGGCATTATATGTGCAGTATAGTTGGTGTTATATAGATAGTATGACTGGCATTATATGTGCAGTATAGTTGGTGTTATATAGATAGTATGACTGGCATTATATGTGCAGTATAGTTGGTGTTATATAGATAGTATGACTGGCATTATATGTGCAGTATAGTTGGTGTTATATAGATAGTATGACTGGCATTATATGTGCAGTATAGTTGGTGTTATATAGATAGTATGACTGGCATTATATGTGCACTATAGTTGGTGTTATATAGATAGTATGACTGGCATTATATGTGCTGTATAGTTGGTGTTATATACATAGTATGACTGGCATTATATGTGCTGTATAGTTGGTGTTATATACATAGTATGACTGGCATTATATGTGCTGTATAGTTGTTATATACATAGTATGACTGGCATTATATGTGCTGTATAGTTGTTATATACATAGTATGGCTGGCATTATATGTGCAGTATAGTTGGTGTTATATAGATAGTATGACTGGCATTATGTGGGCTGTATAGTTGGTGTTATATACATAGTATGACTGGCATTATATGGGCAGTATAGTTGGTGTTATATACATTGTATGACTGGCATTATATGGGCAGTATAGTTGGTGTTATATAGATAGTATGACTGGCATTATATGGGCTGTATAGTTGGTGTTATATACATAGTATGACTGGTATTATATGTGCAGTATAGTTGGTGTTATATAGATAGTATGACTGGCATTATGTGCAGTATAGTTGTTATATAGATAGTATGACTGGCATTATATGTGCAGTATAGTTGGTGTTATATACATAGTATGACTGGCATTATATGTGCTGTATAGTTGGTGTTATATACATAGTATGACTGGCATTATATGTGCAGTATAGTTGGTGTTATATACATAGTATGACTGGCATTATATGGGCTCTGTGACAGCCGCTCCTTTCAGATTACTAGTTCTGTGGTAGATGTAAACAACGACATATAGCTAACCCTCAAACTGATTAACCCTTAAAATTGAGACATTGGCCAGTATATCCTTATATGTAGGACATACCTGAGCCCGCACACCAACGCCAAGGTTTCTCAAGTGGCACAGGACCGAACACTAACCTACCTGTGCTGTATGGGCAATACCAGGGGCCAGTGGGCAATTACAGCAGCATTAGGGCCGGCTCCCAGTTACCTCCAGTGTGACAGCCGGCTCCCAGTTACCTCCAGTGGGATTATACAATGGGAGGAGATAGACTATGAGCCCCACCCAAGCTGGCTGATGTGTTGCCGGCCTCACAGGTGAACCTTAATGCCGCCTATAATAGGGATCATGACGCATTCAATGTGGAGTTTATAAACCTTCAAATATAGGATTTAAACAACAAGAAGAAAATATGTGGTCTCAAAAAGCAGGAGGTGCTCAACCCCACATGCAGTTGTGCATTCATACTGGGGGAGCAGATCCTGCGCTTGTAGTCCGTTGCTAAGGGTGATCCCCAGCATAAAAATGCATATAATGGGGGATGCCTGCAGTGGACTACAAGTGCCACAATGGCGTCCTACACCAGATAAATGGTGCGAATGTGTAACATAGAGAGTAACACATATATTTAGGTGCACTACTGTGGTAGATGTAAACAGTGACATATGACTAACCCTCAAACTGATGTTAAAATTGAGACATTAGGCAGTGTATCCTTATCTGTTCTTCAGATACAGCAGAGCTGACTGTGCGCGGCTCTGGGCAGGGGGAGCAGATGTTTGAAGATATCAATGTTTAAAGGGGTACTCCGGCCCCAAGACATCTTATCCTCTATCCAAAGGATAGGGGATAAGATGTCTGATCGCTGGGGACCCCCGCAATCTAGCATTCAGCACCCACCTGCAAGCACTGCTGGAAGCGCTGGAGGCTCTCACAGTTATGCCTCCCGACCACAGGGACGGAGTATCGTGACATCACGACTCCGCCCCTGTGTGATGTCACGCTCCGCCCCCTCAATGCTAGTCTATGGGAGGGGGCGTGACGACTGTCACGCCCCCTCCCATAGACTTGCATTGAGGGGGGCGGGGTTGACGTCACGATACTCCGTCCCCGTGGTCGGGAGGCATAACACTGAGAGCCTCCAGCAGTGCTTACAGGTGGGTGCTGCATGCTAGATTGCGGGGGTCCTTTGGATAGGGGATAAGATGTCTTGGGGCCAGAGTACCCCTTTAATGCTGTGCGCTCCCCGTACTCTTCTCGGGTCGGTAATGATGGCTTTTTGTCAGATCTGGGCCCCTATCCCTGCCCGGGCCCTCGTCTCCCGGGATCCTTGGGTTAGGTTCTTGCAGGATTATAGGTAATGAAGTGTAAACTCTGCGGCGGCTCAGATGAACACGGCAAACATAACACGAGACGTAAGGATGAGGGCAAGACATTACAATTTCCAGCAATTATGTCATGTTTGTGGTGAAATTGTGGCTAAAATGGCGCCATTGTACCATGATTGCGTGGAACGTTGTAAAATAGCGTCATTGTATGCTGGGAGTTGTAGTTTTGCAACAGCTGGGGAGTCAAAGGTCGGAGAACATTGCTCTAACGCAGTGTTTCCAAATCAGGGAGCCTCCAGCTGTTACAGAATTACAACTCCCAGCATGCCCGGACAGATGTTAGCTGTCAAGGCATGCTGGGAGTTGTAGTTTTGCAACATGTCTAGGGGGCACAGTGGTTGGTAAACACTGCTTTAATGTGTTAATGGGGCCTGTCCAGGCATGTTGGGAGTTGTAGTTTTGCAATAGTTGAAGAGCCATGGGTTGGGGAACATTGCTCTAATGTACATGGGGGTCTGTTAGGGCATGCTGGGAGTTGTAGTTTTATAATAGCTGAAGAGCCACAGGTTGAGGAACATTGCCCAAATGTGTATAGGAGTCTGTTGGGGCATGCTGGGAGTAGTTGTAGTTTTGTAACGCTTGAAAAGCCACAGGTTGGGGAACATTGCGCTGTGTTTGGGAGTCTGTCAGGGATGCTGGGAGTTGTAGTTTTGCTATAGTTGGAAAGACTCACATTGGGGAACACTTCTGTGTGTATTGGGATCACTCACTGCATGATGGGAGTTGTAGTTTGCAACATGTTTAGGAGGAAAAGTGGTTAAGAAACACTGCTTTAATGTGTAATAGGGTCTGTCAAGTCATGTTGGGAGTTGTAGCTTTGCAATAGTTGAAGAGCCATGAGTTGGGGAACATTGTCCAAATGTGCTTGGGAGTCTGGTCAGAACATGCTGGGAGTTGTAGTTATGCAAAAACGGAAGAGCCACAGGTTGGGTAACATTTCTCAAATGTGTTTGGAGGTCTTTCAGGACATGTTGGGAGTTATAGTTTTGCAACAGCTGGAAAGACACACATTGAGTCAAGGCATGATGGGAGTTGTAGTTTTGCAATAGTTGAAGAGCCATGAGTTGGGGAACATTGCTCTAATGTGTTTGGGAGTCTGTCAGGGATGCTGGGAGTTGTAGTTTTTCTATAGTGTGAAAGACTCACATTGGGGAACACTATTCAATGTGTATTAGGATCACTCACTGCAGGATATGAGTTGTAGTTTGCAACAGCTGGAGAGCCACAGGTTGGGAAACACTACTGAAAATTTAAGATACATTGTATCCGGAGCTTTCCTCAGGTTGACCAGAGGCGGCGCCACATCCACGACCCTCTGGATCAGTGTTTCCCAAACAGGGCACCTCCAGCTGTTGCAAAACTACAACTCCCAGCATGCCCGGACAGGCCCCTATAGACCTTAGAACAGTGTTTCCCCAGCAGGGTGCCTTCAGCTGTTGCAAAACTACAACTCCCAGCATCCTGGACAGACACCTATAGACCTAAGAACAGTACTTCCCAACCAGAGCGCCTCCAGCTGTTGCAAAACCACAACTCCCACCATGCCCGGACAGGCCCCTAAAGACCTAAAAGCAGTGTTTCCCAGTCAGAGTGCTTCCAGCTGTTGCAAAACTACAACTCCCAGCATGCCCGGACAGCCAACGGCTGTCCGGGCATGTTGGGAGTTGTAGTTTTGCAACAGCTGGAGGCACCCTGCTTGGGGAAACGCTGCCCTGCATCCTCTGGAAACGCCATAAAAAACCTTCCACCTCCATCAGCCGCCAGCGATTTGTCTGCGCAGAGATGGCGTCCTGCAGCCTCGGAGGCATTTTACGACACCGCGAACACATCTGACGCTCCTGCGTTGGCTTCTTGATGGCGACGCAGCGCCTTTCTTCTGGCGGGTCTGCGCTTTATAGTGGCGTGTTACAATGCGGCACATGCCAGCTCCTCGCCTTTGATGGCGGCGCACGCGGAATTGTTTTTGAACTCTCTCAAAGTACGAAAAATATCAAAGTTTTTCTTGTTTTGTTTTTTTCCCGAGCTACAGAGACTCGCAGGAGAGGCAGGAGGAAGCGGCGCTCAAAGTGAATGTTATCTCAATCAGTAGACAGCTCGGGTAACAGATAAAAGGCGGCAAATCAGACGCCGGCGCCACTGCTCCGGGTACCCGGCTGCGGCAGAAGCGGCGCGGAACTTAGCGTTTCCTTCAAAATCCACTATTTCAATTATTTTCTATTACTTCAAAAAGTTTATAGAAACAAGGTCCCTGCCACAATGTGTGTGAACTGTGATGTTTAGTACTAGGTGAGGTGTATGGGATGAGGTTCTGCAGCATATGAGGTGACTATGAGGATGTTCTGCAGCAGCTGAGCTGTATATTATGAAGTCCTGCAGTAGCTGAGGTGTGTTCTATGATGACCTGCAGCAGCTGAGGTGTGTTAGGATATTCTGCAGCAGCTGAGGTGTGTATTATGAGGTTTTGCAGCAGCTGGGGGTGTGAAGTATTATGTTCTGCAGCAGCTGGGCTGTATATTATGATGTCCTGCAGCAGCTGAGTCGAGTCTCATATTCTGCAGCAGCTAAGGAGTGTATTATAATGATCTGCAGCAGCTAAGCTGTGTAATATGTTCTGCAGCAGCTGAGCTGTGTATTATGATGACCTGCAGCAACAGAGGTGTGTTAGGATATTCTGCAGCAGCTGAAGTGTGTATTGTGAGGTTTTGCAGCAGCTGGGGGTGTGAAGTATTATGTTCGGCAGCAGCTGAGCTGTATATTATGATGTTCTGCAGCAGCTGGGGTGTGTATTATGAGGTTCAGCAGCAGCTAAGGTGTGTATGATGAGGTTCTGCAGCAGCTGGGGTGTGTATTATGAGGTTCAGCAGCAGCTAAGGTGTGTATGATGAGGTTCTGCAGTAGCTGGGGTGTGTATCATGAGGTTTTGCAGCAGCTGGGGGTGTGAAGTATTATGTTCGGCAGCAGCTGAGCTGTATATTATGATGTTCTGCAGCAGCTGGGGTGTGTATTATGAGGTTCAGCAGCAGCTAAGGTGTGTATGATGAGGTTCTGCAGTAGCTGGGGTGTGTATTATGAGGTTTTGCAGCAGCTGGGGGTGTGAAGTATTATGTTCGGCAGCAGCTGAGCTGTATATTATGATGTTTTGCAGCAGCTGGGGTGTGTATTATGAGGTTCAGCAGCAGCTAAGGTGTGTATGATGAGGTTCTGCAGTAGCTGGGGTGTGTATGAGGTTTTGCAGCAGCTGTCGTGTGATGTATTATGTTCTGCAGCAGCTGAGGTGTGTATTATGATGTTCTGCACCTGCTGAGGTCTGTATTATGGGGCTCTGCAGCAGCTGAAGTGTGTATTGAGGTTCTGCAGCAACAGAGGTGTGCCTTATGATGTTCTGCAGCAGCTAAGGTGTGTATGATGAGGTTTTGCAGTAGCTGAGGTGTGTGTTGTGAGGTTTTGTAGCAGCTGGGGGTGTGAAGTATTATGTTATGCAGCAGCTGAGCTGTATATTATGATGTCCTGCAGCAGCTGAGTTGAGTATCATGATATTCTGCAGCAGCTAAGGAGTGTATTATGATGATTTGCAGCAACTAAGGTGTGCTATGATGTTCTGCAGCAGCTGTGGTGTGTATTATGAGGTTCAACAGCAGCTAAGGTGTGTATGATGAGGTTCTGCAGTAGCTGGGGTGTGTATTATGAGGTTTTGCAGCAGCTGTGGTGTGATGTATTATGTTCTGCAACAGCTGAGGTGTGTATTATGATGTTCTGCACCTGCTGAGGTCTGTATTATGGGGCTCTGCAGCAGCTGAGGTCTGTATTATGGAGCTCTGCAGCAGCTAAGGTCTGTATTATGGGGCTCTGCAGCAGCTAAGGTCTGTATTATGGGGCTCTGCAGCAGCTGAGGTCTGTATTATGGGGCTCTGCAGCAGCTAAGGTCTGTATTATGGGGCTCTTCAGCAGCTGAGGTCTGTATTATGGGGCTCTTCAGCAGCTGAGGTCTGTATTATGGGGCTCTTCAGCAGCTGAGGTCTGTATTATGGGGCTCTTCAGCAGCTGAGGTCTGTATTATGGAGCTCTGCAGCAACTGAGGTCTGTATTATGGAGCTCTGCAGCAGCTAAGGTCTGTATTATGGAGCTCTGCAGCAGCTAAGGTCTGTATTATGGGGCTCTTCAGCAGCTGAGGTGTGTATTATGATGTTCTGCACCTGCTGAGGTCTGTATTATGGGGCTCTGCAGCAGCTGAGGTCTGTATTATGGGGCTCTGCAGCAGCTAAGGTCTGTATTATGGGGCTCTGCAGCAGCTAAGGTCTGTATTATGGGGCTCTTCAGCAGCTGAGGTCTGTATTATGGGGCTCTGCAGCAGCTGAGGTCTGTATTATGGGGCTCTGCAGCAGCTGAGGTCTGTATTATGGGGCTCTTCAGCAGCTGAGGTCTGTATTATGGGGCTCTGCAGCAGCTGAGGTCTGTATTATGATGTTCTGCACCTGCTGAGGTCTGTATTATGACGTTCTGCAGCAGCTGAGGTGTGTATTATAGGGCTCTGCAGCAGCTGAGGTCTGTATTATGACGCTCTGCAGCAGCTGAGGTCTGTATTATGGGGCTCTGCAGCAGCTGAGGTCTGTATTATGGGGCTCTGCAGCAG
This sequence comes from Hyla sarda, assembly GCF_029499605.1. Taxonomy (NCBI): domain Eukaryota; kingdom Metazoa; phylum Chordata; class Amphibia; order Anura; family Hylidae; genus Hyla; species Hyla sarda. The sequence continues at coordinate 5,255,905 of NC_079197.1, read as the reverse complement.
CTGAGGTCTGTATTATGGGGCTCTGCAGCAGTCTGTTCCTCTTGTATCCAATCTGGACTATTCTCTCTACACTAAACACATTAGCTACCAGGGGTGGACTGACACCTCATGGGGCCCCCGGGTAATAGAAGATTATGGGGCCCCTGTGTGCCCACCCTTTATAGACACCCCATCCACATAGAATATAATATATTTCTCCTCCTGTACAGTCTGCTGAGGGTGATAGGAGTTTGGTTCCTTTCATCACACTCCTATCACTCTCAGCCTGTACATGTTGACATCTCACAGTGACAGGAATGTGGCTCCAACGCTCCTATTGGGATAGAATTATTGCTTCGGTATTTGACGGTCAGAAGGGAGTCACAATGCTGGCGCTACCTGCCTCACTGGCGTGCACTTACGGGGGAGGTGGAGTCAGCGCAGTCAGGTGTCGGGCACTAGAGGGGTAGGCTTCCTTTAGCGTCTGAAACTTGGCTGCGCTGACTCTTTGCCCCCAGTAAGTGTAGGCAGCACAGCAGTGAGTACATATTGGAAGTGTAGACTGCACAGCAGTCAGTACAGGCTGTAAAGTGTAGGCAGCACAGCAGTGAGGACAGGTTGTAAGTGTAGGCAGCACAGCAGTGAGTACAAGCTGTAAGTGTAGGCAGCACAGCAGTGAGTACATATTGGGAGTGTAGGCAGCACAGCAGTGAGGACAGGCTGTAAGTGTAGGCAGCACAGCAGTGAGTACAGGCTGTAAGTGTAGGCAGCACAGCAGTGAGTACAGGCTGTAAGTGTAGGCAGCACAGCAGTGAGTACAGGCTGTAAGTGTAGGCAGCACAGCAGTGAGTACAGGCTATAAGTGTACAGGTTGTAAGTAGGCAGCACAGCAGTGAGTACAGGCTGTTAGTGTAGGCAGCACAGCAGTGAGTACAGGCTATAAGTGTAAGCAGCACAGCAGTGAGTACAGGCTGTAAGTGTAGGCAGCACAGCAGTGAGTACAGGCTGTAAGTGTAGGCAGCAAAGCAGTGAGGACAGGCTGTAAGTGTAGGCAGCACAGCAGTGAGTACAGGCTGTAAGTGTAGGCAGCACAGCAGTGAGTACAGGCTGTAAGTGTAGGCAGCACAGCAGTGAGTACAGGCTGTAAGTGTAGGCAGCACAGCAGTGAGTACAGGCTGTAAGTGTAGGCAGCACAGCAGTGAGTACAGGCTGTAAGTGTAGGCAGCACAGCAGTGAGTACAGGCTGTAAGTGTAGGCAGCACAGCAGTGAGTACAGGCTATAAGTGTACAGGTTGTAAGTAGGCAGCACAGCAGTGAGTACAGGCTGTTAGTGTAGGCAGCACAGCAGTGAGTACAGGCTGTAAGTGTAGGCAGCACAGCAGTGAGTACAGGCTGTAAGTGTAGGCAGCACAGCAGTGAGTACAGGCTGTAAGTGTAGGCAGCACAGCAGTGGGTACAGGCTGTAAGTGTAGGCAGCACAGCAGTGAGTACAGGCTGTAAGTGTAGGCAGCACAGCAGTGAGTACAGGCTATAAGTGTACAGGTTGTAAGTAGGCAGCACAGCAGTGAGTACAGGCTGTTAGTGTAGGCAGCACAGCAGTGAGTACAGGCTGTAAGTGTAGGCAGCACAGCAGTGAGTACAGGCTATAAGTGTACAGGTTGTAAGTAGGCAGCACAGCAGTGAGTACAGGCTGTTAGTGTAGGCAGCACAGCAGTGAGTACAGGCTATAAGTGTAGGCAGCACAGCAGTGAGTACAGGCTGTAAGTGTAGGCAGCACAGCAGTGAGTACAGGCTGTAAGTGTAGGCAGCAAAGCAGTGAGGACAGGCTGTAAGTGTAGGCTGCACAGCAGTGAGGACAAGTTGTAAGTGTAGGCTGCACAGCAGTGAGGACAAGTTGTAAGTGTAGGCAGCACAGCAGTGAGTACAGGCTGTAAGTGTAGGCAGCACAGCAGTGAGTACAGGTTGTAAGTGTAGGCAGCACAGCAGTGAGTACAAGCTGTAAGTGTAGGCTTCACAGAGTTGAGTACAGGCTGTGAGTGTAGGCAGCACAGTAGTGAGTACAGGCTGTAAGTGTAGGCTGCACAGCAGTGAGTACAGGCTGTAAGTGTAGGCAGCACAGCAGTGAGTACAAGCTGTAAGTGTAGGCAGCACAGCAGTGAGTACAGGCTGTAAGTGTAGGCTGCACAGCAGTGAGTACAGGCTGTAAGTGTAGGGAGCACAGCAGTGACTACAAGCTGTAAGTGTAGGCTGCACAGCAGTGAGTACAGGCTGTAAGTGTAGGCTGCACAGCAGTGAGTACAGGCTGTAAGTGTAGGCAGCACAGCAGTGAGTACAGGCTGTAAGTGTAGGCTTCACAGCAGTGAGTACAGGCTGTAAGTGTAGGCAGCACAGCAGTGAGTATAGGCTGTAAGTGTAGGCAGCACAGCAGTGAGTACAGGCTGTAAGTGTAGGCAGCACAGCAGTGAGTACAGGCTGTAAGTGTAGGCAGCACAGCAGTGAGTGCAGGTTGTGAATGTGCGTCGGTGCAGTGCCCCTGTGCAGTACAGTATGGCAACCTGTAAGTTACAAAGAATTGTAAGATGGCACACCCCATCGGATTCCACCTGGGGCAGTCAGTCCCCCTCCCCCTGAGAGTGATAGGAGTGAGATTACAGCAATTACACTCCTATCACACAGCCGATGCAGCTCTGGAGGTGACTGCAGTATAAGATAGCAGAATAGTAAGTGCAGCTCTAGAGGTGACAGGAGGATAAGACATTCTATAACAGCAGAATAGTGAGTGCAGTTCTGGAGGTGAATAGAGTATAACATGATGCAAGAGCAGAATAGTGATTGCAACTCTAGAGGTGACTAGAGAATAAGACATGACATAACAGCAGAATAGTGAGTGCAGCTCTGGAGGATAAGGCATAATGTAACAGCAGAATAGTGGCTGCAGCTCTGGAGGTGACAGGAGGATAAGACACAATGTAACAGCGGAATAGCAAATGCAGCTCTGGAGGTGACAGGGGGAAAAGACATGATATAACAGCAGAATAGTGAGTGCAGCTCTGGAGGTGACAGGGAAAAGACATGATGTAACAGCAGAATAGTGAGTGCAGCTCTGGAGGTGACGGGGAAAAGACATGATGATACAGCAGAATAGTGACTGCAGCTCTGGAGGTGATGGGGAAAAGACATGATGTAACAGCAGAATAGTGACTGCAGCTCTGGAGGTGACTGAATGATAAGACACAATGTAACAGCAGAATAGCGAATGCAGCTCTGAAAGTGACTGGAGGATAAGGCATGATGTAATAGCAGAATAGTGGCGTCAGCTCTGGAGGCGACGGGGAAAAGACATGATGTAACAGCAGAATAGAGAGTGCAGCTCTGGAGGATAAGAAATTATGTTACAGCAGAATAGTGGCTGCAGCTCTGGAGGTGACTGGAGGATAAGACATGGCGTAAAAGCAGTGAATAGTAAATGCAGGCACACACACCTTACCTTTTCTCTCTGTCTTCTTCCTGTGCAGTGAGGCTTAAGGACCTGCGGGTCATGTGACTCAGGTCCTTAGGCATTCTACTACACAGATCTCGAAGGGGAAAAGTTCCTGCACTCAAGTTCCCCTACCTCACTCCTTCCTATCTGACCCCAGGACACATGTGCCCCCCTCCTATCTACCCCCCAGGACACATGTCGCCCCCCTCCGTCCTATCTGCCCCAGGACACATCACATGTCTCCCCCCCCCCCCCCCTCCGTCCTATCTTCCCCCAGGACACATATCTCCCCCCCCCCGCTTCCGTCCTATCTGCCCTCAGGACACATATCTCCCCCCGCCTCCGTCCTATCTGCCCCCAGGTCACGTCTCCCCCCTACCCCCTCCTATCTGCCCCCAGGACATGTCCCCCTGTCCTATCTGCCCCCAGGACACGTCTCCCCCCCCCCCCATGTGCCCCCAGGACACGTCTCCCCCCCCCGTCCTATGTGCCCCCAGGACACGTCTCCCCCCCCGTCCTATGTGCCCCCAGGACACGTCTCCCCCTGTCCTATCTGCCCCCAGGACACGTCCCCCTGTCCTATCTGCCCCCAGGACACGTCTCCCCCCCCGTCCTATCTGCCCCCAGGACACGTCCCCCCCCCCTGTCCTATCTGCCCCCAGGACACGTCCCCCTGTCCTATCTGCCCCCAGGACACGTCTCCCCCCCCCATCCTATCTGCCCCCAGGACACGTCTCCCCCCCTCTCCTATCTGCCCCAGGTCACGTCTCCCCCCCCGTCCTATCTGCCCACAGGACATGTCACATGTTTTCCCCCTCCATCCCATCTGCCCCCAGGACACATCCCCCCCCCCTCCGTCCTATCTGCCCCCAGGACATGTCTTCCCCCTCCGTTCTATCTGCCCCCAGGACACGTCCCCCCCCCTCCGTTCTATCTGCCCCCAGGACACGTCCCCCCCCTCTGTCCTATCTGCCCCCAGGACACGTCCCCCCCCTCTGTCCTATCTGCCCCCAGGACACGTCCCCCCCCCCCTCCGTTCTATCTGCCCCCAGGACACGTCCCCCCCCTCTGTCCTATCTGCCCCCAGGACACGTCCCCCCCCTCTGTCCTATCTGCCCCCAGGACACATGTCCCCCTTTGCCGTACTCCTGCACTAACTGGAAGAAGATCAGGGGGCATGCATGGTATATGTCTGTATATATCCAGCTTGCATGCTCCCTGATCTTGTGAAGCAGTGAGTCCTGTTGTGGGTGGGCCCCTCCTCAACCACCGGGCCCAGTCAGTCCACCCCTCTCAGCTACTCAAAGCTCCTGAGCTGATGGTTTGCTACAGTGTATCAGTCTGAGAGGGAACCTGTCATTATAAAAAAAAAAAAAAAAAAAAAAAAAACATTTTTGAAATGTCCTGATATCTAAGAGGGGTCTAAGTGTTCAGACCCCGACTGACCACTAGAACAAGTGGGGCTAGAAATGCCATTGGCTTCACGGGCATGCTGGGAGTTGTAGTCTTTCTGCAGGGAACCCTGCTGTAAAGTGATGTTGGTGGGACCTCCCTTTACCTCCTGTGGCCTTTACATTGTTCTGCACTGCTGATCCTCCTCGCCAATGAGCCTGGATTGCGACACACCTGTACTGCCAGTGCCGTCCCCCACTTACACCTGTACTGCCAGTGCCGTCCCCCACTTACACCTGTACTGCCAGTGCCGTCCCCCACTTACACCTGTACCACCAGTGCCGTCCACCACTTACACCTGTACCACCATTGCCGTCCCCCACTTACACCTGTACCGCCAGTGCCGTCCCCCACTTACACCTGTACCACCAGTGCCGTCCCCCACTTACACCTGTACCGCCAGTGCCGTCCCCCACCTACACCTGTACCGCCAGTGCCGTCCACCACTTACACCTGTACCGCCAGTGCCGTCCACCACTTACACCTGTACCGCCAGTGCCGTCCCCCACTTACACCTGTACCACCAGTGCCGTCCACCACTTACACCTGTACCACCATTGCCGTCCCCCACTTACACCTGTACCGCCAGTGCCGCCCCCCACTTACACCTGTACCGCCAGTGCCGTCCCCCACTTACACCTGTACCACCAGTGCCGTCCACCACTTACACCTGTACCGCCAGTGCCGTCCCCCACTTACACCTGTACCGCCAGTGCCGTCCACCACTTACACCTGTACCGCCAGTGCCGTCCACCACTTACACCTGTACCACCAGTGCCGTCCCCCACTTACACCTGTACCACCAGTGCCGTCCACCACTTACACCTGTACCGCCAGTGCCGTCCCCCACTTACACCTGTACCGCCATTGCCGTCCCCCACTTACACCTGTACCGCCAGTGCCGTCCACCACTTACACCTGTACCGCCAGTGCCGTCCACCACTTACACCTGTACCGCCAGTGCCGTCCACCACTTACACCTGTACCGCCAGTGCCGTCCCCCACTTACACCTGTACCGCCATTGCCGTCCCCCACTTACACCTGTACCGCCAGTGCCGTCCACCACTTACACCTGTACCGCCAGTGCCGTCCACCACTTACACCTGTACCGCCAGTGCCGTCCACCACTTACACCTGTACCGCCAGTGCCGTCCACCACTTACACCTGTACCGCCAGTGCCGTCCACCACTTACACCTGTACCGCCAGTGCCGTCCACCACTTACACCTGTACCGCCAGTGCCGTCCACCACTTACACCTGTACCGCCAGTGCCGTCCACCACTTACACCTGTACCGCCAGTGCCGTCCACCACTTACACCTGTACCGCCAGTGCCGTCCACCACTTACACCTGTACCGCCAGTGCCGTCCACCACTTACACCTGTACCGCCAGTGCCGTCCACCACTTACACTTGAACCCCCAGTGCCGTCCCCCACTTACACCTGTACCGCCAGTGCCGTCCACCACTTACACCTGTACCGCCAGTGCCGTCCACCACTTACACCTGTACCGCCAGTGCCGTCCACCACTTACACCTGTACCGCCAGTGCCGTCCACCACTTACACCTGTACCGCCAGTGCCGTCCACCACTTACACCTGTACCGCCAGTGCCGTCCACCACTTACACCTGTACCGCCAGTGCCGTCCACCACTTACACCTGTACCGCCAGTGCCGTCCACCACTTACACCTGTACCCCCAGTGCCGTCCACCACTTACAACTGTACCGCCAGTGCCGTCCACCACTTACACCTGTACCGCCAGTGCCGTCCCCCACTCACGCCTGTACCGCCAGTGCCGTCCCCCACTCACGCCTGTACCGCCAGTGCCGCCCCCCACTCACGCCTGTACCGCCCCCCACTCACGCCTGTACCGCCAGTGCCGTCCCCCACTCACGCCTGTACCGCCAGTGCCGTCCCCCACTCACGCCTGTACCGCCAGTGCTGTCACACATAACAATGTTCCTCGGGGACCCCACTCATACCTGCAGTTTTGCAACAGCTGGAGGCACCCTGGTTGGGAAACACTGGCTTAGCATTTGAATTAGTTGACCTGCTCAGCCTGCCTCCTGTGTGTGGCAGCGGAGCCGTACACGAGAGCCAGGTTGAGCAGATAATCACAAATTTTCCCAGGGACCATATCACTATATCGCAATATGCAAAAATAACAATGCGATTGCGATATACCGTACAGCCCTACTGTGATGTAATGACCTGATTATACCACCTCCAGGACCCCCTCATACAGCTCAAGGGACCCCCTCATACACCTCCCCGGTGCCTGGAAAAGCTGCAATCACCCACCGCTGTGATGCGCTGTGCCCTTTGCACTATTCAGCTCAACTGTTCCACTCCGTTCAGCTCAGCTGTTCCACTGCCCGATCAACTCCACAGTGTTCCACGCCGTACTGTGCGATCAGCGACACTGCCGTACGGTGCGATCAGCGACACTGCCGTACTGTGCGATCAGCTCAGCTGTTCCAGATGTACTGCCCCAGAAGAGACACCGTCCGTACTGCAGCTGAGCTGTACTGTCTGATCAGTGACACCGTCCGTACTGCAGCTGAGCTGTGCTGTCTGATCAGTGACACTGCCGTTCAGCTGACCTGTCCCACCCTGCATAAAACAATGGAGACAACAAAATGGCGCTCCGCTGTGGTATACATTATATCACTTCCTCCCTTTCTTTTGCATGTTGCAGGAAGAGGATGGAAAGCGATGAGATCACAGCTATGGCGGCTGGGACGGCTTCTATCTTTAGTTGCCTGGTTACAAGATTATAAGACCTTGTTTACTGGCTAGAGCTCCACCTAGTGTCCTAAACTGGAAAATATGGAAAATTTAAATTACATTTTTCATATTTACTGATGAACAACCATTAAAAAAATATTGCTAAAATTTTTTTAATTAAATTATATTTAATAAAAAAATAATAATAAAAAAAAACACATGACACATTTCCTTTAATACAAACCAAGTAGAATGACACAAACATGACTTTATCCCGGGGCAGGAAATCCATAATGGTGATAACAAACCCACAAACAAACAGCGCAGAATTCTAAAACCTTGTGATTGACGGCAGCGACAAAGATCGTACTGGATATAAAGGGGAAGTACAACCATTGAGCTCAACGAGTCGTCCTCTCCCGCTATTAGACGTTATCATCAGTGAAATCTTATTTCTGCTTCTAGGACTTATATAACCGATGTTACAACTCCCATGGGGGTTGTCATCCAGCATTTCTAGAGTCCTGAATGACAAGTCAGCTTGGTTATACCATTTCTGAAAGATGTGTCCAGCAGGAGGCAGCACACATAAAATACTAACCAGTGAGTAGCAGTTTGTGAGTAGCTAGAGCAGTGGTCTTCAAACTGTGGCCCTCCTGCTGTTGCAAAACTACAATTCCCAGCATGCCCGGACAGCCGAAGGCTGTCCAGACATGCTGAGAGTTGCAGTATTGCAACAGTTGGAGACGCCCTGGTTGAGAAACGGTGATTAAGGTGTTTTTTCTCTCCTAATACTGGATAACACCTTTTAATCTAACATGAAAAATGTTTGTTTGTTATGAGCCGAACGATGTTCTCGTTGTGATGTAGTCAAAGAGCTATATACACTCAGCCATAAGATTATAACCAACTGCCTGGGCCTGGACCCCATAGCCTTGGGATGTGACCCTGCAGGCCCGAATCCTATAGCCCTATGATGTGACCCCCAGAGCCTTGTGATGTGACCCTCTCCCCCTCAACGCAGACCCCATAGACCTGTGATGTGACCCCCAAGGCCTGAACCCACTAGCACTATGACTTAACCCCAAACTCCATAGCCTTGTGTTGTGACCCTGCCCTCGACAGCCTCCATGCGGGGTGCAGACCCTATAGCCTTGTGATGTGACCCACCGAGGCCCGGACCCTATATTCCTGTGACTCCCAAGGCCTGGATCCCATATCTCTGTGATGTGACCCCTGAAGCCTGGACCCCATATCCCTGTGCTGTGACTCCCGGGGCCCGGACCCCGTATCCCTGTGATGTGACCACTGAAGCCTGGACCCCATATCCCTGTGCTGTGACTCCCGAGGCCCGGAACCCATATCCCTGTGATGTGACCCCTGGGGCCCGGACCCCATATCCCTGTGATGTGACTCCCGAGGCCCGGACCCCATATCTCTGTGATGTGACCCCTGAAGCCTGGACCCCATATCCCTGTGCTGTGACTCCCGAGGCCCAGACCCCATATCCCTGTGATGTGACCCCTGAAGCCTGGACTCCATATCCTTGTGATGTGACCCCTGAAGCCTGGACTCCATATCCCTGTGATGTGACTCCCGTGGCCCGGACCCCATATCTCTGTGATGTGACCCCTGAAGCCTGGACTCCATATCCTTGTGATGTGACCCCTGAAGCCTGGACTCCATATCCTTGTGATGTGACCCCTGAAGCCTGGACTCCATATCCCTGTGATGTGACTCCCGTGGCCCGGACCCCATATCTCTGTGATGTGACCCCTGAAGCCTGGACTCCATATCCTTGTGATGTGACCCCTGAAGCCTGGACTCCATATCCTTGTGATGTGACCCCTGAAGCCTGGACCCCATATCCCTGTGCTGTGACTCTTGGGGCCCGGACCCCATATCCCTATGATGTGACTCCCGTGGCCCGGACCCCATATCTCTGTGATGTGACCCCTGAAGCCTGGACTCCATATCCTTGTGATGTGACCCCTGAAGCCTGGACCCCATATCCCTGTGCTGTGACTCCCGAGGCCCAGACCCCATATCCCTGTGATGTGACTCCCGTGGCCCGGACCCCATATCTCTGTGATGTGACCCCTGAAGCCTGGACTCCATATCCTTGTGATGTGACGCCTGGACCCCATATCCTTGTGATGTGACTCCCGAGGCCCGGACCCCATATCCCTGTGCTGTGACTCCCGAGGCCCGGACCCCATATCTCTGTGATGTGACCCCTGAACTCCATATCCTTGTGATGTGACCCCTGAAGCCTGGACTCCATATCCCTGTGCTGTGTCCTGTGGTATCAGATCCTGTAAGGTGTGAGGTTCGGCCTACATGGAGGGGTCTTGTTTCTCCAGCAGATCCCACAGATGATCGATCGGATGAGATCTGGGAATCTGGAGGCCGAGTCTCTTGTCATGTTCCTCATTCCTGAACAATGTCTGCAGTGAGGCCGGGGGCATTATCCTGATGATAGGGGGTCCTGCTGTCATTAGGGGGTACATGGTCTGGACAATGGTCAGGTAGGTGGTACATGTCACAGTAACCTCCACATGATGCCAGGACACAAGGTCTCCAGCAGAACATCACCCATCACACTGCCCCCACCTGCTTGTCTTCCCATAATGCATCCTGGTGCCATCTCTTTCCCAGGTAAGTGATGTAAATACACCAACCAAAGGCTGTCCGGGCATGCTGGGAGTTGTAGTTCTGCAACAGCTGGAGGCACCTTGGTTGGGAAACAAGATAAATACAAGGGAACTGTGAGCAGCTAATGGTGGAGTCCCCCTTAAAAAAAACACATCATCATTCCCATGATAAAGAGAGGACCCTAATCAATGTGAAAATAATTAGGATTCAATGGACCCCCGCCCCCCTGTACACAGAGAAGAGACTCTATTGAAGACCCCTTCAAAATAACTGAGCGTTTGCCTGCTGACAGTACAGCGCATGCGCAGAGTGAATCGCACGCGCTTCTGGTCGCAGAGTGATGACGTATGAGAGTTCTTGGCGACGCTGGTTGCTAGGGTACCGCGGCGCTCGCTCCGTTGCTAAGGAGAGCTCTGCTGCCGCCTGGCCCGGAGTACATACGCGGAGATGGACGCAACGGCGAAGCCTCTGAGGATCCCCCCGCAAATGGCCGTGTATGCCGAGGAGCACCGAATCTTTGATATACTCCAGGTAGGTGGCACTACAAGTCTCAGCATGTCCTGCATCACTGAACAGCATACCCGTACGGGTCACATGATTTACATCTACTGTAAGGTCATGTGACTGCGCTCATCCGCCGCAGACCATAGCGACATTTCCTGAACATAATGTGACACAAATGCGCAGGTGGAGCAAAACTACAACTCCCAGCTTTTCCGGACAGCCCAGTGTGCCTCCAGCTGTTGCAGAACTACAACTACCAGACAGCTGGAGGCACACTAGTTGGGGAACCCTACATTGGGGGTAGCATCCTGTCCCTATTTCCCTCCCACTATAGAACTACACATTCCAGCATGCTTTTAGCTGCCTAATTCAGTAATACATATTGTGCCCAGCAGGTGTTGCTGGGAGTTGTAGTTCTACCACATGTATAGCCGTGCATGTCTGATGATCATATTTTATTGTTTTGTTTCATTAGAAAATGGTGCAGAATCTCCTCATTGACCGACCGGAGGATCCAATCCAGTACCTGATCGATCACTTGCGGAAGGATAATGATGGCGGTAAGGCCTGCGGATGGCGCTGTAGCAGCAGTGATGATGTGTACGTGTGTATCAGTCCTGTACATAGGGTTCTGTGTACGTGCAGCTCCTTAAAGGGCTTATCTCCATGTTTTCCAACCAACCTGCCTCCAGCTGTTTCAAAACTACAACTCCCAGCATGCCTGGACAATGGCTGACTGGGCATACTAGGTGTTGTAGTTTTGCAACCATTGGAGGCACCCTGGTAGGGAAACACTGTGATAACTAAACCAAAGGATATCTGGGCATGCTGGGAGTTGTAGTTTTGCAACAGCTGGAGGCACTCTGGTTGGGAAACGCTGTGATAACCGGTTCAAAGGCTCTCGGGGCATGCTGGGCGTTGTAGTTTTGCAACAGCTGGAGGCACCCTGATTGGGAAATGCTGTGATAACCTGTTCAACGGCTGTCCAAGCATGCTGTGAGTTGTAGTTTTGCAATAGCTGGAGGCATCCTGGTTGGGAAACACTGACATCTGGTTCAAAGGCTGTCCGAGCATGCTGGGAGTTGTAGTTTTGCAATCACTGGGGTACCCTGGTTGGGAAACACTGGCTTATGTTAACCCTAAGGCCCTTTTTACATTATGGAAATTCCTTGTGGAAATTCTGCATTAAAATTCCGTAGCGTGAACGGGCCCTAAAACTTACCACCTCCACAGGATGGGTGATAAGTAGCTGATTGGTGGAGGTTCTAACCGCTTGGACCCCCTGATGTTAAGATCAGGGGGCTCTTATACCACTTGGGACTAGAACGAGAGTCAGGAATCCTCACATTTTAGGAAAAGAATGTCCATCCCAGGATGGCAGTAAAAACAGGAAACTTTATTGGGTCATATTCAGACGGAACACATCATCCGACGCGTTTCGGACCTCTCACAGGTTCTTAGTCATGGCATGGAATCTTCACATTTTATGTTCACATGGCGAGAATTTAACATATATATGTTTAAAATGTAATATAAAAAAAGGCCACTAGGTGGCTCTGTTCTGTTCCCTGCCACAATTAATACAGTGAGTTTGGTCTCCTCCCGGCCTGGCAGGAGACCAAACTCAGGAAGTGCTACTCGCTGCACTGATCTTGATTGACAGCTGCATAGAAAGTGAAAGCTCCACAGATTCTCACAGAAAGCCTCACAGACTGACAGTAGATGGAGAGCCTCACTGATAGCAACACAGACTGAAACATGCACAAAGCCTGAGGTCTTCTATTCATCACAGCACTGCAACCATGTGAGGGCAGAAGTGGTCCCCCAGCAGGCTTCAGTGATGTTATGCCTGTTGGAAAACGCCCACTTTCTCCTGCTGGGAAATTGCACTATGCGAGCGAGAAGAAAGGTAAGATACACAGCTTTTTAAAGCTCTAAATTGTTTTTAAGGGCAGGAGGGGTGTTAGGAGTAGTTTGGGAACTCAGCCTGAGGTAGTTGAGAACAGTTTATTTGGTGACAGGTACTTTTTAATGATGGGATCCACAACAGTACGTTGCGTGACCTCCAAGGCCGCTGATTGGCTGTAGCAGTTATGTGACGTCCTGAGGCTGAATGGGGGATCAGGGGGTCCTCGGACAGGTAAGCATCAGTTGGTTTGTTATTTTAACGTATTTGGGGTGTTTGAGACTTTCTACCTTCAAGTGCTCATCTAGCTTGATTCATCCTACAGCAAGTGAATGGCGCGGAAGCATTAAAAAATCAATTCTGCTCCAGTCACATGATCTTTGGGATCAGTTTTGATCTCAGAATTAAAGGGGTTATCCAGGAAAAAAAACTTTTTTATATATATCAACTGGCTCCAGAAAGTTAAACAGATTTGTAAATTAGTTCTATTAAAAAAAATCTTAATCCTTTTAGTACTTATGAGCTGCTGAAGTTGAGTTGTTCTTTTCTGTCTAAGTGCACTTTGATGACACGTGTCTCGGGAACTGTCCAGAGAAGAAGCAAATCCCCATAGCAAACCTATTCTGTGCAGTTCCCGAGACAAGCAGAGATGTCATCAGAGAGCACTGTTGCCAGACAGAAAAGAACAACTCAACTTCAGCAGCTGATAATTATTGGAAGGATTAAGATTTTTTTAATAGAAGTAATTTACAAATCTGTTTAACTTTCTGGAGCCAGTTGATATATGTGTACAAATGGTGGTAAAGTCAAGGTGACAAGTCAGCTTCAAGTGTACATGTTAGGGATCGACCGATATCGTTTTTTTAGGGCTGATACCGATAATCGGTGGATGTTAGGGCCGATAGCCGATAACTTATACCGATATTCCGGTATAAGTTATGGGCTATTTATCCCCCCGCGACACCACTGCAGATCATTGATTTAAAGCGGGCGCTTTAAATCAATGCACTGGAGTGGCTTTTGCAGTTCCATAGGCCGCCGACCGCCACCACCCACTTCTCTCCCCTACCTGTCAGGGTGGTCCGTGCCATCCATCCTTCCTGTAGTGTCCGGCGGCATTCCGGGTGGAGGGTGAACCGGTCCGGGCTGTCCTTCTCCGGGGTCCTCTTCTCCACTCCGGGCAGGCTCCGGCCTAGTAACGCAGCATAGACGCCCGTGCGCAGCGACGCAACTGACGTCACGGCGTAGCGGCGTCTATGCAGCGTACTATGCCGCAGCCTGCCCGGAGTGGAGAAGAGGACCCCCGGAGAAGGACAGCCCGGACCGGTTCACCCTCCACCCGGAATGCCGCCGGACACTACAGGAAGGATGGATGGCCCGGACCACCCCCATTACGGGTAAGTTAAAAACATTTTTTATTGACTTGGATGGTGGGGGAGGGGCCCGACCGGTATAGCGGTATGGGCAAAAATCCATACTGGTATACCGCCCAGCACTATGGTGGGGGGTGCGACGCGGTGGGTCGGGGGGGGGGGGGGGGCGGTCGTGGTGCGGCGGGTCATGGGGGCGGTGCGGGGGTTTGGGGCATTATCGGCTTATCGGCAAGGTAATTGCCGAATAATGCCCAAAATCGTGATTAACGGCCGATAATATTGGCCATACCGATAATAGGTCGATCCCTAGTACATGTAGTTGAACACTGTTCACCATATTGTCATTTCTCTGAATCACTTTCATTTAAAATTTGACGCCATTTGTAACTATGTATTAGGAGGCAGAGCCTCTGTCCGCATAAGATAAAAGGCCAGTAATGTTGTCATTTTAAGGCAGTGTTTCCCAACCAGGGTGCCTCCAGCTGTTGCAAAACTATAACTCCCAGCATGCCCGGACAGCCGAAGGCTGTCCGGGCATGCTGGGAGTTGTAGTTTTGCAACAGCTGGAGGCACCCTGGTTGGGAAACACTGTTTTAGGGTGTGACATAATATGATATATTAGGCTTCTGCAGACGCAGTTATCGATTTCTTTCCTTTTACAAATGCTCCTGACGAGGAGACATGTTCTGAGTTTTAGTTTGGGCGTGGATAGAAATCAGAGCGTATCCACTTTTCATCATCCCCTCCGGAGCCTTTGTCAATAACATGAGCGATGAATGATATATATATAGAGAGAAGGAGGGATCGCTTCTGCCCGGTAAATAATCACCGCAGAGACGCCGCCAATTCTCCGGAATAAAGACTTCCTAAATGGACTGAGCCGGGAGAAAACCTGAAGCCCAAAAGTAATGTCCGTTTTATTCTTCTTGATGAATCAGATGTATAATAAGATGTACTAAATGGTCAACAACGTAATAAGAATATATGAACTTCAGATGTGTACATGATGGGGGGCACAGGCAGCTTGGGGAACCATCGCACTTTTCCTGGAGGAATCCCCCCCATTGCTGAATCTGCTACATAGAACTGCAGAGATCTGAGTGAGGAGAAGAAAGGTGGAACGAAGATGAACAGGAAGAAGAAGGCAGAGTGACGGGATGTTCATGTCGGCAATGGATTTCAAAGCGGATTCTGCAGAAACAATTGACATGTCAGGCCAGAATCAGAATTTCTGCAGCAGCTGTTTCCTCCGCAGAAAACAATGGGACTCTGCTGCAACAGTATTTCAGAGCTGAATTATTCCTCCGGATTCTGCTTGGAAATTCCACCGTGTGAACGAGGCCTGAAGAGGAAGAAGGAAAAAGCAGAAACGTGTACTCAAATGGGAGGGAAGAATATGAAAGATAAAGATGACAAGAAGGGGAAAGGGCAGAGTAAAGATAATAGGGAAAGCGGAAGGGTGTAGGGAAATGTATAAGAAAGAGGAAGGAAAAAGGAAGTGTTACCAGGATGGTGGAAATAGGCAGCAATGGTGGAAGGAAAGAAGGAAGGACAGACGTAGATGGACAGGAAGGAGGAAGGACATAGGGAGGATGGATGGAAGGAAGATGGACAGAGGGAAGATGGATGGGAGGAAGGAAGGACAGAGGGAAGATGGATGGAAGGAAGGATATAGGGAGGATGGATAGAAGGAAGGACATAGGGAGGATGGGAGGAAGATGGACAGAGGGAAGATGGATGGGAGGAAGGAAGGACAGAGGGAAGATGGATGGGAGGAAGGAAGGACAGAGGGAAGATGGATGGGAGGAAGGAAGGACAGAGGGAAGATGGATGGGAGGAAGGAAGGACAGAGGGAAGATGGATGGAAAAGAGGAAGGACAAAGCAGAGGTAGACGGGAAGGAAGAAATTGAGAATGGAGACAGATGAAAGGAGGAAAAACAGAGTAGAGACAGATAAGAAGGCCAGCGCAAGATGGATGGGAAGAAGGAAGGAGAGAAGATCAGAGGGAAAATGGATGGGTAGAAGGAAGGACAGAGTGAAGGTGTACAGGAAGGAGAAAGAACAGAGCAAAGACAGAAGGAAGATGCATGGGAAGGAGGAAGGACAAAGCAAATATTGACAGAAAGGACAGAGAAAAGACGGACGGGAAGGAGGAAGGACTAATGGAAGACAGAAAGGAAGGAGGAAGGACTGATGGAAGACAGAAAGGAAGGAGGAAGGACTGATGGAAGACAGAAAGGAAGGAGGAAGGACTGATGGAAGACTATTTTATAATGGAGAAGCCTCAGTGATGTTGACTTAAGACAAGACTCATGGAGTGATACGGAGACAACTCACTGCTGAGTGGATAAAGTCAAAAAGACACAACTAATATAAAGTGCTTTGGCCATGTATGGGAGTCCTGCGGATGCCTCCCCTGTTCTTCAGATGCAGCAGAGCTGACTGCGCGCGGCTCTGGGCGGGGGAGCAGATGTTTGCAGATATCAATGTTTAATGCTGTGCGCTCCCCGTACTCTTCTCGGGGTCGGTAATGATGGCTTTTTGTCAGATCTGGGCCCCTCTCCCTGCCCGGGCCCTCGGCTCCTCGGCTGCTGAGATCCTTGGGTTAGGTTTTTGCAGGATTATAGATAATGAGGTGTAAACTCTGCGGCGGCTCAGATGAAGGCGTAGCGGGTGTGAGTGCATTATTCTCGTCTGTACTCCAGGACCAGGCACTGGAATAGATCTAGATCCTTATTATTTTTTATTACAGTTTCCGGCTCCAGTGTTGTTAGATTGTTTACTCGGATGATTCTCTGGTTACTGAAGAACAATTGGGGTATATTCACACCACGATTACTCAGTATGGCTGCCGGTGAAGTGAAAAACTGTGACCAGTAGTCAAATGTGACCTGAGCTCAGAGCTCTCTGAAGTAAAAAAAAAACTGTGACCCTTAGGTGAATGTGACCTCAGCTCAGCGCTCTCAGCCCTTTTCAGTGCTGATCGCTGTTAGGCGTGGGGTTTAGGGGTCAGGGTTAGGGGTTTAGGTTTAGGATTAGGGGTCAGGTTTAGGATTAGGGGTTAGGTTTAGGATTAGGGGTCAGGTTTAGGATTAGGGGTTAGTATTAGGAGTTAGAATTACGGGTCAGGTTTAGGATTAGGGGTTAGGATTAGCGGTCATGGTTAGGTTTAGGGGTTGGTATTAGGAGTTAGGATTAAGTTTAGGGTTTAGGATTAGGGGTCATGTTTAGGATTAGGGGTTAGGATTAGGGGTCAGGGTTAGGATTAGGGGTCATGTTTAGGATTAGGGGTCAGGGTTAGGATTAGGGGTTAGGTTTAGGGATTAGGGAGTGAGAGGTAGCCGGCTGTAAAGCAGAAAAGGGTGTCCCTGTGTGAAGGGTCACATTCCTCTACAGGGACACAGTTTTCTTCATTACACCGGGTCCGGATGCATAATCATGGTGTGAATGCACTCTTACATTTCATAGGTTTTTACACTTTTATTGAC
This sequence comes from Hyla sarda, assembly GCF_029499605.1. Classification (NCBI taxonomy): domain Eukaryota; kingdom Metazoa; phylum Chordata; class Amphibia; order Anura; family Hylidae; genus Hyla; species Hyla sarda. The sequence continues at coordinate 5,238,334 of NC_079197.1, read as the reverse complement.
ACACATAAAATATTCCCAGTGCTGACCCTTTTTCTTCTCCAAGACTTCTGCAGTTCACCCTTCCATGCTGGATATCATCTCCGGGACCCAATCCTGACCTCTGACCTCCCGTTCTTACTGAACAGAGTTTATCACAATCTCTGGGGTTTTTCATTGTCCTCCCCCTGTTTGAGGATTGACCACAGGTTCTCTATTGGATTTATAGGATCTGGGGAGTTTCCCGGTAATGGACCCAAGATGTCAAAGTTTTAAATTCTCCCACCGGATCTGGCTGCCGTATTGCAGAAACGTGGCGAGAATGCATCCTAAGTGATCATTTCTATCTTTTACATGGTCTCCATCATGGTGGATAAAGCCTTGTTCATCATCACATGATCCTGAATGTTTGTAGAATGACTTTGAATTTTTCTGCAATTCATCTGCTCCTTTTTTTTATAGCCATCTAAAACAGTGTTTCCCAACCAAGGTGCCTCCAGCTGTTGCAAAATGTTGAAAAGCTGTTGAAAATCTCCAGCATGCCCAGACAGCCATTGGTGCATTGCACACTATGGATCTTCCGACACGGTCTTGGTTTTGGGATAAGCCAGTGTTTCTCAACCAGAGGGCCTCCAGCTGTTGCGAAACTACAACTCCCAGCATGCTCGGATAGCTGTTGGCGCATTGCACACTATGGATCTTCTGACCCAGAAACAGGGCCTTGCTGTTGGGATAAGCCAGTGTTTCCCAACCACTGTGCCTCCAGCTGTTGCAAAACTACAATTCCCAGCATGCCCGGACAGCCGTTGGCTGTCCGGGCATGCTGGGAGTTGTAGTTTTGCAACAGATGGAGGCACACTGGTTGTGAAACACTGATCTTGAGTAAATGCGGTCGCCCGGGAAACTAAACTTATCCCCTCTCCACAGGACTGTAGTTTATGGTAACATGACTGGAACCATTGCAAAACTACTTTTGGATATTAGGGCATACTGGGAGTTGTAGTTCTGCAAGAGATGGAGGTCCTTAAAGGGGTACTCCGGTGGAAAACATTTTTTTTTTTTTTTTTTTTTATGAACTGGTGCCAGAAAGTTAAACAGATTTTTTAATTACTTCTATTAAAAAATCTTTACCCTTCCAGTACTTATTAGCAGTTGTATGCTACAGAGGAAATTCTATTCTTTTTTAATTTCTTTTTTGTCTTGTCCACATTGCTCTCGGCTGACACCTGATGCCCGTATCAGGAACTGTCCAGAGCAGGAGAAGATCCCCATAGCAAACCTATGCTGTTCTGGACAGTTCCTAATACGGGCATCAGGAGTCAGCAGAGAGCACTGTGGACAAGACAAAAAAGAAATTCAAAAAGAAAAGAATTTTCTCTGTAGCATACAGCTGCTAAAAAGTACTGGAAGGGTAAAGATTTTTTAATAGAAGTCATTTACAAATCTGTTTAACTTTCTGCCACCAGTTCATTAAAATAAAATAAAACGTTTTCCATCAGAGTATAACTCTTTAAGGGACCCCTGTGTATATAGTAACATGACTGGAACCATTGCAAAACTACTTTTGGATGTCGGGACATACTGGGAGTTGTAGTTCTGCAAGAGCTGGAGATCCATAAGGGACCCCTGTGTATATGGTAAGATATTAACAACTATAGGATGGAGACCATTGGTCAAAACTTTGGTAATAATCCCCATCTACTTCTTTATTGCGTTTATGTCCCATTTCGCATTCACAAGCAGCGCAATTCCCTCGGAGCTCAATCTTCACGCCACGAAGCGTCTCTGGTGATCGCCTGCAAATTAATAAATAAATAAAAGGAAACATGCAAAAAACATCAGGTCTAATGAGCTCTAAACAATGCGGCGTCCTCGCCGCTGCCACAGCGTCTGATCCGCCACTTGGAACATTTACATATTTATTAGTGGGAATCCTCCCGGGGTTATTTCCTGAAAAATTAGGACAACAAGAAAGGAAAAAAAAAAGAAATAATAAAGTGCACTGTAAATAATAGAAAAAATGATGAGATAAACAGAATGTCAGTGATTTACCTCCGTCCTGAAAAACGGAAATAATGGCTAGAAGATCTGATGAGGACTGTACATGATGGGGGGTGTAGTGCTCTGTACCGCACATGGCCGGCTTCGTGTAATGTTTTCTCTAATTTCATAGGATGCGATGGGAAAGCTTGAGGCGCATTGTCCAAATGTATCTTTATAGGCTCCCGTTGACCCATATACCGTGCCCAACATATATCTCCAATGGATGATTAAAACATGATGTGAACAGAGCTTTAGATACTGGGAGTTGTAGTTCTGCATGGGCTGGATATCCATAAGGGACTCCTGTGTATATGGTAAGATATTAAAGGTGTACTCCGCCCCTAGAAATCTTATCACCGCGATCTCCCTGCTGCACCCGGCGTTCGTTTAGAGCGTCGGGTGCAGCTCTGGAGGCTCATGACGCCACGGCCATGCCCCCTCAATGCAAGTCTATGGGAGGGGGCGTTACGACTGTCACACCCCCTCTCATAGACTTGTATTGAGGGGGCGTGGTCGTGACATCACGTGGTCGTGACATCATCTGGCACAGAGCGATGTCTGATCGTGGGGGTCCCGGCACTGGGAACCCCCGTGATCTCCCTGCTGCACCCGGCGTTCGTTTAGAGCGTCGGGTGCAGCGCTGGAGGCTCGTGACGCCACGGCCATGCCCCCTCAATGCAAGTCTATGGGAGGGGGCGTGACGGTAGTCACGCCCCCTCCCATAGACTTGTATTGAGGGGGTGTGGCCGTGACATCACGAGCCTCCGCCCCGCATCGCCAGTCATCCAGCACGGAGCAATGTTCGCTCCGTGCACCGGATGTCTGGGGTGCCGCAGCGACGGGACCCCCGTGATCAGACAACTTATCCTTTATCCTTTGGATAGGGGATAAGATGTCTAGGGGCGGAGTACTCCTTTAAGAACTATAGGATGGAGACCATTGGTCAAAACTTTGGTAACAATCCCCGTCTACTTCTATATTACGTTTATTTCCTATTTCGCATTCACAAGTAGTCCACATGTATCTCCATAAGGCCCCATTGACCCAGTGTATGTCAGAAGAATGTCGCTTTTGGCGTATATATCGGACCCAAAATATACCTCCAATGGATGATTAAAACATGATGTGAACAGAGCTTTAGATACATAAGAGCAGCAGATAGTATCTCACATGATAGGCTTGGACACAGTGGCCCTGATTTACTAAAGTCCAACCGACTTTTTTTCTCGGTTTATGCGCCTAAATTTTTGTCGCATCATCCGTGCGACTAATTCTGCGCCCAAATTTTACACCGCACAACTTGCACTTTTGAAAACACTCGGAGTGGGTTTTTTTTTTATTACAAGAAGATGGGCGTGGTTAACCCAAAAAAATGGGCGTGTTCCAGACAAAAAGCAGAAATTACTCGGAGTACTTCCAAAATCACTCCTGAATAAGCGTGGGTTTGGCTCACAGAATAACCGACAGCCAAGAGGATGTGTAAAAACTACCAAAAGCGAGTGATTTTGGCAAAGGCGCAGCTTAACGTGGTGGGGAGTGCTTAAACTATTTTCTTTTCTTTTTTTTGTTTTACAGTTCTACACAAGGATTTTTAGAATATGCAATGCATTTTAAACTTTAAAATATGCCTTTATTTGTGTGTGTATATATATATATATATATATATATATATATATATATATATATATTTTTTTTTTTTTTTTTTTTGTTTTTTTTTTTTAACTCCTATATTAGATTGTCTGTCCATTTAATTTTTTTAGCTCTATTTTGATGCTTAAAGGGGTTATCCAATATCACATATAATAAGATTATGTACAGTGCAGAATATCACATATAATAATATGTACAGTGTAGAATATCACATATAATAAGATTATGTATAGTGTAGAATATCACATATAATAAGATTATGTATAGTGTAGAATATCACATATAATAAGATTATGTATAGTGTAGAATATCACATATAATAAGATTATGTATAGTGTAGAATATCACATATAATAAGATTATGTATAGTGTAGAATATCACATATAATAAGATTATAGTGTAGAATATCACATATAATAAGATTATGTACAGTGCAGAATATCACATATAATAATATGTACAGTGTAGAATATCACATATAATATTATGTACAGTGTAGAATATCACATATAATAAGATTATGTATAGTGTAGAATATCACATATAATAAGATTATAGTGTAGAATATCACATATAATAAGATTATGTATAGTGTAGAATATCACATATAATAAGATTATGTATAGTGCAGAATATCACATATAATAGGATTATGTACAGTGTAGAATATCACATATAATAAGATTATGTATAGTGTAGAATATCACATATAATAAGATTATGTACAGTGCAGAATATCACATATAATAATATGTACAGTGTAGAATATCACATATAATATTATGTACAGTGTAGAATATCACATATAATAAGATTATGTACAGTGTAGAATATCACATAATAAGATTATGTATAGTGTAGAATATCACATATAGTAAGATTATGTACAGTGTAGAATATCACATATAATATGTACAGTGTAGAATATCACATATAATATTATGTACAGTGTAGAATATCACATATAATAAGATTATGTACAGTGTAGAATATCACATATAAGATTATGTACAGTGTAGAATATCACATATAGTAAGATTATGTACAGTGTAGAATATCACATATAATAAGATTATGTACAGTGTAGAATATCACATATAATAAGATTATGTACAGTGTAGAATATCACATATAGTAAGATTATGTACAGTGTAGAATATCACATATAATAAGATTATAGTGTAGAATATCACATAAAATAAGATTATGTACAGTGTAGAATATCACATATAATAAGATTATGTATAGTGCAGAATATCACATATAATAAGATTATGTACAGTGTAGAATATCACATATTATAAGATTATAGTGTAGAATATCACATAAAATAAGATTATGTACAGTGTAGAATATCACATATAATAAGATTATGTATAGTGCAGAATATCACATATAATAAGATTATGTATAGTGCAGAATATCACATATAATAAGATTATGTATAGTGTAGAATATCACATATAATAATATGTACAGTGTAGAATATCACATATAATAAGATTATGTATAGTGCAGAATATCACATATAATAATATGTACAGTGTAGAATATCACATATAATAAGATTATGTATAGTGTAGAATATCACATATAATAAGATTATGTATAGTGTAGAATATCACATATAATAAGATTATGTACAGTGTAGAATATCACATATAATAAGATTATAGTGTAGAATATCACATATAATAAGATTATGTATAGTGTAGAATATCACATATAATAAGATTATGTATAGTGTAGAATATCACATATAATAAGATTATAGTGTAGAATATCACATATAATAAGATTATGTACAGTGCAGAATATCACATATAATAATATGTACAGTGTAGAATATCACATATAATATTATGTACAGTGTAGAATATCACATATAATAAGATTATGTACAGTGTAGAATATCACATATGATAAGATTATGTATAGTGTAGAATATCACATATAATAAGATTATGTACAGTGTAGAATATCACATATAATAATATGTACAGTGTAGAATATCACATATAATATTATGTACAGTGTAGAATATCACATATAATAAGATTATGTACAGTGTAGAATATCACATATAATAAGATTATGTACAGTGTAGAATATCACATATAATAAGATTATAGTGTAGAATATCACATAAAATAAGATTATGTACAGTGTAGAATATCACATATAATAAGATTATGTATAGTGCAGAATATCACATATAATAAGATTATGTACAGTGTAGAATATCACATATAATAAGATTATAGTGTAGAATATCACATAAAATAAGATTATGTATAGTGCAGAATATCACATATAATAATATGTACAGTGTAGAATATCACATATAATAAGATTATGTATAGTGCAGAATATCACATATAATAAGATTATGTACAGTGTAGAATATCACATATAATAAGATTATGTATAGTGCAGAATATCACATATAATAAGATTATGTACAGTGTAGAATATCACATATAATAAGATTATGTATAGTGCAGAATATCACATATAATAATATGTACAGTGTAGAATATCACATATAATAAGATTATGTATAGTGCAGAATATCACATATAATAATATGTACAGTGTAGAATATCACATATAATAAGATTATGTATAGTGCAGAATATCACATATAATAAGATTATGTATAGTGCAGAATATCACATATAATAAGATTATGTATAGTGTAGAATATCACATATAATAAGATTATGTATAGTGTAGAATATCACATATAATAAGATTATGTATAGTGTAGAATATCACATATAATAAGATTATAGTGTAGAATATCACATATAATAAGATTATAGTGTAGAATATCACATATAATAAGATTATGTATAGTGTAGAATATCACATATAATAAGATTATGTATAGTGTAGAATATCACATATAATAAGATTATGTATAGTGCAGAATATCACATATAATAAGATGTACAGTGTAGAATATCACATATAATAAGATTATGTACATCATTTTATTGTATAGTATTGTAGAGTATCACATATAATACGCTTTCATACAGTGGCTTAGTATACAGTATTACACATGATAGAATTAGATACACTTCTCAGGAGACAGTATTTCACCCAATAGGCCTAGGTACACCAGCTTAGTGTATCACATATGAAATGCTTAGATACAGTAGCTTGGCAGACAGTATGACGGGCGTTAAGCTCAGATACACTAATAGCGGGGATATCCATGAACAGGTGATCATTCCACTCAGTTGACAAATCCAACATGGCTGCTCGGTGACTTCCTCCTTTGGAGTGACTTAGCCGCAGGCTACACGTCGGCGTGTCAGGGTAGACATTACGGCGCCATTTATAGAGGCGTTCATCAGCTTCACAATGACTGCGATTCCTCAGACGTGTCCGCGGCCTCATTCAGCTTCATCCAATAAGAGGAGATGAAAAAAAAAACCTATATATGAGAGATTTAGTACAAACTGAACATTTACAGCAGCCCGGGGCCATATTACAGGCTGATTCCAGCAGATAATGGAGTGTTCCCTTTCTTTATCAAACGTTTGTCCAAAAACGCTGCGCATAAAAGACTCAATTCCTCCAGGATTTCCTTGTGAATATTCAATCACTTTCCTAGTTAAAACCTCAAAAGGATCGGTGGATGGAAAGGTTTCACGCCCGGCTTTGATGTGCGCCGCAGAAGTTGATTAATCTTGGCACCGAGCGTCTTTCATGGCTATGGTAATGAATTATTCCATCGCGCACAGTCGGAATTTCAAGGTGCGCCAAGTTGGGGGTGAAAAACCAAAGAGTCTTAATAAAGAGCAGATGACGGCGTCTTCTAGAAATAAATAAAAATAACAAATAATGCAGCAGCCAATCAAACGAAAGCGGCGCCATCGAGTGTTTATAAGTCTGAAATCCCCCTTTATGTCATCATCTGGTGAAAGTATTTTTAGGGTTTTGAAAATCTTTCATTTTCCTCTCACATTTTGGGCTTTTCATGTGGTTGGGACGGTTTAGGGTGTTTTTGTAGGACCCTGAGAGTAATTTGTAGCCGTGGGCATCAAAACATCCAGAAAACCAAAAAATATATAATAAAACTCAAAGAAGAAAAATCAAATAACAAGAACTGGAAAAGAAAAAGCAATAAATAAATAAAACAGCACAGGTTCTAAATAGTAACAACTTGTGACAATCCTCTTTCCCCACCCTCTGTCCCCTGCTTCCAGACCCCCCTGTCCTCTTCCAGACTCCTATGTACCATCCTTCTAGACCCCTTTGTCTCCTTTTTCTCCTTTTCCTTCAGACTTCTCTGTCCTCCTCCTCCAGACTCCTCTGCCCCCCCTTCATCCCCCTTTCTCTTTCTCCTTTAGACTCCTCTGTTCCCTCCCTCCAGGCTCCTCTATCCTCCTCCCTTCAAACTCCTATATCCTCCTCCTGCAGACTCCTCTGTCCCCTCCCTCCAGACTATTCTGCCCCCTCCCTCCAGACTCCTCTGTTCTCCTTCATACTCCTCTGTCCTTCTCCTCCAGACTCCTCTGTTCTCCTCAAGACTCCTCTGCCCCCTCCTTCTCTTTTAAACTCTTCTGTCCCTTCTATCCAGGTTCCTCTGTTCCCTCTCTCCAGGCTCCTCTGTCCCATCATTCCAGACTCCTTTATCCTCCTCCTCCAAACTCCTCTGTCCTCCTCCAAACTCTCCAGACCCCAGGCTCATTTGTGTCAGACCCCCGACTCATTTGTGTTTGTACTCTCCCTCAAACCCTCCTGTCCCCCTTCCTAGATTCCTCTGTACCTCTCCAGATCTCTCTGTCCCCCTGAAGTTGTAGTCCAGCATGTCTGTTTCCTCTTTCCCTTGACTTCTGCTTGATTGGTTGATCTGCTTAGATTGGTAAGGGTCTGATGGCTGGTGAGGGTCTGATGGCTGGTGAGGGCCTGATGGCTGGTGAGGGCCTGACAACTGGCGAGGGCCTGATGGTTATTGAGGGTCTAATGGCTGGTGAGGGTCTTATGGTTGGTGAGGTTCTGATGGCTGGTGAGGTTCTGATGGCTGGCGAGGGACTGATGTTTGGTGAGGGTCTGATGGGTGGTGAGGGTCTGATGGTTGGTGAGGGTCTTATGGTTGATGAGGGTCTTATGGTTGGTGAGGGTCTTATGGTTGGTGAGGGTCTTATGGTTAGTGAGGGTCTTATGGTTTGTGAGGGTTTGATGGTTGGTGAGGGTCTTATGGTTGGTCAGGGCCTGATGGCTGGTGAGGGCCTGATGGCTGGCGAGGGCCTGATGGTTGGCGAGGGTCTGATGGCTGGTGATGTTCTGATGGCTGGCGAGGGCCTGATGGTTAGCGAGGTTCTGATGGCTGGTGAGGTTCTGATGGCTGGCGAGGGTATTATGGTTGGTGAGGGTCTGATGGTTGGTGAGGGTCTGATGGTTGGTGAGGGTCTGATGGTTGGTGAGGGTCTGATGGTTGGTGAGGGTCTGATGATTGGTGAGGGTCTGATGGCTGGTGAGGTTCTGATGGCTGGTGAGGGTCTTATGGCTGGTGAGGGTCTTATGGCTGGTGAGGGTCTTATGGCTGGTGAGGGTCTGATGGCTGGTGAGGGTCTGATGGCTGGTGAGGGTCTGATGGTTGGTGAGGGTCTTATGGTTGGTGAGGGTCTGATGGTTGGTGAGGGTCTTATGGTTGGTGAGGGCCTGATGGTTGATGAGGGTCTTATGGTTGGTGAGGGTCTGATGGTTGGTGTGGGTCTTATGGTTGAAAACTCTACTATTCACTACACTAGGAGCCCCTGGTCTCCCTATTCCCTGCTAAATGACCCCGACAAACTGGAGTCTATACGGAGCCTCACGTAACAGGTTTGCTGTGTAAATTTTCAGTAAATCTGTAGAAAGCTGCAGCGTTCCAGCGGGAAAGGATACAGATTAATTAGGGCTTTTTACTTCTCCAAGTAGTATATGTGCCAGTAAAGTTACCCCAAAACTCAGGGTTGTACTGATGAGGTAAAACAGGGACTGGACAATGTTCAAACCAGATTTGTGCTGTACTACATAGAATGACTGACTGTACTTTGTATTTCTCATCCACAGTGCCAAGAATTGCTATTTTGGGCCCCCCCGCCTCAGGAAAACACACCATGGTATGTATGCGGGAATAGAAGATGTACGTAGTGACTAGTATACAATGAAGATTACATCACTGCCACCAGTATATAATGCAAATAACATTCTTATGACCAGTATGTAATTCAGATAGCATTCTAATGATCAGTATACAAAGAAGATAGCATTCTAATGATCAGTATATAATGTATATAGCATTCTAGTGATCAGTGTACAATGATGATAGCATTCTAATGATGAGTATATAATGCAAATAGCATTCTAATGATCAGTATATAATGCAGATAGCATTCTAATGATCAGTATATAATGTAGATAGCATTCTAATGATCAGTATGTAATGTAGATAACATTCTAGTGATCAGTATATAATGCAGATAGCATTCTAATGATCAGTATATAATGCAGATAGCATTCTAATGATCAGTATGTAATGTAGATAGCATTCTAATGATCAGTATGTAATGTAGATAGCATTCTAATGATCAGTATAAAATGAAGAGAGCATTCTAATGATCAGTATACTTTGAAGATAGCATTCTAATGATCAGTATACTATGAAGATAGCATTCTAATGATCAGTATACAATGAAGATAGCATTCTAATGATCAGTATGTAATGTAGATAGCATTCTAATGATTAGTGTACAATGAAGATAGCATTCTAATGATCAGTATACTATGAAGTTTGCATTCTAATGATCAGTATACAATGAAGATAGCATTCTAATGATCAGTATATAATGCAAATAACATTCTAATGACCGGTATGTAATTCAGAAAGCATTCTAATGATCAGTATGTAATGTAGAAAGCATTTTAATGATCAGTATACAATGAAGATAGCATTCTAATGATCACTATACAATGAAGATAGCATTCTAATGACCAGTATATAATGCAAATAACATTCTAATGACCAGTATGTAATTCAGATAGCATTCTAATGATCAGTAAGTAATGCAGATAACATTCTAATGATCACTATATAATGCAAATAGCATTCTCATGATCAGTATGTATTGTAGATAGCATTCTAATGACCAGTATATAATGCAGATAACATTCTAATGACCAGTATATAATGCAGATGACATTCTAGTGAAATGTATACAATGTAGTAGTCAGTTTAGTGATCACTGATGGTCTAAAGATGTGATATACTGCATTCTGTTGATCTGCAGACATTTCAGACTCACAAGCAATAAATAATGCACGGAACATTCTGGTGACTGGTAGACGTTCCCTAAATGACTCTAGTAACTGATAGTCATTTCTAAAGGACTCTGGTGACTGTTTTGACCAGTATACAATGCAGGGATAATGCACAGACTAATGCAGGGAGCATTCTAGTGACCAGTATACAATGCGGGGATAATGCACGGACTAATGCAGGGAGCATTCTAGTGACCAGTATACAATACAGAGATAATGCAGGGAGCATTCTAGTGACCAGTATACAATACAGAGATAATGCAGGGATCATTCTAGTGACCAGTATACAATACAGATATAATGCAGGGATCATCCTAATGACCAGTATACAATACAGAGATAATGCAGGGATCATTCTAGTGACCAGTATACAATACAGAGATAATGCAGGGATCATTCTAGTGACCAGTATACAATACAGAGATAATGCAGGGAGCATTTTAGTGACCAGTATACTATACAGAGATAATGCAGGGATCATTCTAGTGACCAGTATACAATACAGAGATAATGCAGGGATCATTCTAGTGACCAGTATACAATACAGAGATAATGCAGGGATCATTCTAGTGACCAGTATACAATACAGAGATAATGCAGGGAGCATTCTAGTGACCAGTATACAATACAGAGATAATGCAGGGATCATTCTAGTGACCAGTATTAAATACAGAGATAATGCAGGGATCATTCTAGTGACCAGTATATAATGCAGGGATCATTCTAGTGACCAGTATATAATGCAGGGATCATTCTAGTGACCAGTATATAATGCAGGGATCATTCTAGTGACCAGTATATAATACAGAGATAATGCAGGGAGCATTCTAGTGACCAGTATATAATACAGAGATCATTCTAGTGACCAGTATACAATGCAGGGATCATTCTAGTGACCAGTATACAATACAGAGATAATGCAGGGAGCATTCTAGTGACCAGTATACAATACAGAGATAATGCAGGGAGCATTCTAGTGACCAGTATACAATACAGAGATAATGCAGGGAGCATTCTAGTGACCAGTATTAAATACAGAGATAATGCAGGGATCATTCTAGTGACCAGTATATAATGCAGGGATCATTCTAGTGACCAGTATATAATGCAGGGATCATTCTAGTGACCAGTATATAATGCAGGGATCATTCTAGTGACCAGTATATAATGCAGGGATCATTCTAGTGACCAGTATATAATGCAGGGATCATTCTAGTGACCTGTATACAATACAGAGATAATGCAGGGATCATTCTAGTGACCAGTATATAATACAGAGATCATTCTAGTGACCAGTATACAATACAGAGATAATGCAGGGAGCATTCTAGTGACCAGTATATAATGCAGGGAGCATTCTAGTGACCAGTATATAATGCAGGGATCATTCTAGTGACCTGTATACAATACAGAGATAATGCAGGGAGCATTCTAGTGACCAGTATACAATACAGAGATAATGCAGAGATCATTCTAGTGACCTGTATACAATACAGAGATAATGCAGGGATCATTCTAGTGACCAGTATACAATACAGAGATAATGCAGGGATCATTCTAGTGACCAGTATACAATACAGAGATCATTCTAGTGACCAGTATATAATGCAGGGAGCATTCTAGTGACCTGTATATAATGCAGGGATCATTCTAGTGACCAGTATACAATACAGAGATCATTCTAGTGACCAGTATACAATACAGAGATAATGCAGGGAGCATTCTAGTGACCAGTATATAATGCAGGGATCATTCTAGTGACCAGTATACAATACAGAGATCATTCTAGTTACCAGTATATAATGCAGGGATCATTCTAGTGACCAGTATATAATGCAGGGATCATTCTAGTGACCAGTATACAATACAGAGATCATTCTAGTGACCAGTATACAATACAGAGATAATGCAGGGAGCATTCTAGTGACCTGTATATAATGCAGGGATCATTCTAGTGACCAGTATACAATACAGAGATAATGCAGGGATCATTCTAGTGACCAGTATATAATGCAGGGATCATTCTAGTGACCAGTATACAATACAGAGATCATTCTAGTGACCAGTATACAATACAGAGATAATGCAGGGAGCATTCTAGTGACCAGTATATAATGCAGGGATCATTCTAGTGACCAGTATATAATGCAGGGATCATTCTAGTGACCTGTATACAATACAGAGATAATGCAGGGAGCATTCTAGTGACCAGTATATAATACAGAGATAATGCAGGGATCATTCTAGTGACCAGTATATAATGCAGGGATCATTCTAGTGACCAGTATACAATACAGAGATAATACAGGGAGCATTCTAGTGACCAGTATATAATGCAGGGATCATTCTAGTGACCAGTATACAATACAGAGATCATTCTAGTGACCAGTATACAATACAGAGATAATGCAGGGAGCATTCTAGTGACCAGTATATAATGCAGGGAGCATTCTAGTGACCAGTATACAATACAGAGATCATTCTAGTGACCAGTATACAATACAGAGATAATGCAGGGAGCATTCTAGTGACCAGTATATAATGCAGGGAGCATTCTAGTGACCAGTATATAATGCAGGGATCATTCTAGTGACCTGTATACAATACAGAGATAATGCAGGGAGCATTCTAGTGACCAGTATATAATACAGAGATAATGCAGGGATCATTCTAGTGACCAGTATATAATGCAGGGATCATTCTAGTGACCAGTATATAATACAGAGATCATTCTAGTGACCAGTATACAATACAGAGATCATTCTAGTGACCAGTATACAATACAGAGATAATGCAGGGAGCATTCTAGTGACCAGTATATAATGCAGGGATCATTCTAGTGACCAGTATACAATACAGAGATCATTCTAGTGACCAGTATACAATACAGAGATAATGCAGGGAGCATTCTAGTGACCAGTATATAATGCAGGGATCATTCTAGTGACCAGTATACAATACAGAGATCATTCTAGTGACCAGTATACAATACAGAGATAATGCAGGGAGCATTCTAGTGACCAGTATATAATGCAGGGAGCATTCTAGTGACCAGTATACAATGCAGAGATCATTCTAGTGACCAGTATACAATACAGAGATAATGCAGAGATCATTCTAGTGACCAGTATATAATGCAGTGATCATTCTAGTGACCAGTATACAATACAGAGATAATGCAGGGATCATTCTAGTGACCAGTATACAATACAGAGATAATGCAGAGGTCATTCTAGTGACCAGTATATAATGCAGTGATCATTCTAGTGACCAGTATATAATACAGAGATAATGCAGAGATCATTCTAGTGACCAGTATACAATACAGAGATAATGCAGGGATCATTCTAGTGACCAGTATACAATACAGAGATAATGCAGGGATCATCCTAGTGACCAGTATACAATACAGAGATAATGCAGGGATCATTCTAGTGACCAGTATACAATACAGAGATAATGCAGGGATCATTCTAGTGACCAGTATACAATACAGAGATAATGCAGGGATCATTCTAGTGACCAGTATACAATACAGAGATAATGCAGGGATCATTCTAGTGACCAGTATACAATGCACTTAGTATTCTGTGATGTATAGAACATGCAGAGGCCACACTGCCCAGTAGTCACATAATTATAGTACAATATCCGGCACATAGTGCTTTGTACACAGCTGCTGTCAGTATACAGGACCCTCATAGGTAACTTATACATTAGAAATGACTGGTGTCTTCTAAAGTCAACAACATTCTCTCCCCCACTTTGTGGTACCTCCAGCCCTCCGGTGCCCCCTCCTGCTCCTCAGAGGGACAGCGCTGTGTTTAAACATACATTCGCTCATAGATCATTTATTTAGAGGCGCCGGCTGCGAGGAGGTGGATTTTTTTTCCACTCGGCATGAAGAAATATGAGGTCTTTGAAACGTATTTTTCTTTTGCAAAAGTTGGACTCCTCTCCTCCTCTTCTCCCCCGCAGGCGAAGCTCCTGTGTAAGCGTCTGAATGCCACTCACCTCACTCCAGAGAATTTGTTGTCAAATGATGTCTCCGAGCTGGTGGAGGAAGCGCTCTCGTACAAAGGCAAAGACCAGGTAGAGCCGCTGAAAAGCCATGCATCATTACCAAACACAGGAAAAGTATCATGAAAGTAAAATGTATCGGCGCCCGCAACACTTCATACACCCAACGTGGTACCCAAAAAGCTGCTGATAGGGTTTACCTGAGATTTAAAGAGCTTTTCCTCCCTAAATTGAAAAAAAAAAAAATGCCATTCTGGTGTATAGGCTGGTGTTTCCCAACCGCTGTGCCTCCAGCTGTTGCAAAGCTACAACTCCCAGCATGCCCAGACAGCCTTTGGTGTTCCTAAACTTACTGACAACTTCTGACAGGTTCGTACAGGAGTGGTCTCCAGACTGTGGACCTCCAGCATTTGCAAAACTATAACTCTGTCTGGCTGTCCGGGCATGCTGGGAATTGTAGTTTTGCAACAGCAGGAGGCACACAGGTTGCGAAACACTGGGAAACATGCTGGTTGGGAGACAGGTCATATTGGTCTCCAGATTATGAACCCCCAGCTGTTGCAAAACTACAACTCCCAGCATGCCCGGACAGCCGTTGGCTGTCCGGGCATGCTGGGAGTTGTAGTTTTGCAACAGCTGGAGGCACACTGGTTGGGAAACTCTTCTATAGACACTACTAGCAGCCATTACTATGCCCCTTGAGCAGTGTTCCCAATCATGTGGCTCTAAAGCTGTTACAAAACAACAACTCCCATCATCTTAGGCTGTCAGGGCCTAATGAGAATTGAAATTGGACAACAGCTGGAGGGACCCTGCCTTAGGCTATGTTCACACGGCGGAACATTTGCATAATGTCCACCCAGGAAACATGGGCGGACATTCTCCAAATTTGCATGTTTTGGCCTGCGTTAGTCTCCAGATACAAAAATGCATTTCCGAGTGGAATCCTCAGAAACAATGAACATGTTTATTGTTTCTGCAGATACCAAAATCCGGATTTCCACAGTAGATAATTCTGCTGCAGAATCCCATTGATTTTAATGGGACTGCTGCAGCGGAATTTCCGAGTGGAATATTTCCACGGAATTCTGCTGGGAAATTCTGCAGTGTGAACATGGCCTTATAGGTTACGTACATTTCCTGGATAAGTTGCGTCCCCCTATTTGTCTCGCTCATGTTGCTGCGCCTGGGTGTCCGTCTACACTGTAGTCGTAGAATTCTGTTCCTCCAGTTGGAGCAGAGTCTTATCCATCCATCCCAGGTAAGTGCATGGAATTGTAAAGAGACACATGATACAATCTATATAGGGCTGGTGTAGGCTGCCCCTTCCCTGTTTTTCGTTTCACGAGTGGTAGAGGATAAAATGGACCTACTACTGTTTCTAAGGCATCAGCAGAAGGTCCAAGGTTCATCCAGACTCCCCAGTGCGGAGGGCTGTATAGTGGGTGCAGTTGCGCCCATTAAACCAGCTATAGGGGGGCTGTAGATTTGGGGGTCTCTCTGGATAGTACTAACATTACACAACAATGATCAATGATTCTAACTAAGGCTAAGTTCATTCTGCACTATTGAGTCCCGTTTAGAATTACATATAGGTCCTGGACAGAGTCACAATGGGGAAGATTTATCGAAACATGTAGAGAGGAAAAGTAGACTAGTTGCCCATAGCAACCAATCAGATCGCTTCTTTCATCTTTAAAGGGGTACTCCCGTGGAAAACTTTTTTTTTTTTTTAAATCAACTGGTGCCAGAAAGTTAAACAGATTTGTAAATCAGGGATTTGTAAATCACTTCTATTAAAAAAATCTTAATCCTTCCAGTACTTTTTAGGTGCTGTATCCTAAAGAGAAATCCAAAAAAGAAATGCATTTCCTCTGATGTCACGACCACAGTGCTCTCTGCTGACCTCTGCTGTCCATTTTAGGAACTGTCCAGAGCAGCATATGTTTGCTATGGGGATTTTCTCCTGCTCTGGACAGTTCCTAAACGGTCGCTCTGTCTCCCCTGTGATTTACACTGCTTTGTCCTAATGGGATGTTCCCTGGTAAGCGTTTCCTACATTCACCAAAACCAGGAAGAAATCCAAAATGGTAGATCTGCACGGCATTGTATGTATTCTGCTGCAGATTTGCCAGTGCAAGAAAAGAAGAAAAAAGAAGGGGGGGGGGGTGGTCTGAATGCGCAAAGATTTGCGACTTTTGGCTGATCTGCACCACACCCACTAAGTGTGTGGGGCGCAGGGCCGAGGGGGTGTGGCCAACTCACTCCGAATTTACCACAGTTTAGTGGAAATCTATGCCACCTCTGAGCTGGCGTAGATTTCTGAGGCTGCCGCCCTTGTGCCTGGATTTATTTACAGTCATGCGCCTCTTGATAAATCCAATATGGTTGTACACTGGCGGGGGTGTACTTAAAGCGTTACTGTCACTTGAAAGAACATTTGACATGCTGTAAATTTAAAGGGGTACTCCACTGCTCAGCATTTGGAACAAACTGTTACGAACACTGGAGTCGGCGGTAGGAGCTTGTGATGTCATAGTCATGCCCCCTCATGACATTACACCCCGCCCCCCTCAATGCAAGTCTATGGGAGGGGGCGTGACTGTAGTCACGCCCCCTCCCAAAAACTTGCATTGAGGGGTGGTGCGTGATGTCATGAGGGGGCGGGGCTATGATGTCATGAGCTCCTGGCTCCAGCATTCGGAACAGTTTGTTCCAAACGCTGAGCAGCGGAGTACCCCTTTAAATCGCATCGGGTTTCAGTTCTGTGACCTACTGTGTTTGTGTTATATACCAGTGAAGTGCTCTGCATTGCTCTTCACTCCCCTGATTTCCATCCATCCAACTCATTCCCTGTAGTGAAGCGTTCTCTGCCCCGCACTTCACTGGATCAGAACTGACATCTAATGTGATCTAAAATTTTTGGGCGACATGTCAAAACTTTATCCAAATGAAAGTAGGCTAGGATTAAAATCCACAATTTGGTGCACATTTTTAGCAGGTTTTCTGGTGGGGATTTTCTGTGTGGATTATGAAAACTAAAGGGGTCTACAGGATAGGGAATAAGTGTCTAATTGAGGGGAGTCCGACTTCTTGGACCTCATGTGATCTTCTGTACAGGGCTACTTACCGGTCCTCAGTGCACTCTGGTCCCCGCCTTCCTGGACAAGAGCAAGTGACAGCCTGCTCAGCCAATCATTGGTGGAGGCGGGACATCGCTGTGACTGGTGATTGGTTAGACAGGCCATCACTTGTTCTCATCCAGGAACGTGGAGGCTGGAGCGCGTGGAGGATGGGTAAGTAGACGGGCCCTATCCCGGGTTTAACTACTGGGAATCCTGTGGATATGGGATAAGTTAAGGGGTACTCCGGTGAAAAACTTTTTTTTTTTTTTTTATCAACTGGTGCCAGAAAGTTAAACAGATTTGTAAATTACTTCTATTCAAAAATCTTAATCCTTCCTGTACTTTTTAGCTGCTGAATACTACAGTGGAAATTATTTTCCTTTTGAAACACAGAGCTCTCTGCTGACATCACGAGCACAGTGCTCTCTGCTGACATCACGAGTACAGTGCTCTCTGCTGACATCACGAGTACAGTGCTCTCTGCTGACATCACGAGTACAGTGCTCTCTGCTGACATCACGAGTACAGTGCTCTCTGCTGACATCTCTGTCCATTTTAGGAACTGTCCAGGGTAAAAGGAAATCCCCATAGCAAACATATGCTGTTCTGGACAGTTTATAAAATGTGACAGAGATGTCAGCAGAGAGCACTGTGCTCGTGATGTCAGCAGAGAGCTCTGTGTTCCAAAAAGAAAATAATTTCCTCTGTAGTATTCAGCAGCTAATAAGTACTGGAAGGATTAAGATTTTTTAATAGAAGTAATTTATAAATCTGTTTAACTTTCTGACACCAGTTGATAAAAAAAAAAAAAAGAGTACCCCTTTAAGTTCCCTGGAGCACCCCTTTAAATAAAACAAAAAGATGAATGGCCCAGATTTACCATCAGATTTGCCCATAGCAACCAATCAGAGCTCAGCTTCCATTTCTAAAATGTAAAATAAAAATTAAGCTGTGATTTGATAAATCTGGGGTGATGTGTTTACGAATTCCCCATTGAATTCAATGAGGAAAAACCGCTACAAGGCCATGTTCACACTGTGCACACAGCGGAATGATGTTTCTGCCATGGAAACCCCAATTACAGCGTCCACAGAAAGAAAAGACTTGTCTATTGCTAGGAGTTGTAGTTTTGCAACATCTGGAGGCACAATGGTTGGGGAAACACTTCCTTACACATGTTCTCCAACCTGTGGCAAAACTACAACTCCCATCATGCCATCACAGCTGTCAGGGCATGATGGAAATTGTAGCTTTACAACAGCCAAGAGCATTTTACAACTTATCATCAGCACTTGGGGGAAACTGCCAAAAAAAACTCCCACTAATATAGAAACACTTCAGAGCGACTCCTCCGCTTGCTGTCAGTGGCGCTCCGCATGCTCATCAGCAGTTCACTGCATCAGTAGGTACATCTAGGAAAGGAGATAGAAAAAAAAGGCGGCGTAATTAGCAGAAATCATTGAAAGCCTCTTTGTTAAGCTGCGGGGGCTGCGCGAGATCTTCAGAACGGATTAGCGGCAATAGAGGGTGCCAGCGATTTGTATGTACGCAGAGCCAGTTAATCCTCCAATGATCAGCCGCTCGCTTCTCAATTGCGCTTAATGAGAGAACATTTTCTTCCGAGCCGACGTTAATGATGGCAGAGTCGGCGCATGTTAAGTTTTTACCCTTCAGTATTAGGATGAAATTACATGCACTTATAGATAGGAAGCCGCTTTATCTACTGTATAAAGGTATTAGGTGGGGGATTTGGCCCTCCGGCTGTCACAGACGCCGCTTCTCCTGCGCTACACCGTCACGCCGGCAGCCTCCGCTTGTATCTGGTGCTCACAGGAGTTTCGCTAATCAACCCGCGGTGAGTTGGTGCGCAATAATGGTGTAATGTCCTTGGCTCGGTGTCTGTGGCTTATTTTATGAGTGAATAAAGAGTAAGTATTTGGCCATAATCTTACGGGATCTTGGGCATTTTGTGTATGGTAAAACCGCACCGTGTGTTCAGCATTGGGTTTATTTTTTATTTAAAGCAGCCACACTGGTATTTTTTGGTTTCACAAAGTCCCAATATAATAGGAATGTGTAGGTGCTGCCCTGCCGGGACCTTCCCCCTCAGTGATATCTCTATAACATTACATAGTCCTGCACTCCTTGGTGTGTTGTTCTAGTCACTAAACCTGCAGCGGTCAGGGCATTCTGGGAGTTGTAGTTTTACAACACCGGGAGAGTCAGTCAACCAACAGCTGGAGCTCTAGAATGAAGAGTAACTAGCCTGCATCATGTCCTATAGATCAGTGATCCCCCAACTTGTGTCTCTCCAACTGATACAAAACTACAACTCCCATCATGCCCTCGCAGCCAATGGCAATAGCTGGAAAGTCAGAGGTTGATATCATATAATGATATTGCCTTGTATTGGCAGGAACCGCCCCTTTTATAGGCTCCTCCCCTCACTCTGGTTGTAGCTCCTACCCACCACCCTTGTGTTGGCTTCATCCTTCAACCCTCTTGTAGCTCCTCCCCTCACCCGGGCTGTGGCCCCTCACCTTTGTTGAGACTCCTTTTCTTGACCTGGTTGCAGCTCCTTCCTGCACCCTTGTGTTGGCCCTCCCCTCACACTTGTGTTGGCCCTCCCCTCACACTTATGTTGGCCCCTCACCCTGGCTGTGGCTCCTCCCCTCAACCTGACTGTGGCTCCTCCCCTCACCCTGGCTGTGGCTCCTCCCCTCACCATGGCTGTGGTCCCACCCCTCACCCTGGCTGTGGCTCTACCCCTCACTCTGGCTGTGGCCCTCCCCACACCCTTATATTGGCTTCTCCCCGCACCCTGGTTTAAGCCCCTCCCCTCACTTACCCTTCTTTTTGGCCCTCCTGTCCTTGCTGTTCTAAAAATCCTCTCATCATATACTATTTTCTCAGTAAATCTCGCCCGACCTGAAAAGTGAAAATGCAGTGTAAAGCATGGTGGAGGGACAGAGCAGCAGCTTGAGCCTCTGTTGAGACAGGAGATGGATTTCAGACTACTTCGGCCTGTAGTGGTCAATGCAGCTAAATTGTAGCCAGTAGCTAGGGGCCCCTAATCTAATGTAAGGACCTAAAGGCGATGTGAACTGTAAACCTACCCACTAACCTAAAAGTTCTCACTAACCTAAACCTGCAAACTAACCTAAACCTGCAAACTAACCTAAACCTGCAAACAACCCTAAACCTACACACGAACCTAAACCTACTCACGAACCTAAACCTACTCACGAACCTAACCCTTCACACGAACCTAACCCCACACACGAACCTAACCCTTCACATGAACCTAACCCTTCACACAAACCTAACCCCACACACGAACCTAACCCCACACAGGAAACTAACCCCACACACGAACCTAACCCCACACACAAACCTAACCCTACACACGAACCTAACCCTTCACACGAACCTAACCCTTCACACTAACCTAATCCTACACAGGACCCTAACCCTACATACAAACCTAACCCTACACATGAACCTAACCCTACACACGAACCTAACCCTACACACGAACCTAACCCTACACACGAACCTAACCCTACACACGAACCTAACCCTACACACGAACCTAACCCTACACACGAACCTAACCCTACACACGAACCTAACCCTACACACGAACCTAACCCTACACACGAACCTAACCCTACACACGAACCTAACCCTACACACGAACCTAACCCTACACACGAACCTAACCCTACACACGAACCTAACCCTACACACGAACCTAACCCTACACACGAACCTAACCCTACACACGAACCTAACCCTACACACGAACCTAACCCTACACACGAACCTAACCCTACACACGAACCTAACCCTACACACGAACCTAACCCTTCACACGAACCTAACCCTTCACACGAACCTAACCCTACACACTAACCTAACCCTACACAGGACCCTAACCCTTCACACGAACCTAACCCCACTAACCTAAACACTAACCTAAACACTAACCTAACCCTACACACGAACCTAATCCTTCACACGACCATAAACCTACACACTAACCTAATCCTTCACACGACCAGAAACCTACACACTAACATAAACCTACACACTAACATAAACCTCTGCTGGTGTCAGTGATTGCCCCTCATGACCTGAGCAGGACCTGGGTTACTGATGTTATTAAATTTGACAGCAAGCAGAGATCTTAATGAGGACATGAAGCAGCTTCAGACCCTTTCATTGTAGAATTCTGCATTTACTTAGAGCTCAGAGAGTGTTGGTATAAAGTAAGCGGAGGTCCTGAAGGCGTTGATGTGACAGGAGATGACACGGATCGGTGTGGTGACGCGTTTTAGTGCGGACCCCCCGGTAGACGCTCGTCTGGTTTGACATGACACATCAAAGGGGCCAACTAGACACCATCCCGGCCTGCGAGCAGCAGGAAACGCCTCTGGAAGGAAACGCACTCAAAGACGCAGATTTGCTCTCCAGCAGTGAGAGGCTCTGACACATGCCACCCACCGGGACATGTGACTGATCGCAGAGACCCCCCAACTCCCCCCCACCGCACCTCCGTTCTGTATGAGCAGATGGTCTGAACATATTCATATATTTATGTCCTTCTTGTTTTCTTCTAGGAGATCCCAGACGCGCTGTGGGCCGGCCTCATCCGAGAGCGACTGTCAAAAGTGGACTGCGTGAAACGGGTGAGTGAGTGTGCGCCGCCCTGTAGGAGAGAAAGAGAGGGTACAACCTGCAGTCCACTATCTCTCTACCTCAGTGTTTTCCAAACAGCGTGTCTCCAGCTGTTGCAAAACTACAACTCCCAGCATGCCCGGACAGCCAAAGGCTGTCCGGGCATGCTGGGGGTTGTAGTTTTGCAACAGCTGGAGACACACTGTTTAGAAAACCCTGCAGTGGATTCCAGTCTTTGGAGAGGCAGAATATAGGACAGGTGAATACAATCTATTACTCCCTCTTAGCAGCCATTTAAAGGGGTACTCCAGAGATATAAAAATATAAGAAAATTGTTTTTAAAGGGGTACTCCGGTGGAAAACTTTTTTTATTTATTTATTTTTTTAAATCGACTGGTGCCAGAAAGTTAAACAGATTTGTAAATTACTTCTATTAAAAAAAAATCTAAATCCTTCCAGTACTTATTAGCGGTTGTATACTACAGAGGAAATTCTTTTCTTTTGGGATTTCTTTTCTGTCACGACCACAGTGCTCTCTGCTGACACCTCTGTCCATTTTAGGAACTGTCCAGAGCAGCACATGTTTGCTATGGGAATTTTCTCCTGCTCTGGACAGTTCCTGACATGGACAGAGGTGTCAGCAGAGAGCACTTTTGGATGTGACTGAAAAGAAATTCAAAACGAAAATAATTTCCTCTGTAGTATACAGCCGCTAATAAGTACTGGAAGGATTAAGATTTTTTTTTAATAGAAGCATTTTACAAATCTGTTTAACTTTCTGGCATCAGTTGATTTAAAAAAAAAGAAAAAAAAAAAAGATTTTCCACCGGAGTACTGTAGTGGAATATAACTTATCCCCTATAAGTTATAGATCACGGGGGGTCCGACTGCTGGGACACCCCGCGATCTCCTGTACGGGGCTGCGGTAGTCCGCAGGAAGCACTGTGCCGTCCCCAGCAGGAAGCCGAGGCAAACACGCCCCCTCCATGTATGTCTATGGGATACATGGAGGGGACACATCCACCGCCGCGTCATGCAGGGATGGAACACCCCCTTCCAGCAGACTGCCGCGGCCCTGTACAGGAGATCGTGGAGAGTCCCATCGGTCTGTTGAAAAATCTTAATCCTTCCAGTACTTATCAGCTGCTGTATGCTCCACAGGAAGCTGTGTAGTTCTTTCCGGTCTGACCACAGTGCTCTCTGCTGACACCTCTGTCCGTGTCAGGAACTGTCCAGAGCAGGAGAGGTTTGCTATAGGGATTTGCACCTTTTATTCTGGGGAAAATGAAATCCCTGTTCTCAGGATTGTTAAGGAATAACAATCTAAGATGGGAATACCTCATGTTCTAAGGTTTCTTATCATCAGACTCTACCCTGCAGGAAATACTGCCTCTAGTGGATGGGATGAGTGACAGGAAGTGTAGAACGGGCCGTTGAAGCACTATCCAGTGCGAAACCCCGGAGTCGCCTCTCTGTGATACCCCCCAGTACCATCTGCTGTCCTCCCGTGCATTTGTACTAGGCTGTGAATATGTGCAATAAATATTGCTGAATTGGAATACTGGTGAGTGCCGACTTTTTCATTTTTCATTCATCAAGTGCACCAAGGTTATTTCATACATATGTCCGAGCACCCCCACATCCATCACCGCTATAGCGACTTACAATCCGTTCGCTGAAGGTACAGAAGTAAGCAGTGCCGAACGTGTTGAATATAATTTACAAATCTGTTTAACTTTCTGGCACCAGTTGATTTTAAAAAAAAAAGTTTTTCACCGGAGGACCCCTTTAAGTGGTATTAGCAGGATAGAAGAGGATGCCCCGAAGCCCCAACAAGGAGACGCCGTTCTGAAAGCCTGGGGCAGGTGGCACGAATAAAACGAAAGGAAATGCCAACATCCACGCGCTGCTCGGCGGCACGTGCGCATATGTTAGCTGTTACCACATCACTTTATACCTTCTACTGATATATACCAGTTTAAATGGCGGCCTAAGCAGCAGCTTTTTTGCTATATCGGTTACTGGGAAAGCTGGGTGACAACTAGTATGGATCCTCACAAAGGTTGTCACTCTAGAGCAGTGGTCTCCAACCTGCAGACCTCCCAGATGTTGCAAAACTACAGCTCCCAGCATGCCCGGACAGCCATTGGCAGATTCGCCGTTTTTCAGGGAGCGAGGAAAGCTGTGTTGGGTGATGGCAGCTTCCGTCCAGCGCCGACGCAGTTAAACTCGGGCGACTTTTTCATCTTTTCCCCCTCCAGTCGTAATCTCTTGTAATCAGCGCGATGTGATCCAGAACTAAAACGCCCGGACAGGAAGAAATAAATGAGGGAAAGGATTAGCTGCGCTCGGCTGCCGATACTCGGAGCTGTAATCAATAATGCAGCTCCTCCCCGCGAACCTCGCCGCAGAATTAAGGGTTTTGCAATGCAAACTGCTGCACTTCAATTATTTGTGCGCTACCCCTCCCCCCGCTCCAGTCTCTTACCGCTACGTCCAGTATAACTTAAAGGGCGTCTCCGCATAAAGTTTCCCACCTTTTAGCACTGCTGTTCTTGTTCTAGCTCCATTAATCTATACAGTTATGACATATATAACACAGTATGCAGTGAGCTCCCCCTAGTGGTGACAGCAGCTGTTGGCTGTGAGGGAACGCTGGGAGTTGTAGTTTTGCAACAGCTGGAGGCACCCTGGTTTGCAAACACTGCTAAATATGTATGCAGAGGGTTTGGAGCTCTGTATCAGAAAACGGATCTCAGACCGTTATATAAATGTATATGTCGGGGACTAGCAACCAAAAATGTGACCATATTATTCTAAAACTGACCATACACAGGGGCAGGACTCGTTACAGTGTATCAGAGCTTCTCTCCTGTAATGAGACATAGCAGCAGGAAAGGCTGGCACATATATTAGTTCAAAAAAGTGTATATTTTTGGGTGAAAAGATGCTGTCTTGTTCCTGCAGCTATTGTCTGTGCGGAGACAATATACAGGAAGTGAGGGCGGGACAAGCAGGGCTCTGTGCAGGCTCTTGGCCTGTCAATCATTCTGCTGTGTGAGCCGGGAGCATGTTACAGAGCCTCACTGTACAGAGCCCAGCTTGTCCTCGGTGTACAGAGCCCTGCTTCTCCTCGGTGTACAGAGCCCTGCTTGTCCTCGGTGTACAGAGCCCTGCTTGTCCTCGGTGTACAGAGCCCCGCTTGTCCTTGGTGTACAGAGCCCTGCTTGTCCTCGGTGTACAGAGCCTCGATTGTCCTCAGTGTACAGAGCCCCGCTTGTCCTCAGTGTACAGAGTCCCACGTGTCCTCAGTGTACAGAGTCCCACGTGTCCTCAGTGTACAGAGCCCCGCTTGTCCTCAGTGTACAGAGCCCCGCTTGTCCTCAGTGTACAGAGCCCCGCTTGTCCTCAGTGTACAGAGCCCCGCTTGTCCTCAGTGTACAGAGCCCCGCTTGTCCTCAGTGTACAGAGCCCCGCTTGTCCTCAGTGTACAGAGCCCCGCTTGTCCTCAGTGTACAGAGCCCCGCTTGTCCTCAGTGTACAGAGCCCCGCTTGTCCTCAGTGTACAGAGCCCCGCTTGTCCTCAGTGTACAGAGCCCCGCTTGTCCTCAGTGTACAGAGCCCCGCTTGTCCTCGGTGTACAGAGCCCCGCTTGTCCTCGGTGTACAGAGCCCCGCTTGTCCTCGGTGTACAGAACCCCGCTTGTCCTCGGTGTACAGAGCCCCGCTTGTCCTCATTGTACAGAGCCCCGCTTGTCCTCGGTGTACAGAGCCCCGCTTGTCCTCGGTGTACAGAGCCCCGCTTGTCCTCGGTGTACAGAGCCCCGCTTGTCCTCGGTGTACAGAGCCCCGCCTGTCCTCAGTGTACAGAGCTCCGCTTGTCCTCAGTGTACAGAGCCCCGCTTGTCCTCAGTGTACAGAGCCCCGCTTGTCCTCAGTGTACAGAGCCCCGCTTGTCCTCAGTGTACAGAGCCCCGCTTGTCCTCAGTGTACAGAGCCCCGCTTGTCCTCAGTGTACAGAGCCCCGCTTGTCCTCAGTGTACAGAGCCCCGCTTGTCCTCAGTGTACAGAGCCCCGCCTGTCCTCAGTGTACAGAGCCCTGCATTTTACTGCAGCCTTAAGCTCAGGTAACTCCAGCCTACATCTCCATGTGCACATCCACCTTTGCTGTAAACTCGTATCCCCTTTGCGGTAAAAGAGGAATGACGCCTCTTTTCACGTATCATTTTACTTTTACGCCGCCGTATTTGGGCTTTTAATTTAAAAATAAATATTTTTCTTACATTTTGTTTATTTTCCGGTCGGCTTCACCTTTGAAATAAAACGTCATTGGAATATACAAGTGACACGTGTATAAAGAAGTGGAAAGCATTTTTTTTTCTTTTTTTTTTTTTGCATTTTGTCCATTGTTTGGGGCAGTGTTTCCCAACCAGAGTGCCTCCAGCTGTTGCAAAACTACAACTCCCAGTATGCCCGGACAGCTGTCAGCTGTCCGGGCATGCTGGGAGTTGTAGTTTTGCAACAGCTGGAGGCACCCGGGTTGGGATACACTGGGTTGGGGGGGTGTGCGGGGATGATCTGATCACGCAGTGGCGCGTTTTATTTCCTGGCGCGGCGCCGTTTCCATGGCATTAATTGCCGGCGCTGACAGCGAGAGGGCAGAATTACTTCTCTGTTTTTTTGACACTCCCAGGGTTTAAAGATGTCAAGCGCAGCCTCGGAGGAGAAGGCATTGTATTGATCAACAGGCCTGCGGAGACCGCCCGCTGAGCGCTAAATCTCTGCGAAATGTGCCGAGGCGCGCACAACGACCGGCTGCCAGGTATTATGGCACCGCGCGAAAAAACAACTTATTGCAGCCATTGTTCTCTGAGCGCGGCCGGAGCAGGCAGATCCGATGACTTGTCTGTCCACAGGGGCTCGTACGTCCCAGCGAATCCTCCATTACTCCACCCCCCAGCGCCGAGGTGTACGGCTCCGGGAAGAATACGTGCGCCAAATAGGTGGATGATGGGA
Source organism: Hyla sarda (assembly GCF_029499605.1). Classification (NCBI taxonomy): domain Eukaryota; kingdom Metazoa; phylum Chordata; class Amphibia; order Anura; family Hylidae; genus Hyla; species Hyla sarda. Next base: position 5,210,504 of record NC_079197.1, on the reverse strand, counting down.
GGTAATGACGTCCGGGCGGCTGTTACCTTGTCACCGTCTGATGGATCTGCGTGAATGATGGGGCCTGTTAACCATTAAGTGACCCCTGCGAATTCTGATCGGAGAGTTTAAAAACTTTTTACAAAGTATTGACTGAAAGGGCTGCTTCATTTTATACTAAGATGTCCAGTCTATATTAACCATGTGATGTCTGCAGACAGGATAGATAGATATGAAATAGATATGAGATAGATAGATAAATATGAGAGAGATAGATAGATATGAGATAGATATGAGATAGATATGAGATAAATAGATAGATAGATATGAGATAGATATGAGAGATAGATAGATATGAGATAGATATGAGATAGATAGATAAATAGATAGATAGATATGAGATAGATAGATATGAAATAGATATGAGATAGATAGATAGATATGAGATAGATAGATAGATATGAGATAGATAGATAGATATGAGATAGATAGATAGATATGAAATAGATATGAGATAGATAGATAGATATGAGATAGATAGATATGAGATAGATAGATAGATATGAGATAGATAGATATGAGAGAGATAGATATGAGATAGATAGATATGAGAGAGATAGATATGTGATAGATAGATATGAGAGAGATAGATATGAGAGAGATAGATATGAGAGAGATAGATATGTGATAGATAGATATGAGAGAGATAGATATGAGATAGATAGATAGATATGAGATAGATAGATAGAGATGAGATAGATATGAGATAGATAGATATGAGATAGATAGATAGATATGAGATAGATAGATAGATAGATATGAGATAGATATGAGATAGATATGAGATAGATAGATAGAGATGAGATAGATATGAGATAGATAGATATGAGATAGATAGATATGAGATAGATAGATAGATAGAGATGAGATAGATATGAGATAGATAGATATGAGATAGATATGAGATAGATATGAGAGATAGCTACATCAAAAGACTTATTTTTTTTATTTACTGTATACTCGCTTATTAAAGGGGTACTCTGGTGGAAAACATTTATTTTTCTAAATCAACTGGTGCCAGAAAGTTAAACAGATTTGTAAATTACTTCTATATAAAAATCTTAACCCTTCAAGTACTTATCAGCTGCTTCCACAGGAAGTTATGTAGTTATTTCCAGTCTGACCACATTGCTCTCTACTGACACCTCTGTCCATGTCAGGAACTGTCCAGAGGAGGAGAGGCTTTCTATAGGGATTTGCTTCTACTCTGGACAGTTCCTGACACAGAGGTGTCAGCAGAGAGCACTGTTGTCAGACTGGAGAAATCTACACAACTTCCTCTGGAGCTGATAAGTACTTAGAGGGGTAAGATTTTTAAATAGAAGTAATGTACAAATCTGTTAAATTTTCTGGCACCAATAAATTAAAAAAAATAGTTTTCCAGTGGAGTACCCCTTTAAGTGCTGCCCCTCAACACTGCCGCCTTAGCCCCAGGCCCTGGGGTGCTTTATGGAAAAAAGACCTTCCCAAGGGCAGAGAACCCTAGGGCCTGGACCTAAGGCGGCAGTGTTGAGGGGCAGCTCTATAAGAGGTACTCCGCTGGTAAACAATTTTCTCATTATCCAACTACACAGGTACAAGGCTGAGCGCATGTAGTAACTGAACGTGGATCGGTTCGTCACCTCTGGGTACCAACCATTTTATAATCCCATTCACTGACAGCATGCAGAGATCTTAAAATGGATGAAGAGCTGCTAACTTGCATGCACTGAGCGCTTTTATTTTGCTCATTGACCTGCACCAAAGTTTTCTCTAATTTATTGCTATTTTAATGTTTTTTGGGGGCGTGGGTTGGTGCGCTAAATTTATGGTGCAAAGTTTTGCATCAATGTACTCTAATGACCAACTGGTGTAGAACCATACCCCCACTTTTCACTATTCGTGCACTATTCACCGGCTTTCTGTCATTTGTGTACATTTTTTACGTGATGTGCACCACATGATGACTTTTGCGCAGAAACTGCAAAACCACACCTGCGCAGCAGCCTACACATTGCATAAAAACCTGCGCACCAGATAATTCCTCCGCACAGAGAATACAATTTAGCAGCTTCATCCCAGTTACTAAATACTAAAAACTGCGCAAATGAAATTAAATATTTTGGTAATTTTCACGCAAATGATAAATCGTCAGCAAAATATTTTCGAAAGTTTCCTTTTTCTTATACAAAAAAACACTATGTTGGAGAGTTAATTGTGTCCGACACTTGACTTACATGGCGGCGCGAGGGGCACCAGCATAGCATTACCTGCTCCTCATTACCGCCGGCGCAGGCACATAAGGCAGTCTGTTTGTGAGTCAGGTCTGGCGTTTCTGTGTTCCGGCGCAGTTCCCCAGCCTGGGTTCACCCTGTGACCGTCCTGGTATATATATTTATAAGGCTGGATCACATCGTACGTGTGACATCTGCTGGCGGCGCGTCCCTCCTGTGATCGCGGCTCCGTGCAGCTGTTGAGACCTCCAGCTTGGAGCTGTGCTGAGGGCGCCCCCAGCATACGTTTTTTTTTTGATGTGGGATGAAACAGAACCAAAACCACTGGGGGTATGGAGCCAGCGCCAGCGAGAGGAGCGAAGCACATCAGAATATCAATTAACCTGTTCTGAACAAAGCACGCAGCTCCGCGGCTGAGACAACACTTCTCTGTGATGTGTCAAGACGCCACATAATATATTCTAATTAAAGGATTGATAGATTTTTTTCCTCTTTATTTGGGAGCTTGTGTACCAGCAGACCCCGGGAAATATCTAAAATATACAAAAAATAATCACCGACAGCAGCAGCCATTGCCATCGCCGCTGCGCCGTTTAATATGCATGAAGCCTCAGGTTATGTTTCCTTAAAGCAAATTGAAGAGAGGATTCTGTATAATTGTTGTAGAGCAAACACCTTGTGGCTCTGTTTATCCTGCAGAAGGGAGCGAGCACCGGCTTCTCATCTGTATTATAACTGCAGAAGGGAGCGAGCGCCGGCTTCTCATCTGTATTATAACTGCAGAAGGGAGCGAGCGCCGGCTGCTCATCTCTATTATAACTGCAGAAGGGAGCGAGCATCGGCTGCTCATCTCTTATTATAACTGCAGAAGGGAGCGAGCACCGGCTCCTCATCTGTAATATAACTACAGAAGGGAGCGAGCATCGGCTGCTCCTCTCTATTATAACTGCAGAAGGGAGCGAGCACCGGCTGCTCATCTCTATTATAACTGCAGAAGGGAGCGAGCATCGGCGTCGCATTTATATTATAACTGCAGAAGGGAGCGAGCACTGGCTGCTCATCTGTATTATAACTGCAGAAGGGAGCGAGCATCGGCTGCTCATCTCTATTATAACTGCAGAAGGGAGCGAGCACCGGCTGCTCATCTCTATTATAACTGCAGAAGGGAGCGAGCACCGGCTCCTCATCTGTATTTTAAGGGCAGAAGGGAGTGAGCATCGGCTGCTCATCTCTATTATAACTGCAGAAGGGAGAGAGTACCGGCTGCTCATCTCTATTATAACTGCAGAAGGGAGCGAGCATCGGCTGCTCATTTCTATTATAACTGCAGAAGGGAGCGAGCATCGGCTGCTCATCTGAATTATAACTGCAGAAGGGAGCGAGCATCGGCTGCTCCTCTCTATTATAACTGCAGAAGGGAGCGAGCACCGGCTGCTCATCTCTGTTATAACTGCAGAAGGGAGCGAGCACCGGCTGCTCATCTCTATTATAACTGCAGAAGGGAGCGCCGGCTGCTCATCTCTATTATAACTGCAGAAGGGAGCGCCGGCTGCTCATCTCTATTATAACTGCAGAAGGGAGCGCCGGCTGCTCATTTCTATTATAACTGCAGAACTTAAACTTAACTTCATGCACAAATGTTTCTGCCTCACATTGGATTTAGAACCTAAGCAACCTGTGGCTCTCTAGATTATGCAAAACTACAACTCCCATCATGTAATCTATGTACACAGTGACCTCACCAGGAGAATAGTGAGTATAATACAGGATATAACTCAGGATCAGTACAGGATAAGTAATGTAATGTATGTACACAGTGACCTCACCAGCAGAATAGTGAGTACAGCTCTGGAGTACAATACAGGATATAACTCAGGATCAGTACAGGATAAGTAATGAAATGTATGTACACAGTGACCTCACCAGCAGAATAGTGAGTACAGCTCTGTGGTATAATACAGGATATAACGCAGGATCAGTACAGGATAAGTAATGTAATGTATGTACACAGTGACCCCACCAGCAGAATAGTGAGTACAGCTCTGGAGTATAATACAGGATATAACTCAGGATCAGTACAGGATAAGTAATGTATGTACACAGTGACCTCACCAGCAGAATAGTGAGTACAGCTCTGGAGTATAATACAGGATATAACTCAGGATCAGTACAGGATAAGTAATGTAATGTATGTACACAGTGACCTCACCAGCAGAATAGTGAGTACAGCCCTGGAGTATAATACAGGATATAACTCAGGATCAGTACAGGATAAGTAATGTAATGTATGTACACAGTGACCTCACCAGCAGAATAGTGAGTGCAGCTCTGGAGTATAATACAGGGTATAACTCAGGATCAGTACAGGATAAGTAATGTAATGTATGTACACAGTGATCTCACCAGCAGAATAGTGAGTACAGCTCTGGAGTATAATACAGGATATAACTCAGGATCAGTACAGGATAAGTAATGTAATGTATGTACACAGTGACCTCACCAGCAGAATAGTGAGTACAGCTCTGGAGTATAATACAGGATATAACTCAGGATCAGTACAGGATAAGTAATGTAATGTATGTATGTACACAGTGACCTCACCAGCAGAATAGTGAGTACAGCTCTGGAGTATAATACAGGATATAACTCAGGATCAATACAGGATAAGTAATGTAATGTATGTACACAGTGACCTCACCAGCAGAATAGTGAGTACAGCTCTGGAGTATAATACAGGATATAACTCAGGATCAGTACAGGATAAGTAATGTAATGTATATACACAGTGACTCCTCCAGCAGAATAGTGAGTACAGCTGTGAAGTAATGTTGCGTATGTTCACATTTATTGTTTAGTGTGATGTTGTATTCTAGCTGTACATTTGTTAGTAATGTCATTGGTTTAGCCTTATCACATCTGACCATTTCTTATAGGGTTGGGTCATTGAAGGATTTCCCCGGACCAGGGAGCAGGGATTACTCCTACAGATGAATGGGACATGTCCGGATCATATCGGTAAGTCCTGAGTCCTCATACACTTCAGCTGCACGATGCCCTTCAAGATTTACCCCGGCCATGTCTGTGTCGACACATATCAGGACACGGCCGGTCACGTTTGTCTTCTATTTGGGGGTCACCATTCTGAAAACCATGTGAAGGGTTTCACCTATTCTGGAGGGAGCAAAAGTGAAGAACGGGTGCAAAGAGCATCATCTCCCTATTGAGGACCCAACATGTCTATTCATTACATAGAAAGTCTATTCATTTCAATAGGAACTGGGAAATGGTTCACTTCCTCTGTGCTGGTGCTGCAGGGAACATGAATACTTGGTGCCAGGTTCCTATACAAATTACAGCTGATCCCTGGGGATCCAGAAGAAGGACTCCACGAGATCATCTACTTTATATCTACATCTATCTATATATATATATATATATATATATATATATATATATATATATATATATATATATATATGGCACCATGCAGCAGGATTCAAGATCCGTTTGGGTGCTCAGCTTTGGGAGCAGACCTACCCCAAAGCTTGAGAAAGGCTTTATTGATAAGCCGAAACGTCACTGTACACAGATGAGTGAATAAACCACGTTTTTTGTGTGATATTAGAGTGCCGCTTCTACCTCATTTTTTGGATATATATATATATATATATATATATATATATATTGTGATGACTCGCTCTTGCAGACAGGTGCGGTTGCAGTATAGAGGCAAGAAACAGTACTTTTCAACTCAAAGTTCAGTGTTTTATTCACACTTGGCAGACAGTCTTTAAATGCAGAACAAAGGAAAAAGTAACAAAAGTCCACCTGTATTCCTTAGTTGTTTGTTCACACCCGAGTCCATGCCATGTGGCATCAAGCAAGTCTTTTCCAGGCTGCTCACCAGCTTCCAAACTCTCAGGGAAGAACTTTACACTCCGCTCTCTCTGGCAGTGTGAGCTGCAACTAGCAAATCCCCCTCAGCTGGTGGAGCAGGCTGCCTTTAAGGCCAACAAAAGGCGGCCTGGATTGTGGAGAATGACCCCCACCCTGGGCTGGGTTCACACCACGTTTTTGCCATACTGTTTTCAATCCGTTTTTCTAAAGAAGACCGTATGGCAAAAAAACGGATGGAACAGTATGGGAAAAAGTAAACCGTATGCTTTTTTAAACTGTATACTGTTTTTAAAAGTGCATACAGTTCCGTCCGTTTAAATTTTTTTATTTAAAAAAAACATGCGTTTTTGATAATTTTGTCCATTTTTAATGGGTTGGGGTGTTGGGTGGGGACTTTAGGATGCAAATGCGCTTGTGCAAAGTAAAAACCGTATACGGCTTCTCGTATGGAACTGTATACATGTGCTTTTCCCATTGACGTCCATGTTAAAAAAAACTTATGTGGTTGCAGTACGGTTTTTAAACCGGAGACAAAAACGGGGTCAACCACGGTTTTGACTCTGGTTTAAAAACCGTACTGCAACCACATAAGTTTTTTTTTAACATGGACGTCAATGGGAAACGCACATGTATACAGTTCCATACGGGAAACCGTATACGGTTTTTACTTTGCGCATTTGCATCCTAAAGTCCCCACCCAACACCCCTCCCATTAAAGATGGGCAATATTATCAAAAACGTATGTTTTTTTTTTTTTATAAAAACGGACGGAACTGTATGCACTTTTAAAAACAGTATACAGTTTAAAAACGCATACGGTTTACTTTTTCCCATACTGTTCCATACTGTTCCGTTTTTTTGCCATACGGTTTTCTTTAGAATAACGGATTGAAAACAGTATGGCAAAAACGTGGTGTGAACCCGGCCTAAGAGCCGCCCCGGATTGGCCTTCCAGCCATACTACGGCCATAGTGTCATCGCCCATCAACCACCATGCCTTTCACCTTCTCACAGTATATATAAATGTAATACAAATAAAATGTATGTATATATAGATAGATAATTGTCTCATCTTCTGTCCCCCCCTGCAGTTGTCCTGGATGCTCCAGATATTGTCCTAATAGAGAGGAATATGGGAAAGAGGATCGACCCCACCACAGGAGGTATCAGTGACCCTGTTTTTTGTACATTTCATATGTGTTGTTTATGGGATATGTGATTGTGAACATTCCACCGGTTGTATTGTAAAGACATAGGGGGGAGATTTATCAAAACCTGTCTAGAAGAAGAGCGGCGCAGTCGCCCATAGCCACCAATTAGATGTCTCTTTTCAGTTTTTCACTGGCCTCTTTAAAAATGAAAGAAGCGATCTGATTGGTTGCACAGGTTTTGATAATTCTCCCCCATAGTCATCACAGGAGGAAGCCTATATAACCTTCTAAGGTGCAGCTATGAAAGTGATGAAGGCAGAAAGCTGGGGAGCCATGTACGCCAGTGTTTTACCAACCCCCAGTTGCATCAAAACTACAACTCCCAGCATGTCCAGGCAGCCAAAAGCTATGCTTCTCTCCCTCCACATAGGCTGTTAAAGGAGAGACAGGAAGCCCCATACACATTAGTTCATTGTTTTCCAACCAGTGTGCCCCCAGCTGTTGCAAAACTACAACTCCCAGCATGCCCGGACAGCCGTTGGCTGTCCGGGCATGATAGGAGTTGTGGTTTTGCAACAGCTGGAGACACACTGGTTTAAAAGCACAAATGTAGACGCTAGTCAGAGGAATATCCTGCATTTTGGCTGCAGTGAAATCTCTATATCAGAATTCTAGATGGAGAAAAAAACAGGGGCGTTTCCTTGTGTAGAAGTCACAACCAACGGTCCCCCTACCAACATTTTATGGTAGACGTGTTTCGGTGCCCGCTTGCACCTTCCTCAGTTCCACAAATTAGAACGCTTTTTGCCCCAGTTCTAAAACTACCAAGAATCCAGAACAGTAGCAGAAAGTGTTCTTGTAAGTGGGCGCCAAAATGCGTTGTCCAGATACACCAATAAATTCGGGATCTTATGTGTGTCACCGGCGATGGCTCATTTTTTAATACACTCCTACAGCAGGGCCCAATTCCTAGACCTTAGTTTCTTTTTCCCCCCCGTCCTCTACAGTTTTTCTATATGAGAAAGATATGGCTAGGATCACCAAACTGCGTATGTCTCACTCAGCAGGTATGAGGTGAACTACAAGTCCCATCATGTTCTGTGCTGGATAGAAGCATGGCTTATGACAAGTTAGCAGCCAATGATCTATCCCAGGCAGCAGACACAGTGCTTGCTGTCACTTGATCTTGCCTTAGCTGGTGTCTGGATTGATGCCTCCCAGTGGTTGTCCTCTTTGGGAGTCCGTCATATTCTCTGTATTGGGAAGAGCCATTCTAAAGACGTTCAGGAGAACACAGATGTACAAAATGAATTGCAATCTATCTATATATATATATATAACAGGTATAGACAGAGGATATAATGCAGCACTACACATGTTAAAGGGGTACTCCAGAATTATTATTTTTTCTTTAAATCAACTGGTGCCAGAAAGTTAAACAGATTTGTAAATTACTTCTATAAAATTAAAATCTTAATCCTTCCAGTACTTATTAGCTGCTGAATACTACAGAGGAAATTATTTTCTTTTTGGAGCACAGTGCTCTCTGCTGACATCACACCACAGAGCTCTCTGCTGACATCACGAGCACAGAGCTCTCTGTTGACATCTCTGTCCATTTTAAGAACATGTCCAGAGTAGGAGAAAATCCCCATAGCAAATGTATGCGTCTCTGGACAGTTCCTAATATGGACAGAGATGTCAGCAGAGAGCACTGTGCTCGTAATGTCAGCAGAGAGCTCTGTGTTCCAAAAAGAAAAGAATTTCCTCTGTAGTATTCAGCAGCTAATAAGTACTGGAAGGATTAAGATTTTTTTAATAGAAGTAATTTACGAATCTGTTTAACTTTCTGGCACCAGTTGATTAAAAAAATTAAAAAAAAAGTTTCCCACCGGAGTACCCCTTTAAGTAGGTGCTCAGCTATGCAGATTGTATCCCAGCCTTATCTATATATAACAGGTGATAGCTGTCAGTGAATGGAATGTCATGTAACCAACCTCTATGTCTGGCAGAGGTCTACCACACCGCATTTGATTGGCCTGAAGACCCTGAAGTACAGAAGAATTTGGTGGAACCAGAGGGGATCTCAGAAGAGGAAACTGGAAAGAAGTTGCTGGAATATCACGGAAACATCCATGGAATTCTGCTAGTTTTCCCCACGATTTACAAGAAGATTAATGCAGATCAGCCGTGCATGGACGTCTTATCGCAAGGTATCATATCGCGTGCACTGACACTTCAAATGACTCACATGCTCTTAGTGCAGCAGCCATATTGTGCAGTAGTACATCTACTGCATTAAAGGGGTTTTCCCAGCACCTATTCAAATATATCTGGTGAGGGACTGATCCAGTGTTTCCCAACCAGGGTGCCTCCAGGTGTTGAAGAACTACAACTCCCGGCATGCCCGGACAGCCTTCGGCTGTCCGGGCATGCTGGGAGTTGTAGTTTTGCAACAGCTGGAGGCACCCTGGTTGGGAAGCACTGGTCTGATCAAAGGGGTACTCCGGTGGTAAAAACTATTTTTTTATTTTTTTTTTTTAAATCAACTGGTGCCAGAAAGATAAACAGATTTGAAAATTACTTCTATTAAAAAATCTTCATCCTTCCAGTACTTATGAGCTGCTAAATACTACAGAGGAAATTCTTTTCTTTTTGGAACACAGTGCTCTCTGCTGACATCACGAGCACAGTGCTCTCTGCTGACATCTCTGTCCATTTTAAGAACTGTCCAGAGTAGGAGAAAATCCCCATAGTAAACATATGCTGCTCGGGACAGTTCCTAAAATGGACAGAGATGTCAGCAGAGAGCACTGTGCTCGTGATGTCAGCAGAGAGCTCTGTGTTAAAAAAAAAAAATCCTCTGTAATATTCAGCAGCTAATAAGTACTGGAAGGATTAAGATTTTTTTTTAATAGAAGTAATTTACAAATCTGTTTAACTTTCTGGCACCCGTTGATTAAAAAAAATAAAAAATAAAATAATATTTCCACCGGAGCACCCCTATAAGTGGAGCAGCAGTTGTGTATACACGACCACCCCTCCAATCAGATGTTATCAGTGGGGTTCCCAGTTGGATCTTTACCAATCAGACCCTCATCTGTGTTGTTGGGGGGAGGGGGGGCTTTAAAGGAGTTATGCCAAGATTAACAGGTATCCCCTATACACAGGATAACTAATAACTAGCTGATCAGTTGGGGGTCTGAATGCTAGGACCCCACAGATCATGAGAACAGAGGTCACTTATCGCCCTAAATTAATGGAGCAGTAGTGTGCATGCTTGACCACCACTCCATTCATTCTCTATGGGACTTTGGAACATTGCCTGGCATGGAGGCTGAGCATGCACACTGCTGCTCCATTCACTCAGGGGACAATGGACCTTCATTCTTGCGATCATTGGGGTGCAACAACTGGGACCCCCCACTGATCACGAGAGCAGGGGTTCTGTATCTCTCATTTGAACAGAGTGGCGGTCAGGCATATGCAATGCTTTGGCATTCAGCTCTTCAGGTGTGATGAGAATAGCTGATTTGTAAATGACTTCTATTAAAATATCTTAACCCTTCCAATAATTATCAGCTGCTGAAGTTGAGTTGTTCTTTTCTGTGTGACAACAGTGCTCTCTGCTGACATCTCTGTCTGTCTCGGGAACTGCACAGAGTAGAAGAGGTTTGCGATGGGGATTTTCTTCTACTCTGGACAGTTCCCGAGACAGGTATCATCAGAGAGCACTTAGACCGAAAAGAACAACTCAACTTCAGCAGCTCATAAGTACTGGAATGATAAAAAAAAAAATAATAGGAGTAATTTACAAATCTGTTTAACTTTCTGGAGCCAGTTGATATATATATATATATATATATATAAGTTTTTTCCTGGATCACCCCTTTAATCCAGGATAACTTCTTTAATGCTGTGCTGCTCCCCCTGCTGGTAGCAGCCATTAAGAAGAATTTTTTTGTTGTAAAGGATTGCCATCCCAATAGACATCAGATGCGGAGGCCCCTGTAAGAACACATGTCCTAGTCATCACCTTACACCTCTCACTTGCCTCCTTATTTACATAGTTTGTTCGGGCCTCGACCTCTTGCCCTAAACTTGTGTCGAACACTTACCAATACCCAGCAGTCCCAGGACGGATTGCGAACGTCGCGTCCCTTTTCTTCACATCGCACATTAATTACTTCTCAAATTGCTTAATTACATCTAAAAGTTTGTATCAGCGATCATAAAGAATTCATATCAGTAAATAAAGACGCGGGGGCTGAATATTAATTATTATTAATTAATAATGGAGGCAAATAAATTAGGGATGGGGAAAGCGAAGAAAGCGAGGGCTGCTTCTAGGAAATCCTCAGTAGATGGGTCCCGGGGCTCGTCAGGCGTCAGATTCCTTCTTTCTTCCAGTTCATTAGTGGAGCGGCTCATCTGGGGGATTATTACTCTAATTAACTTACACTTATTTACTGAAAATTAGCCCCATTTGTAAGCAGCGCTTTCTGTCTGTATTCAATCGGAGGATATTAGGCGGCAGCATGCGATGGGTGGGTCCGCCCCGAAATACTTTTACTACCATTCCTCAAACTATTTTTCTCCACTGATTCCACATCAGGTGTCTGCAGACTATTGTCACTTACACATTATGCGCATTATGTCTTGTTTTCTATTATTATATATATATATATATTTGGAAAAATGTCAATAAATATTATTAAAAGTAAAATTTCCAAGGGTATCCCCGGAGGTGCTAAAGAATTCACTCTCAGGGTGCGTTCCCACCTGGCGTATACACAGCGTATTTCACGCTGCGCAAAATTTAAGGCAGCAGCGGGAAATACGCTGCGTATCCCTTGCTCACTATACACACAGGGCTTTCCGGCGGCAGCCCTATGTGTGCAGTGAGTTGAGGAGGCGGAGCCAGGTGTCACAGTCACTCCGACACGCGGCTCCGCCTCCAAAACTCACTGCACACATAGGGCTGCCCCCGGAAAGCCCTGTGTGTATAGTGAGCAAGGAATATGCAGCGTATTTCCCACTGCTGACTTAAATTTTGCGCAACGTGAAATACGCTGCATATACGCCAGGTGGGAACGCACCCTTAAAGAGCCTTTCAGAAACAAAGAACCACTGCAGCTGTGGCCTTAAAGGGGTACTCCTGCATAAAAAAGGTTTTATTTTAAGATACCCAGACTGCCTGCTTAAAAAAAATCCTGTACTTACATCACATTGCTGCTTAGCCAATCAGTGATCTCAGCGGTGTCCCTCCTCAGCCAGTCAGGCAATGTGATGTTTTGACCCCCAGCACTAGGAAGTTGAAGGAGTACTCCGCCCCTAGACATCTTATCCCCTACCCAAAGGATAGGGAATAAGATGTCTGATTGCGGGGGTCCCGCTGATGGGAACCCCCCGCTATCTCGGCTGCGGCACCCCAGACATCCAGTGCACGGAGCGAACTTTGCCCCATGCCGGGTGACAGACAATGCGGTGCAGAGGCTCGTGACGTCACTGCCCCGCCCCCTCAATGCAAGTCTATGGGCGGGAACCCCTCCCAAAGACTTGCATTGAGGGGGCATGGCCGTGACATCATGTGCGGGGCGTGCCTGTGACGCTGCACCCGACGCCGGGTGCAGCAGGGAGATGGCGGGGGTCCCCAGCAGCAGGACCCCCACGATCAGACATCTTATTCCCTATCCTTTGGATAGGGGATAAGAAGTCTAGGGGTGGAGTACCCTTTTAAGAGCCGGGACGACAGGGACTATAGTCAGTTCATATCATTGCCGCTCATCCAAGCACTGGCTGAGGCTGGACACTTCTGTGACCACTGATTGGCTGAGCAGCAATGTGACCTATAAACCACCAGCGCTGGGAAGTGGAGTGTGATGGAGACTGGATGCCACAATACCGGAGACTACAGGGAAGCGAGGGAGGTAAGTACATGGGATTTTGTTTATGCAGGCAGCATGGGTATATAAAAAAAAATTAACTTTTTTTCAGGGTGCCACTTTAAACACCATACCATAAGTAACAGTGTAGAGTCCTGCAAATAGGCTGCAAAGATTTACCAACTGAATGGGGCAGGAATACTGGTAACCATCCCTGTGGACCGGGTGAAGGTCATTTGTGCCAGATCTATCCTCCCTTTTCCCCTGCTGTGGACTATTACAGGAGTCCTGCTGACAGACAGTATGGCTGCTGCATTAGTGCACGTGTCTGCCCCCTGCTGACATAACAGAGAGAAAAGTAATGTATAGAATTTTAATCCCTGAAATAAGAGTAAAGTAATTTTTCCCCCCAGAAACAGCACCACCCTTGCCCATGGCTGTGCTAAGTATTGCAGCTTAATGGGGTACTACACTGGAAAACATTTTTTTTTTTTTTATGAACTGGTGTCAGAAAGTTAAACAGATTTGTAAATTACTTCTATTAAAAAATCTTAATCCTTCCAGTACTTATCAGTTGCTGTTATGATCCACAGGAAGTTCTTCTCTTTTTGAATTTCCTTTCTTCCTGACCACAGTGCTCTCTGCTGACACCTCTGTCCATTTTAAGAACTGTCCAGAGTAGGAGAAAATCCCCATAGAAAACCTCTCCTGCTCTGGACAGTTCCTGACATGGACAGAGGAGTCAGCAGAGAGCACTGTGGTCCGACAGAAAAGAAATTCAAAAAGAAAAGAACTTCCTGTGGATCGTACAGCAGCTGATAAGTACTGGAAGGATTAACAATTACAAAGTAATTTACAAATATGTTTAACTTTCTGGCACCAGTTGATTTAACAATTTTTTTTTTCCAGTGGAGTACCCCTTTAACCCCACCCCACTGAATACCAGGCGCAGCTTATGGACAAGAGTGTGTAAAAATTAACCCCCAATAGCCGACCCTTCATTCTAAGCTCAGACAACCCCTGTAATATTATTTTCAGTACACATTTGAATCATCACATTTGTTTTTCAGATTTTCCATTAGTAAAAAAGTTTGTGTTTCCTTCCCCAGTTCTCACCTTTGTGTTAAGCAAACCTCGCTCGCTGGCCCCTTACACCCCGCGAATACTTCTGTACGGACCTCCAGGCAGTGGAAGAAGCCTCCAGGCTGCGTTCCTGGCAGAGAAATATGACATTGTCAATGGTAAGTTCTTGCATTAGATTTTTTGTTTTTCGTTGCAAAAACAGCGCCACTCTTGTCCATGGACTGTGTCTGGTATTGCAGCTCAGTCACATGCACATTCTTTACGGATCTAAACAGCAGCCTCATATGTTTCACTATTTCTAATATATGTAGAACACTTAAGTAATTTCTTAAATTCACAGTTTCCTGTGGTCAAGTCCTTAAGGAAGCTGTGGCCGACCAGACGAAAACGGGGCTGCTGATCGAGCCGTACATAGAGAACGAGCAGCAAGGTTTGTAACACATTTTCTGCAATATATACACATACTCCTGCTCAGTCCTCTGGCAGCTGCTTATCTTCAATAGGGATAAGAGCAGGACTCAAGTCCTGCAAGAACATGTGGGAACTGAGTTCCTGCACTTTTTCCACAGCAGGAACACCGTTCCCATTGGCAGGAGTCCTGCAGGACCGACCCTTATGTGGTAGAGTTCCCACACCTTTTTTTTCCAGGACTTGAACCCTGGATGAGAGATCGGTCTTCCTGAAATCCTACATCCTGATGTTTCTTCCCTCTATTCTGCATGTTTTAACTCAATGCATTTAGACATGTAAACGTGGTCAGGACAATTCACTAAAGAATGGGGGAAAAAAGGGGGTTGTGTGGGTGAAAATGCCTTGTTGATGTCCGAGGAGGAAGGAAGGTCAAGAAGCTCTATGTTCTGTCATGCTTTATACTGCAGTTCTGCTCTATTCTGTCTGTTGGAGTGTATGGTAGCCTAAAATGCAGCTTTTGTGTCATCAGAGCAGTGTTTTCCAACCAAGGGGCCTCCACCTCTTACAAAACTACAGTTCCCAGCATGCCGGGCATGCTGAGAATTGTGGTATTGCAACAGCTGGAGACACACTGGTTTGGAAACACTGGTGTACGATATATTTTCTTACTTTTTGTGGTGGGCCTCTGTGTAGAAAAGTGAAGTATGCTACGCTTTCCTATACAGTTCACCACTTTGACATTGCCCTAAAGGGCCGCCCGTTGGTTCTCTTATTGGGTCAGTTGAGCCCTATGGATGTGTTCCATGTATAGGGCTAAGATGCCATTTACACAGATCCTTGGTCCCTATTGGGTCCGTTGAGCCCTATGGATGTGTTCCATGTATAGGGCTAAGATGCAGTTTACACAAATCCTTGGTCCCTTTCGGTCTCTATTGGGTCAGTTGTGCCCTATGGATGTGTTCCATGTATAGGGCTAAGATGCAGTTTACACAAATCCTTGGGCCCGTTGGGTCTCTATTGGGTCAGTGGAGCCCTATGGATGTGTTCTATGTATAGGGCTAAGATGCAGTTTACACAGACCCTTGGGCCCGTTGGGTCTCTATTGGGTCAGTGGAGCCCTATGGGTGTATTCCATGTATAGCACTAAGATGCAGTTTACACAGACCCTTGGGCCCGTTGGTTCTCTTATTGGGTCAGTTGAGCCCTATGGATCTGTTCCATGTATAGGGCTAAGATGCCATTTACACAGATCCTTGGTCCCTTTCGGTCTCTATTGGATCAGCTGCGCCGTATGGATATGTTCCATGTATAGGGCTAAGATGCAGTTTACACAGACCTTTGGGCCCGTTGGGTCTTTATTGGGTCAGTGGAGCCCTATGGGTGTTTTCCATGTATAGCACAAAGATGCAGTTTACACAGACCCTTGGGCACGTTGGATCTCTATTGGGTCAGCTGCGCCCTATGGATGTGTTCCATGTATAGGGCTAAGATGCAGTTTACACAGACCCTTGGACCCGTTGGTTCCCTTATTGGGTCAGTTGTGCCCTATGGATCTGTTCCATGTATAGGGCTAAGATGCAGTTTACACAGACACTTACTATCAGAATATTCCTTTATAGAGATTGAATGTGTCTGTAAATTAGGAGGTAAATGTATCATCTACTACCGGAGAGCAGAAGGTTGCAGACCGCAGCGGTAAATAGCTCCAGTGAATAGGAAGCGTATGCAGAATATCCTTCCCCCCCCCCCCCCCCCTCTGAATTGTGCTTAGGATATATTTACTTTTCCGCTGCAATGATTGCAAAGAGCTAAGTGCCCTGTCCAGGGTCCTGAGCCCACAACCCTCCGCCCGTCCTGAGCCCACAACCCTCCGCGCGTCCTGAGCCCACAACACTCGCCCCCGTCCTGAGCCCACAACACTCGCCCCCGTCCTGAGCCCACAACACTCGCCCCCGTCCTGAGCCCACAACACTCGCCCCCGTCCTGAGCCCACAACACTCGCCCCCGTCCTGAGCCCACAACACTCGCCCCCGTCCTGAGCCCATCGCCCCCGTCCTGAGCCCACAACTCGCCCCTGTCCTGAGCCCACAACACTCGCCCCCGTCCTGAGCCCACAACACTCGCCCCCGTCCTGAGCCCACAACACTCGCCCCCGTCCTGAGCCCACAACACTCGCCCCCGTCCTGAGCCCACAACTCGCCCCTGTCCTTCTCCCTTTTTTGCTCCAGCCCTTTTGACCTTGCAGGTTTGCACTGTGAAGTTTTCCCCCTGGAAGCCTTTGATAGTTGTTGTTGTTGGAGGATGGGGGGGGGGGGAGCAGTCGGGCAGGAGGATGAGAAAGAAGAAAGCTTCTGGAGTCAAGGATGGGGGGGGGACGCTCAGCGGAGACCTTCTCACGCTCCATCCTTGCAACCCTTTACTGTTGGTGCAGGAGCCGGAGCTGCAAACAGCACTTGGCTGTGTAAATAATTTACCAGTTGATTAATAGACTCACATGGGTATAATTATTGAAGGAGAAACAGCAGCGCCAGGAACGGGCACAGCGCTTGGGGGAACAAGAGACTTAAGAAAAAAAACGGAAGAAAAAAAAAAAAGTATTTTTCTTTTTTTTTTCGTTTATTTTATTTTATAATTTTTATTTTATTATTTTTTTTATTTGGAAACTTTCTAGGGCGCCGGGCGTTTGAAGATGAGTTGGGAAGAGCTCAGTTGCTTCTCGGCTTTTGAAGTGGAAATAGGACAGTTTGGATCTGTTGAGTTTAATTTTTCACAAGCTTTCAGAGCCCTGCAGTGCCGCTCCCCGTATATACCTATATATCTATATATATATTAGCGGGAGAGGAAGAGAGCATGAAAACACCTGCTTTATTCTCACCTCCTACCTTTATATAACCCCATGTATGGGGAAGAACAGCCCATCGTGTGTTAGGTCACTGGCCGTGCAGCTATGGCAGTGTCTCCCAACCAGGGTGCCTCCAGCTGTTGCAAAACTACTACTCCCATCATGCCCGGACAGCCAACGGCTGTCCGGGCATGCTGGGAGTTGTAGTTTTGCAACAGCTGGAGGCACCCTGGTTGGGAAGCAATGAGCTAAGGGTTGTCTTTTCCTGTTCCTATATTGTCTATAAGGCTATAGCTACATGTGGTGTATACTTACGGTAGCAGCAGTATAGTGGGATATTTAAAGGGGTACTCTGGTGGAAAACATTATTATTATTATTATTTATTTTTTTAATCAACTGGTGCCAGAAAGTTAAACAGATTTGTAAATGACTTCTATTAAAAAAATCTTTACCCTTCCAGTACTTTTTAGCAGCTTTTTTTCTTTTTGAATTTCCTTTCTGTCTGTCCACAGTGCTCTCTGCTGACACCTCTGTCCGTGTCAGGAACTGTCCAGAGCAGCTTAGGTTTGCAATGGGGATTTTCTCCTACTCTGGACAGATCCTGATACGGGCATCAGGTGTCAGCAGAGAGCACTGTGGACAAGACAAAAAAGAAATTAAAAAAGAAAAGAATTTCCTCTGTAGCATACAGCTGCTAAAAAGTACTGGAAGGGTAAAGATTTTTTAATAGAAGTCATTCACGAATCTGAATTCAAGAAGAGAAAACAGACATGGTCGCACATCCACAATTTGTATTTTGATCTACTTGCTTCTCAGCATAAATTCAAATAGTAAACATTTTGATCAAAAAGTACAAGCCCACTCAATAGGTCAAGGCCACCGATTTGGAGTGGGTCCCTAACATAAAATGGCGTATCACTGGACGGCGACCAACACCGCCGTAATACCAGTGCCCAGAGGGGGAACGACTTACTGGCAGAGAGGCCCCAATGCCACTCAAACCAGTCCCAGGGCCGCGCTTCCACACATACACGGCGCCACGGCAGAAATGGACGCCGCACAGCACCCCCCAAGTGTGAACAAGGTGTAAAAGCTCACTTACCATGTGCTCCCAGTTTTGTGGATGTGCGGCCATGTCTGTTTTCTCTACTTGAATTCACATTGTGTCTTCTATCCCCTTCTTTTTTTTTGTTGTTTTTACTTGGTCTGCACTCTGCCCCACCCCCTCAGCCCAACCCTATATAAATGAGCAGGAAGCTGCACAGGGCCCTTTTATTTCTGGCAGCCTCCCAGTCTGACTGGGAGCACATGGTAAGTGAGCCTTTACACCTTGTTCACACTGGTGTGGTGCTGTGCGGCGTCCATTGCTGCCGCAGCGCCGTGCCTGTGGGGAGGTGCGGCCCTGGGACTGGTCTGGGTGGCATTGGGGCCGCTCTGCCAGTGGGTCGTTCCCCCTGTGGGCACTGGTGTTGCGGCGGTGGTGGTCGCCGCCCAGTGCTACGCTATTTTATGTTTGGGACCCACTTTGATTAGGTGGCCTTGACGTGGCGAGTGGGCTTGGACCTTTTGATCAAAATGTATAATAACAACCTGTTAGTTTTTGAATTTATGCTGAGAAGCAAATAGATCAAAATACAATTTGTGGATGTGCGACCATGTCTGTTTTCTCTACTTGTCATTCACAAATCTGTTTAACTTTCTGGCACCAGTTGATTTAAAGAAAAAAAAATAATAATTCACCGGAGTACCCCTTTAAGGAGTTTTTTCACCATTAACACCTATACTTCATGTGCAGATAATTATTAGGGCTTGTTCACACTGGCATTGTGCTCCTATAAATGGAGCTACGTCATCCAGTCCGTGGGACCAACGCAAGTTGAGTAGAGATAAAAATACTGCATGATTTATTATTTTCTCCACTCGAGAGTGTCCGATGTGCTCAGACCGTTCTGGGTCTGTTCGGGGCAAAAATAAAAAAATAAAAATAATAGAAAGAGCAAAACTGACCCAGAATGGGATGCAGCATTAAAGGCAGTGTGGACCTAGTGTTATTTAAATAAAAATCAAATAAAAAAAAAAACTTCAATAGCCCATAAATGATAATAGAATGTTATCAATCTTAGTTTATTTTTTATATAGAGGAAAAACTATAATCACAGTGACATAAGTATTCAGACCCTTTACCCAGGACCTTTACCTCCAGTCTTCTTAGGGATTACACTCCCGGATTTGGGCATTTTCCTCTTTGCAGATCCTGTCAGGTAGGATAGGGACAGTCTGTGATTTTTCAGGTCTCTCTAGAGATGTTCCATTGGGTTTGGGCCCTGGCTGGGCCACTCAAGGACATTCATAGAGTCCCCTGATGAACCCAGCCATCTTATGGGTAAAAACCCGTCGGGATATCATTTTGAAATAAACAGGAATGGTTTTTAGGGTCATAATTGTCCACTTGAGGTCAGTATCCGATGTATTGTTACACTAACACCACCAGCGTGTATCTGATATTATCTGTTGCAAGTAATTGTGGGACTACTGGTTTATTTTATGTCTTTTTGGTTGACCGTTTTTGAGGACTTTTTTTTGTTCATCTACTTTTAGATGTGTGAACAGGGTATTTCAGTCTTGTCATAGTGTAAGTAAAGATGTAGCTGGACACAATATAAAATCTGCATCACCCCCCCCCCCCCCCCATTTTATTCCAGACTGTGACTGTGTATATCAATGTTCCTTAGCCGATGATTAAAGGGGTACTCCACTGGAAAACCTTTTTTTTTTTTTTTTTTTTTTTTTAAATCAACTGGTGCCACAAAGTTAAATAGATTTGTAGATT